>NC_047106.1:120562156-120901323 GCF_902500255.1 Thalassophryne amazonica | reverse complement strand
GCTTCCCCTAAAATGTCAAAAAATAAGTGATCAAATATATACTGTTGTATGTACAAGTCATTGACTAAATATGCGCTACGACACGCTCAACTTTTGTTCAGAATCAGCGTCTTATCACTGGTAACGACATGGCTTTCCTCTCACTCAAACCTGCAGCTTCACAGTGCTTTAAACAGTGTGGACGCTGAGCGTCCACAGACTTCAATAGCGACACAAAGCATGCAGCAAAACGAGACGAGTCATTGGATAAATGCTGGGCTTTGTCCCGCCCATTGGACGCTCAGCGTGTCTGGGGGTCTATGGGGCGGTGGGCTGGCCTCGGCTGGCCCGGACGCTCAGCTTCTGCATGATGATTGGATGATCTGTCTGAGGCTGAATCCCTTTTTGATTGACAGTAAAATGAGCAAATCAGCAATCTTTGGGTGTAAACATCCGTGGGCGCATTTTCATTCTGTTCTGAGTTGAACTGAATCGAGCTTCTATTTCTGGTGTTTTTTTTTGTTTGTTTTTTTTGTAGCTGCTTGTGTTTGGAGACTGACTTCTATCACTCTTTCTGACTTCTATCGCAGTTTCTGTCCCTACCGAGGAGCGGGTGCTGCTGAGCTCCTCCACCGTCACAAAGCACTCACAGGCGGACAAACGTCACAGTAGCCTCGCACCAGTCCCAGCTAGCGAGCTAGCTAGGTAGCAAGCTGCACATAATGGCAGACAATTTGAATGTTGTGGACCGGATTTTGGCGAAGCCATTTGATAGTCTTCCTTACGACAAAAAAAAACTTAGAGTTAAACAGCAGGGCAGATCAACTCCTCGGATTAATTTTGTGCAAAAGGTGGGGAAAAGTAGCTCAGCTCTCAATTGTTTGCAGACCAAAGTTAAAGCAATAGCCCCAGTGCAATGTTTGTGCATTGCTAACAAACATTGCTGTTATGTTGTGGATTTCTATGTTCATTTTGGAGATTATTTAAGTATTGTATTTAAATTTGATTACAACTTTATTTTTCTGTAAGATAATGTGAATGTCATTTGATTCTATTTTGTATTTGGACATTGAACCTTTTGCACACCATTGCACATCTGAAAGAAATTAAACTATTTAACGTGTTTACTATAAATGTGGTCTCCTTCCTGCTGATGTTACTTTCAAATAGTTAAATTAATGAGCCATACTTATACATCACTCTGTATGTAGAAGTTAATTAAAACATATTTATGAGTTTGCTACCCCTTTAAGGTTAAAAACAAGAATGACACCTGTATGATGTAAGATAATTACAAATAATGCTAATGATTGTGGGTATGTTATACACATAACACTGTAGCCTATGGAATAATGAGGCATCTGGTGCTGAGGTGATGGTAGGGGGGCCCCAAATGAAATTCTGCTTAAGGCCCCATAAAGGCTTGGTACGGCCCTGTTGCTAGGCAACAGCAGGCTGGAGGGGGTAGATAGATAAGGGGGAGCTGAATTCCTTCACCAAGGCCGTAGGTCCTGCTGGTGGAAGAGCAGGACATTTAACCTTCAGGAGCCGATAAGGTTGACATTTTGATGTTAGGCAGAGAGATAAAGAATTCCATTTACTGCACCTCTGACTGTCTACAGTCCAAATTTATGAAGAATATTCTCCGGTCCTTAGCAGCACATTAATTTGCAATGCAGCGATATGCTCCAAGATGGTATCCATTTTGCGTTTGAGTTCAAGAGTTAACGCAGTCTGAGATTGCATTGCCTTGCCCAACTCATTAATCATGACGGACAGATGAGGGGACGAGATTTTGGTAGCAGCCGTCTTGCTCATATTCCTGTACGTCAGGGCAGCGCACAAACCAATCAGTGCCTAACCCCCGATCATAAAAGCGAATAGAAATAAATCCTATCCTCAATGTCTACCACAGAGAGTGGAGCCAAGCACGCCATGCGCCATTTCTCCCAGGCATCGAGAACATAACCCGCTGGGTAGGTTCCATCAGGGCACGCAGGGTCCCCCAGCCCTGATTTCCTTGTCGAAAAATGGTGTCGATAGCGTTGACTGACCAGCTGATCAATTCCATGGTTAATCCAAAACTTAATTTGAAGAATTCACAGTCTGGTGAAGCTGGGACTTTGAAAGTCGGGGCAGAGCTAGAGAACAGAAAAAGAGAAGAGGAGAGGGGAGGAATGCGACTGCCCTTGCCAGAGTCCCAAGTTAAAACAGCCATCAAATAGCAATAATCATACCAAAACACCACGAGTCGCAACCAGACCAAACGATACCTTTTTTGAATCTTCATGATCAGATGAATAATGTTGGTGTACTTTTCAATATGATTGGAGCATTTTTTAATTTTGACCCCTGTATAATTCTTCATTAACCCCTACTTGGCCTGCTATTGAAAATCAAGTGGATAATCTGTGCTTTTTCAAATAGTAATGTTGAAGGAACATTGTTCCGGATTTGGTGTTTGTACCACCATTTGAAAGACTCCTCTGTAAATATTCTTTATCTGTGCACTATAACCTTCTAATGAATTTATCAGTACAAGTAAGAACTTTGTTAATCCCCTAAAGTTTCAGCATCACTGAGGTTTAACATAACCAGTTATATGGTTGTACTGAACGCACTCACATAGATTCCAATTTCCAGTTTATATGTCACGTCACAGCATGGCTGGAATTACAAGAGTTTATGTTTTGCACAGCAGTTGGTTCCTTTGAAGCTGGGAATTAATGTAACTCAGAGTTATATCAACAGCTTGTCTCCACATGAATCTTTGTTTTTGTGCAGCTTATTATACCTTTCATTGTTTTATTGTGGCCTGAGGTAAGTAAAATGTTGAGTTTGCATGACTGTGAGACATGGCTCTAAAAGGTTTTCAGAACACAACGAGTTTATCATCAATCACCAATGTCTCTTGTTGCTTGGACAAATAGGAAACACCATAGTACTCTGTGAGTAGAAAAAAATAGACATGCAAAATTCCTTTGCCTTTTATTTGGTCACAATGAGTGCATAGTAGTTTATTTTGCTTTCTTCCATCAAACTGAGAAGGACAACTGTGGAAAAACGGTCAAAGTGGGTTTCAAAGACACTTCCAAAGACATGTAGGTTAGGTGAATTAGAAACTTTATAGAACTATATGTGGCCCCACTCCTCACAGAAAGGAGCAGAGAAGAATGTCTTAAAACAAAACAGGTCAAATCTAGGCTACATCTCTGATGTGCCTTCTGGCAAAATTATAGCTGAACTTGCAAGTTTTCTGAAAGTGCATACTGTTTGTATTTTCTTCATAATTGATGTCCAAGGACATATTCAGTGGCAGCTTACCGTCAGAGAAATTAAAGAGCTTTATCCACAATACCATAAAATACTCAAAGCTATCATTGATGTTAAAGGGTTTTGTCTCTGTCCATGTCCCCTGTCTTTTGATTTTCAATTAGGATTACTTTAGTCACTGGTTGTATTTTGCATTTTATCACTGTCGTCATTCTTGTAATTTATGTTTGTTTACTTTTGCAACATGTTAGTTCTGTTCTAGTTTCAGCCCCAGCCTTTAATTCTCTGGTTGATCACACTTCAGTTCTCACCTTTGTTTCCTGGTTTTGTTTCTTTGCTCCTTCCATATGTAGATTTTTTTTTTTTTTTGCATTATGTTTGGGACTCTCCTTCCATTTATTTCTATGTGCTTAGTGTTTACTTTACTGCACTCTATTGCACCTGTTTGCTTATCTTTTGTCTCCTTCCTGAACTTTCTCACACACCTGTTTTCAATTTCCTTAATCACACCCTGTTATGCTGCATTTACACATAGGCAGGGCACATTATGAATGTCATATTTGCGTCATTCTTGGCACATTCCTGACATTCTTAATGTGACTTAACGCATCTGAATAAGTTTCTTAATAATGCGTGTTGGTGCTTGATATTCATGATTTTCATGAGCATGTTTTTGGCTGGCAAAAAAATGTTCCACAATGTCACGCACCATTTTGCCTCAAACTGACCGTGTTGATTCCTCTTGATTAGTGGTGATCCTTAATAGAGCATGACAGCCTTCTTCTCTGATGTGTGCACAATTAAACCCTGCCTGCACCACATTCAGTTTCATTGCTCAGTATGCTGAATAGGACAGTGATGCCAAGTCAGCTAAAAGTTCATTCCAGTGTGCTAATCAGCGTGCTCCTGCAGGTGTTCACCTGCTGCTGCTGTGCCTGATGTTTGGGAAAAATGAACAAGACGAGAGAGCAGCGTGGAGCCACAAATCTGGCTCTCTCCATCTCCTCTTCCTCTCTGCACCACTCATGGCACATGAGCCCAACTAAGCATGCAATCACAAGTTCTTCTGCTGTGGATTTTGAGGAGCAAACTGGAGCGATCTCAATTGTTCAGCAGCTGATGATAGGGTAAATATGTGGTGTGTGGTGCGTGTGTGGAGACAACTCGCCTCATTCACAACGTGACAGAATGCACATAATGATGCACTGTACGTGCATAGCAGGAACAGTGCAGAACATTATTGTTGACCGTTGCGTAATGGTTCCTGATAATTCGCCAGTCAACACGTGCCATAATCGTAACATCTGGTAACAGGTTTGCAGCAGTTCCTGGAGGACACCTGATGCCTCTGCCTCAAATCATCACATTCGTGATCAGCAGCCAAGAATGTATACTTAGTAGCATTCGTGACTTCTTGTCGCAATGTGTAAACACAGCATTATTTAAGCCTTGCATGTTTCTCTGGTCTTTGCCGGTTCATTTTGACCTTGTCTGCATTCCAGGCTTGTTTTGCTCTTGACCATTCGCTCTACCGTGTAAGACCTTGCTTTGTGATAGATCCTGTTTTTTGCCTCAGGCATTGTATTTGGGACTCACTGTGCTTTTTTTTTTAACTTTGCTGATTTTTTACTCTGATTTTGCCTTAGCCCTGACAACATTGTTTCTCTGTGCCTCTGAACCATCTTGCTTTGACCATGCCTCAGCCTCACGTTGGCCGATACCTTTACCATGCTGACTGATTACCAGAGTAACCGTACCTGGTCTTGTTTTTTTTTCTCCTTTTTTTTTTTTTTTTTTCTCTGATAAAAGCCTTCTTATTACTCCACCTTCAAGTTTGGGTAGGATTACTTTGAAAGAATACATGTGGATTACATGTATGTATGTACATACATTTGGCATTACTTGTAATCTGATTAATTTTGGATTACATTTCAAAGTAATCCTACCCAACCTGTCCACCTCCTGTTTCTGTGAGTCTGCATTCTGTGTCCTGCATCCTGTTCGTTCCACTTCATGAATCCTGAAACTTTGTTCGCCTTAAATTTGGAGTATTTTTCATGTGACAGAGTTGAAATTTGGTGAAAGTATACAGACTGGCAGTGTCTATAGGCATATGTTTTTTTGAAGTGGTTCCAATGATACTGACCATTGATAATTGGGTCAAAATTCACACATTTTGGGAAAATAAATGAAAGGCCACCTGATGGCAAAATTTGGAAGTACAGCTTTACCTAAAAAAGTCAGAGTGAAAAAGGACATAATTGTGTAATCAAACCTTATATTAAATCTTATATCATGTTAATTTGTTTTTATTTCTTTGCCAATATTTTATGAAGTTGATTTATTGTCATTCCTCGTTATTACAACAGCATTCCATACATATGAGGGGAGAGGAAGGAGGCAAAACATAAAAGTGACAAACCACAGCCTTTGTGTATGGCAAGCCAAGCATACCACAAAAACACCACATTCAGGCACGTCACCAAAATCTGCCCCGAAAAATGTCATATCTATATGTTGTCTGTTTGTTTATATATGAAGGAGCAAGGAATGTCAGTAAAATCCACCTGATGGTAAAAAAGAAATAAAAAAACAAAAAACAAACTGAAAGTAACAGAGCAAAAAGAGCAAAAGGACCTTTTGACAAGACTTGTCAGTGTACCACTGACTTTTAATTATTTGTTTGTGAACAGCTAGGAGTCCACAAAATTTTTCATATATCATTATAAAATTTTTACTGAAGACTCATATCCTGATAGACAAGAACTCATTAAATTTTCAAGGTCAAAGCCAGGAAAATTGGCTTTAACATTGAATGAATTTTCAAAAATTAATCTCTATCCAAAAAGATCAAATGTTTTTTATTATTTAGGATGGTATCCTTTATCGCCTGGCAAAGTTTTGATCTGGATCTGATGTGGATTTTGTGGATGTTTCAATTTAATTTTTAAAAACACATTTGGTGTACATTTTGCATTATATCTCTATCAAAAGTGCCTCAATCTGTTGTGTGTCATCCTGGTTCCTGCCCTCTCTCTCTCTCTCTCTCTCTCTCTCTTTCAAGCACTGATAAGTGACTGTCCTTCAGGATTTCCTCAACCGGTTTGTTGTTCATCTACCTAGACGTTATCCTTATCTTCTCATCATCTCTCCATGAACATATCAGACACGTGCGTCTAGTACTTCAGCAGTTGTGGAGAACCGTTTTTTGGGAAGGCTCAAAAGTGAGTTCCATCAGTCCACCATTTCCTTCCTTGGTGTTCATCATCTCTCCTAAAACTCAGTCAAGCCAGATTCCCAGCAAAGTCTCCGCTGTAACTTAGTGGACCGGTGTCCTGAACTCCAGAAAACAGTTACAACAGTTCTTGGGTTTGCCAATTCTATCAAGGTTCATTGGTTCATTCATAACTTCAGTCTTGTCGCCTCAGCTCTCACTTCCCCTAAGGTTCCTTTTCAGTGGTCTGCCTCAGCAGACAAAGCATTCTGTGACCTCAAACAACCGGTTCTCCTGGCCCCTATCCTACTCCAGCCCGATCCGGAACACCAGTTTGTCGTGGAGGTGATGCCTCCGATTCTGGTATTGGTGCTGTTCTGTCTAGCGGTCAGCCCCTGACGGCAAGCTTCATCCGTGTGCCTTCTTCTCCCGCCAGCTGACCTCTGCGGAGAGGAACTACGATGATGGTAACCCGGGCAACTCTTGTGCGTTAAAGAGGCGCTGGCAGAGTGGAGACACTGGCTGGAGGGAGCCACAGTTCCATTCACTGTTGGACAGATCACAAGAATCTCGAATACATCAAGACTTGCCAAAACGCCTCAATTCATGTCAGTCCAGGTGGTCTCTGTTCTTTGGACGATTCAATTTCAAACTACCTACCGACCCCGGAACCAAAGAACAGGAAACGAATGCCTTATCCCGCCAGTTTGCATCACGGATTCCCCGCTCCACATCGGACCCTATTCTGCCCGTTCCATGGTCGTGGGGGCCCTTATCTGGGATGTGGAGAGAGTCGTCCGGAAAGGCTTTGGACCGACACCCGGATCTGGAGGAGGTCCTCACTAGGTGGCTTTTCGTTCCACCAAGAAGCCCGTTCAGAGGTCCTCACCTTTTGTCACACCTCTAAGTTCACCTGCCATCCTGGAGTGACTCGAAACGTTTAGACCTGGTACGTCATCACTTCTGGTGGCCTCAGTCTGGGCCAGACGTGCGTGCTTATGTCGAAGCCTTGTACCATCTGCGCCAGGGGCAAATCCCTTCATCAACCACCGCGGGCTTCCTTCACCCACTTTCCCACACCAAGCTGCCCCTGGTTCCACGTCTGCCTGGTATTTGTCATGGACTGCCTCCATCCCAGGGTAAGTCGTGCTCCTCACGATCATGGATTGGTTTTCCAAGGAAGCTCACTTTGTGGCTCTGCCAGCAATTCATCGGCCAAGGAGACTGCTGACCTCTTAGTCCACCATGTGGTACGGTTGCATGGCATACCCTTGGATGTGGTATCAGACCGAGGTCCCCAATTCGTGTGTGTCATCCTGGTTCCTGCCCTCTCTCTCTCTCTCTCTCTCTCTTTTCCCAGGTGGCATCCCTTGTGGAGCTGATGAGCACACCTGCTTGCAATCAACATGCCTCTATATAAGCCCTGGTTCTTCAGTTCATCGGCGCCATAGACTCAGTGTTCACAACCTGGTACCTGTCCTCTCGATTCCCGTATTGAGCCTGTCTGTCTGTGTTCCGCCGCAGTGTTCTTTGACTCGCTGATTCTGCATACTACAATTTTCCAGCCATCTGGAGTTTTGGTCTGAGTGATTATAGCAACCCTCTCATTGCCTTCTCTTCCTTCACAGTGACCTCATCCTCCATCAGCTCCCCAGGGCCACCTGGACCACAGACCACTCACTCCTCATCTTGGCTGCCACGTGTACATCAGTGCTACGTGGGCTGCGACCACCTAGTCCACCGCAACGTGGGCCAGGGTTTCCACTCTGCCTACCTCCAAACTCCAAATTTATGCAGCAAGTTCTGTGACATCTTCCTGTTTCATTAAATCCTGTTGTCTTTTCATTCATTCTCCTGCTTTGGGGTCCAAGCCTGGTTTTCGGGTCACAATCGTAACACAATCACTCATTTTCTGTATAGATTTGCCTACACCACAAAAAACTGGATGGAGGGTTCGAATTTTTATGTCTGTTTGTCTTCTTCCAGTCATCAGTCAGAAACCAAGTGCCAAAAAGCAATGGCAAATTGTGCATAGCAGAGATAATCAATGCTCTGTGAAAATTATCTGAAAAAATTCAAAACATGAAAAGTTGAAAAATACCTGACACCACCACAAAAAAAAAAAACAAAAAAAAAAAACATATTCAACTGCAAGAACAAATAAATCCTCCTGACATTTGATCACATCTAATTGAGATTATGAAATTTGTGGAATTGGAAACTAGTATTGGCAGAGTTTTTGTGCTCTAAATGTGGTGCTCTAGTTGCTCTGTGCTTTATCTCTCTAGAATGCTCTGAAGCTCAGTATCCTTCTTTCCTGTGAAGTCTAGTCACGTTTTAAATTTTGAAGGCATTTAGAAAAAGTCAGCTGTCAGGGGACACTGTAAATCTTTGCCTCATCTAAAGACAGAACAAAAGAAAAGTGTGTTTAAAGAGCAAATCACATGCACTGTGAATAGTCTGTCAGGGTGAAGATGATGCACATATGGTGGATTGAATGCACCGTCTGTTGATTGGCAGCTGGTTCACCTGCACTTTGTCTGGCTTCCACACTCAGTGAGGCAGCAGCCTATGCTAGCTGGTCTTGTTTTCAACGCATCAATCATAGTCGCCTCCAATGACTTATTCGTAACTCCTCCAAAAAACACACATCTTGATGATGGGACTGGAAGGTGTATGTTTCAAGACACGCAGTAGCGGAGATCTGACAGTCAGCATTCTGCGGAATTAACGCCACTATTAATCAACTTTAACCGAGCTGGAGCACATCCCAGATGCATGAATGAATGAGCAGGAATGTCCTGTGTATGTGTGCAGCTTCAACGTGTGAAAATAAAGGGTGCCGCATGAGAGGGAATGCAGAGGAATATAATGATGTTTTGCACACCCAAATAAACCATGGGAACAGTCAAAAAATGGTTAGATTCAGATAGTATTCAGACCCATTCCCTTCAATCACATTTTTTTTATAATATGCACAAATCCTTTTTTTTTTTTTTTCTTTTTTTTTCCACCATCAAGCAACACTTATACCTCAGAATAACAAAGCCACTTCAGGTCATATACAGTGCCCTCCAAAAGTATTGGAATATTTGATATTTCACACATTTAATTTGTTTATGCCATTTCAATACAGAAAATACAAACAAATTAAAATTCTAAAACAAACTCAAAGCAAAGCTCTACAAGGTGATATAAATTAATTAAAGATATAAAAGCCAAGCTGATGGGTTGCATAAGTAATGGAACACTTGGTATACTACCTGTAAATAATCAGTTTATTGCCAGTTTTCTTCAGACAAGTCAGGGGATGGATACATGAACAGTTTCATGTCACCAAATATGTCTTGGACTTTAATACATCAGTTATGAAGAAATACAAATAGTATGACACTCTATGGTAAATCTGGGTGGAGTGGATAGTTCTCAAAAACTGGAGCATGCACTCATGCTACAGTTTGTCACCACCAAGCACAACATCTTTGGGTCCCAAATGGCAGTAACCCAAGCAAGACTATGGCTCTTGAAAGAATCACTCGGTCTGCCACAGCCAGGTAATATGTGGGTGTCGCCTTGGCCATCATGCCTTAATTAATCACACACACACACACTCACCACACACACACACATATATATATATATATATATATATATATATATATATATATATATATATATATATATATATATATATATATATATATATATATATATATATATATATATATAATAGTGTTCAGAATAATAATAGTGCTATGTGACTAAAAAGATTAATCCAGGTTTGAGTATATTTCTTATTGTTACATGGGAAACAAGGTACCAGTAGATTCAGTAGATTCTCACAAATCCAACAAGATCAAGCATTCATGATATTCACACTCTTAAGGCTATGAAATTGGGCTATTAGTAAAAAAAAGTAGAAAGGGGGGTTCACAATAATATAGTGTGGCATTCAGTCAGTGAGTTCGTCAATTTTGTGGAACAAACAGGTGTGAATCAGGTGTCCCCTATTTAAGGATGAAGCCAGCACCTGTTGAATATGCTTTTCTCTTTGAAAGCCTGAGGAAAATGCGACGTTCAAGACATTGTTCAGAAGAACAGTGTAGTTTGATTAAAAAGTTGATTGGAAAGGGGAAACTTATACGCAGGAGCAAAAAATTATAGGCTGTTCATCTACAATGATCTCCAGTGCTTTAAAATGGACAAAAAAAAAAAACAGATATGCGTGGAAGAAAGTGGAAAACAACCATCAAAATGAATAGAAGAATAACCAGAATGGCAAAGGCTCACCAATTGATCAGCTCCAGGATGATCAAAGACAGTCTGGAGTTACCTGTAAGTGCTGTGACAGTTAGAAGATGCCTGTGTGAAGCTAATTTATTTGCAAGAATCCCCTGCAAAGTCCCTCTGTTACATAAAGACATGTGCAAAGAGGTTACAATTTGCCAAAGAACACATAAACTGGCCTAAAGAGAAATGGAGGAATATTTTGTGGACTGATGAGAGTAAAATTGTTCTTTTTGGGTCCAGGGGCCGCAGACAGTTTGTGAGATGACCCCCAAACTCTGAATTCAAGCCACAGTTCACAGTGAAGACAATGAAGCATGGTGGTCCAAGCGTCATGATATGGGCATGTTTCTCCTACTATGGAGTTGGGTTTATATATCGCATACCAGGTATCATGGATCAGTTTGGATATGTCAAAATACTTCATGTTGAGATCATGTTGCCTTATGCTGAAGAGGACCTGCCCTTGAAATGGGTGTTTCAACAAGACAATGACCCCAAGCACACTAGTAAACCAGCAAAATCTCGGTTCCAAACCAACAAAACCAGTGCCTCGTATATGTGAAGAAATCATGAAAAACTGTAGTTATACAACTAAATACTATAGTGATTCACAGGATTGCTAAAAAAGCAGTTTGGACATAATAGTTTTGAGTTTGTAGCGTCAACAGCAGATGCTACTATTATTGTGAACACCCCCTTTTCTACTTAGTTTTTTACTAATAGCCCAATTTCATAGCCTTAAGAATGTGCATATCATGAATGCTTGGTCTTGTTGGATTTGTGAGAATCTACTGAATCTACTGGTACCTTGTTTCCCATGGAACAATAAGAAATGTACTCAAAACCTGGATTATCTTTTTAGTCACATAGCACTACTATTATTCTGAACACTACTGTATGTATATATATATATTATATATATATATATATATATATATATATATATATATATATATATATATGCATTAACATGCATTAACATTATGTAGGGAACAGAGTCACAGGATGAATATAATAATGTTTTGGAATATTGACAATTATCACTTGTGGATAATTTTATCTCAGGGCACCACTTATTTCAAAGTATAAGTACTTTCTAGTTTAAACATTCCTTAATTGATTAGTCTCAATTTAATTAATCAGTCTCCGTTTCTAAAGGATAACCTCCGCTCTGTAAAACCATACAAAAATCACAGACAACTTCACACATTTAAGATATTTATTTCACCCTGGCAAGAGTTAAATAACAGGACATATCACAGTGATCGATTTAATGATTACAACCGTCAATGAGCAATGATTATATCAGGGGTGGCCAAGTTCTCCCGAGAGCCACATTCCTGACACTCTTAGTTGTCTCCCTGCTCCAACACACCTGAATCCAATGAAAGACTCGTTAGCAGACTTTTAATGAGCCTTTCATTGGATTCAGGTGTGTTGGAGCAGGGAGACAACTAAGAGTGTCAGGAATGTGGCTCTTGAGGACCGAATTTGGCCACCCCTGGATTATATGATGTTCTGATACTTTGGTTTCATAGCGGGAGTTTTAGGAGTAAGATTCGTCCTAATTTAATAGGTAATTTACTTTGGTATTTGTTAACCTGAGAGAAGATTAATGATTTTGAATAGAGTTAAATAAAGCCACTCTGGTTATCTGACAACATAGCCCAGTCTTACTTTGTGCAGTGCAGCGGGTCTCCGTGAGGTCCGATGCTGGAATCGTCTGGTTCAGTCCACGCTCTGTCTGCCACACAGCTTCGTCAGGGACCTTGACAAAGAGGCTCTGCCGGTCTGACCCACTCGGTCTCGTCAGTGATGGGAATGATTTCTGTTATTGTGCTGTGGTTTCGCAGCGGCAGTTCAAGTCGCTGTTGGATGTCTCAGCTGACCTGCATGTTTTTCTCTGCAGCGCTCTGGAATCTGGCTTGTCAGAATAAAGGTTTGAGCGTCTTTATTCTCAATAAAAAATCAAAAATTCGTCTTTCGTCGTCGTCTTTTTGGAAGCTTGGTCAAATCAGAATTCAATGCAAAAATCTGACTTTAGAAGAAAAATGTTCGTGAAAGGAATTTGGAGTTTGAAGAAGAAAAAGGTTTTAATTTGAAAATTCAAAAAAAGGAAGTTAAATGCGCCAGTGAGTTTAACTTGACAACGGTTGCAAAAGTTATCTGTCAGAAAAATAAATTCTTGTCAGTACGCCAAACAAGAATGAGTCTTAAGTAGCACGTGGCTTTAGACAAAGGGTCATAAATATTGACGGCCTGGGCAGCATCTTTAAACCCAAGGAAAAAGAAGAGAGAAAAGCGTAAGATTAAGAGAGCGAATGTAAGAGTAAGAGAGGAATTCCCGGGCGTGAGCTCTTTTAAAGGTTTAATAAGCTCCACCCCCAAGAACTCTGGGTAACGTAGTTTCTGGAGTCTCCTTTGTCTAGTTTTATATATATAAATCTGTGTGGTTCCAACATTCCCCTTTGAAACCAAACCAAGTCCTGCAGAATAAATCTTGTAACTGGTTTACGTGGAATTATATACCACCAGTGATGCCGGTAACGCGTTACTTACTAACGCGTTACTCTAATCTGACCACTTTTTTTAGTAACGAGTAATCTAACGCGTTAATCTTTCCAAATCAGTAATCAGATTAAAGTTACTTCTCCATGTCACTGTGCGTTACTATTATTTTTCATTGTGGGTCGACAGCAGCATTAAACCTTGGTCTGTGGGCAGGAGGTTTGGGGTTCGACTGAACTGCACACTTTCAGTGAGCTGTGAGCTTTTCATTCCGCGTTTTTTCTGCATCTGCTCGACTTGTCCTCACCCTCTTAAAGCGCGGTGATCAGCACACCTGCACTGAGCTTTACAAAGACATTTTATAACTTTTTTTCCCCTCCTTTATTTAGAATTCTGAGCTGAGCTGCTCCGTATCGTCTCGTTAAAAACAGCTGATCCTCCGCGACGCGTCAACAACTAACACTATTTTCCACTCAAATGCACCTAAACTCTCTTTCTGAGGACCACATGATGTGAAAACGCAATAAAACTTTCTTACCTGTAAATCTGGTCCTGTTTCTGCATAATAAATGTTATCCTTCTTTGTGCTCAAACGCCAAAGCAGGGGCTAATCCAGATGGAATGGGGGCGTGGGGCAGGGATGTGCCCCCCTCCCCCACAACACCCCTAGATTAAAGGTCCAGTTTTGAAGCCGTTTTTTACTACAACTACTAATATTGCTTAAAATAATAATAATTTCGACAAGTAAAATGTTTTAGAGAGTTAGAATTTAATAGTTACATTTCTAAACAATGTAGGTTTGAAATTGCAAGTTTTACTGTTACAGTGCTGTCAACAGTTAAATATGGAGGTCAAGAAAGAGGGTCTTATTTTACTTTTTAGAAAACAAGTATTTATTTCATTGAAGTCAAGAAAGGGTGACTATAAAGTGAGTTGTTGTCGGCAGCTGTGGAAAGTAACTAAAAAAGTAACTAGTAATCTAACTTAGTTACTTTTACAATTGAGTAATCAGTAATCAGTAATTGGATTACTTTTTCAAAGTAACTGTGGCAACACTGTATACCACACACACACACACACATATATATATATATATATAAGAACATATATATATATATAAGAACACACTAAGTAAACATTCCCCAATGAACAGAGTATAACACGTCAAATATAATACTTTCATGCATAAATAGAAAAGAGTGACAGTTTCCTTTTCTCTCTTTTTTTCATTGTCCTTTTGCTACAACAATACAATGAAATTTCCTTTTTTAAAATGAGGTTAGGAGTTTGGAGTCTTGCGGAAATCAATCCTGTCCTTCCCAAATCGCCCCACAGGGGGCACTCTTGTCCATGGTTAGATTTGATATTATCTAGCAGAGCTGTGAAAGGGGTGCTGAGTTGCATCTGGTTTGGGGATTGATAAGAATTCACAGCTACGTGTGGAATGCACTTTCGGGGGAGTTTTAAATCCTGAATATGGTGGGTTGTGTTGACAGATCCAAGCTGAGCAGGGCTTAAAGTGTCTCCTCTTTGACACCTGGAGATATACCAGGCCCTTATGTTTGGAGGTTATCTTTCTTTGAAGAAAACCCAATGGCCTCATCTTAAAGCAAGCTTAAGATGTTGGCTGTTTGATCACAGCTTTCGGCTACAAATATGACAGATAAAAAGAAATCAGATGTGTGATGACATGAATGATTGTAGAGTACTGCATTGAAAACCATATAGCCTGAAAACCAAGATGAGGTCCCATGTTCACATGTAGTTCTACAGCCACAGCAAGCACCAAATATCCCAGACCAGAGAGAAGACATGAGCCTGCACAGCAATGCACCACTGTAGGCGAGACACAGCTATGGGCACCAAAGAGCAGCCATCCAATGAGAGGATGCACCCAAACTCTGCACATATAGGAATGATGCAGCCCTGCACGCATGAGAAATAGGACACAGATCACAGTCCCAACACCAGACAGAGATCAACAACCCATGGAGTAAATGGGCCAAGACCAAACCAGGGACCACCAGCCAGAGCAGAGATTGGCTCCAACACCATGTGCCACAATATTCCCTGGGGCTGAGGTCCCTGTGCCAGTGCCAATGGGAGACCCAAACCCAGCCACCTATGGCAAGCAGGCACTGCCTCTGTCCACCCAGATAAGAGCTTCTCTCATGACAACCTTTTAGAAAAGTTCTTGCTACCTGCTTCTCTAAGTGCCTGCACCACAAATCACACACAAAAAGGACCCTGTATCTTGTAGTATTCCAGAAAAAAAAATGATATTTTCCATTTTTCCTCTCTGTACTGCAGTGAATTCAATGTGGTCTTCAAAATGCTCAGCAAAGGAAAGACTGAATTTTAAAAGGTGGATTTAAACTACAGCAACATATTAGTGATATGTTTTTTTTTTTTTTTTCTTTCTTTTGAAGCACCTGCTCTGGCACAAACTCTCACTGCAACCTTCAGAGCTGTCAGAAACAAAGGCAAGGAAAAACAGTTTATCACTGCCAGATAAATTAAAATGACTCAGATACAGAGGTCATCAACAATTCTCCAGAAATGCTGGAACTTTAACAAATGTGGCACTTCTGAAAACATGGCAGCAGCTTATACGTTTGGTGGCCAAACAATAAAGTGTAGTTGTTGTATTATGCCAGAATGCTTTTGGAGGAAATCTTGTGTTTGTGCATCAGGTGATGATATTTATTTACAACTGGTGTTCATAGGAATTAAATGGGAGGTGATGAAGCCAGGAAGATGACTGATTACTGGGGCAGTTTTCAACTACGTCCAGCAAAGACAACATTAGTGGTGAGCACCACGTGGTGAACAGTAGCAGATGAGTAATTATTCCCTACACACCTTCTGCTGTTGGCATGTTCCATGAATGAGATGAAAACATTGTGATGAAAGAACTTGAAGTGTCAGAAAATTGTACTTGGTGGGAAACACAGCCTCTTGACCCTTGGTGTTCTCAAACACACCAGACTGACCATGTGAAGACCCATGTGTTGCAAGATGTAGTGTTTGTTAAGTGTCCAAGGTTCAAATTCTGGCTTGTCCTACTTTTGCTTCCCGTCTCTCCCCTCTCTCCAGCAGACATCCATACAACCAAAAGTATGACTCCCCCAGCTCATTGACAAAGTCCCATCACAACAGTTGCTTGCAGACATAAACGCAGCTATACTGACCGTCCCCACTACCGGCATTACAGGAACCAATGAGCCCACAAAAATCATACAAACATGTGGGTATAAAAGTGGGGGCAGCATCAGTGGTGGGCACAGTTCAGCTAATCTGATAGCAGATAATTATCGAAGCAAATGTTCTTGCTATCGGATTAGCTTTTCAGATAAGTTTTAAAACCATCGTTGGACCAATTATCTTCCGATAAATTTAGTTCCGATAACTTTCAGTCCGATAACATTTTCTTTGCTGGTAAAGTTTAATGTTTGTAAACCCTAAAATCAAACATTTTAGTCCATTTATGGTGTGTTTATAGCCACTGAGCAGACCATGGAAATAAAGACTGGACATGGACGTCACGTGGTTAGCGGCGTGCCGCACGGCGGCCATTACTAAGGGTGGAGAGAGCACCTTGGAGCGTGTTAAACAGAAGCGAAATGAGGGGGAAAAAGGCAGACAGTGCTTAACCCATCAACTGCACCAACTACAAAAACAATTCTCAAATACTAAAATGAACTGTACAATAGCCTTAATGTAATTATGTAAAACAAATTATTTTAAAGTTATGTCATGTCATATGTCAGTTATGTCATATACTGAGACTATAACTCAACACCATAAGTTTTTTCATGAAGCTGCATTCACATGCATACGGATATGGAAACACAAATGTTTAAATATATGTATGTCTATATATACTTGCAGTTGTTTAATATGATATGTACATGGTGGTCACAGGCGGAATTTAAATTTTAACAGTGTGGTTGGAGGGGATGGAGGAGGTACTTTTTACACTGACTGAGGGTCAAAAGTCATAAATTCTGAATGGCTTTATATCTACTTGTAATAAATGTTAGTTAAAAATCATATATATGTTGTTGTCATTAAAAGACTAGCAAATAATATTACAGTGGGAAAAGCAGCAAGGTAAACGACCACAATGGCAAGATATACTTCAGATTTATATTTTAATACATAAGGATTTTTATCCAGGCATGTATGGTTCATTGGAGCTTTTAATCAGCTTGTATACAACTTACAAGGCTTCATTTCTAAAAATCCATAGAGAATTATGACAGGAAAAAAAAAAAAACATCACAGTAAATGAACAGAACTGCATATTTTCCCCAAATGTCCACACTTTACATAAACATTTTTTCTACCCAGACATGTATGGGTTCATTAGAAAGAGCAATTAAAGGGCTTTAAAACAAGCCTACCTTTACTAAAATCTGTTAACAAAGAGCGACAATAGAGAGAGAAAAGCAGCCACAGTTTGTCATAATTTCCCCAAATTTATGCATTTTACATAAACTTTTTTTTTTTTCCACCCACACATGCATAGGTTCATTGGAAAGAGCTTTCAAATGGCTTTAAAACAAGCCTACATTCATTAAAATCCGTTAAGGAATAGCGACGCTAGTGCAAAAAGGGGTCAGTTATTATTGATGGTCTGCACATCTCCACCCTTAGTAATGGCGCCTTCCTGTCCCTGAGCGACACTAATAGATTGAGGCGTGCACGTCCATTCCAGTCTGTATTTCCATGGAGCAGACTGGCTGCCTGTTGCTTGATGATGATGTCATCATAAGTGCAAACATGATTGGCCAGTCGACTCAGGGAGCATTGTGGGTAGTGTAGTTCAGGTTCACTTTGGACTTACAGTGACTTGTCCACTCGACACAAAACAAAACAGACTAATTTTACACATTATTTTATTTTATTTCTTTGTGGCCAAGAATTGCCAAGAATCCGTGGGAGAGAGGAGCTCTCATCGCTCAGCTGTGTGTACAGAGGGAGGGACTTTTTCAACACTGTTTTGGATTTAAAAAAGGACTCTTTATGTGGATATTTATTCAGATAAATCCCACAGAAACTAACAGGTAAGAATTTATATTTACTACGTGTATTTTATTCTGCCAGTCAATGCATTAATGGATGTATTTTGGTTGTTTAAAGTGCAGGATTGAAAGCGTGTGAAAAAAGGAGCAGCTTTTAGTTCGTAAACAATGGTGTATCTAATACACCATCATACACACCATCTAATAAAATTAGTCTGTTTTGTTTTTGTGTTGAGTGGACAAGTCACTGTATCTAATCCGAGATAAATTGTGACTTCTAATGCTGTGTTTTACTGCTTTTGAAAGATGATGCCAGTGTTTGGGGTTTTATTTTTGTTTATTCATTTTTTGTGCGTTCTTTGTGTTTGTGATCCTTGAATTTACCCAGCAGCCCCTGCATGAATTTACCCAACAGTTTAAAGTGAAACTGGTTTGTCGAAAGCCGACAGTGTAATCTGATGTGGTGGCGTCCAATCATACAAACTGCATACAAACATTATCGGTTATCTCTAATAAAGATTATTTTTTTAGCAGTTTATCGGTTTATATCATCAATTTATCAATTTCAATTTATTAATTTATATAGCGCCAACTCACGACAAAGTCGCCCCAAGGCGCTTCACACAATTCACAACACAAATTAATTTAAAATCAAATTAAAAGCAAGAAAAGCACAATAAAAGATAAAACACAGAAGAATAAAAGGGAATTACAAAGCAAACACAAACAAATGAAATTAATGATAAGACAGTCTAAAAAAGCGGGTCTTCAGTCTTGATTTAAAAGTCTCCACCGTGTCAGACTGCTGAATAACAGCAGGTAGATCATTTCAAAGAGTCGGACCACGGTAGGAGAAGGCTCTATACCCCACAGACTTCTTGTTCATCCTCAGAACACACAGAAGCCCTGCGCCTTGCGAACGCAAGGGCCTCGCAGTTACGTAGGGCTTAACCAAGTCCGCCAGGTAAGAAGGTGCCAGTCCATGAACAATTTTATAAACCAAGAATAAAACTTTAAAATCTGATCTGGCAGAAACCGGTAGCCAATGAAGGGATGCCAGAATGGGAGTAATGTGGTCAAACCTACTTTGTGTCAAAAGTCTGGCAGCAGCATTCTGTACCAACTGAAGTCCTCGAATGCTAGACTGCGGCAGGCCAGAAAATAAAACATTACAATAATCCAGTCTGGAAGAAATAAACGCATGTATCAAAGTCTCAGCATCAGCCATAGACAGGATGCGATGAATCCTCGCCACATTTCGCAGATGAAAGAAGGCAGTCCTCATAATGTCTCTAATGTGGGGACCAAAAGACAATGTAGGATCGAAAACTACTCCAAGATTCCTCACTTTGTCCGTATGATGCACAACACACGAACCAAAATTAGGTGCCAACTGGTCAAAATTATGCAGATGCCTGGCTGGACCAAGAACCATCATTTCAGTCTTATCAGAATTCAAGAGTAGGAAATTACTAGACAACCAACTTCTCACAGATATAAGGCAATCTTCCAAGCTTTTATATGGGTAAGATTACCAGCAGTTACCGGCATGTACAATTGAGTATCATCAGCATGAAAGCCAATCCCATAATGCGCTGAATATGCCCAAGGGGCACTATATAAAGTGAGAAAAGCAAGGGCCTAACACAGACCCCTGTGGAACCCCAAATTTCATTTTACCAAGACCAGAAGTAGTGTTATTATACAAAACACAATAAGAACGACTGGACAAGTATGACGTCAGCCAAGCAAGAACACTTCCAGTAATCCCAAAGTAATTTTCCAGCCTATCAAGCAAAACACGCTGATCCACAGTATCAAACGCAGCACTAAGATCCAAGAGCACTAAAACCATTGTGGTGTCTGAATCCACTGCACACAGAAAATCATTCACCACTCTGGTAAGCGCTGTCTCTGTGGAGTGATGTTTTCTGAAAGCAGACTGAAGTGGCTCAAAAAGATCATTCTCAGTAAGATGGTCTACAAGCTGCCGTGAGACCACTTTTTCCAGAATTTTAGAACAGAAAGACAGATTTGTTATTGGCCTGTAATTACTCAATACACCAGGGTCAAGACCAGATTTCTTAAGCAATGGTTTAATCACTGCAGATTTAAAACACCCAGGAACAGAACCAGAGATTAATGAAAGATTAACAATTTCCAACACAGTAGGCTCAAGAACGGGCCACAGGTCCTTAAACAATTTTGTTGATATAGGATCAAATTGGCAGGTTGTGCTTTTTGTAAACGTCATGAGCTTTGCAAGCGCATCTAGTGAAATAGTATCAAATTCTGTAAATCTAGGTGTCACCTCATTATTAACACCCTGTTTTGAAATAAGGTTCGGTCAGATCGGCACACAGAAATGATCACACAGACTGCATTTTGCTAGAACAAACAGGCGTATATTTATTCCCCACAAAAGCAGTTACATCAAACACAAGTGGTTGCAGCGCATAAAATATCTCTTTCTCTCTTACCGTGACGCCTTTAAGGTGGAGAGCCAACACCTTCGGCAGAGTGCGCTTGTCAACCGGCTGGGCGTTCCTACGTAACCCGCAGCAGACTCTATCAGAGCATGGCTCTGCCCCCTCTTTTCTAGTGTGTGCGCGAAGGGAGGGTGAGTGGCCATCTCAAACTCCCTGGCGCACATAATTCCTTTAATCAACAGGCATCTGAAAGTTATTTCCTCTTGCAAAAACATAATAACCCCAGCTCTTCACTCCCAGTTCAGAATGACCCCAGCATGCTTCACTCCCAGTCGTTAGTGGCTACAAAAACAAATTCAGTGTAATAATAACAAGTACATCATTAGGGTTACTTTAAGACAGGGGCAAACAACATAATCTTTTCTCCACACACACCCACCTCCACAGCAGGGTGAAGAGATTGAGCCAAAGCATGTTTAGATATGCTCAATCTAATGTCTTCTATTTCTTCTCAAAGTACTCCAAGAAGTCTTGAGCTATAAATGGAGAGGGCTAACAGGTGACTGACCATGGATAAGAAATGCTACAGTATCAAACAAAAATTTTGAGTTCTGCTTATTTTTATTGATCAAATCCAAATAGTAAGCCTGCTTTGTAGTCCATAGTGCATGCTTATACTCTGCAACTGCATCATGCCATGCAGAGTGGAACACCTCTAATTTCGAGCTACGCCACTTCCGTTCAAGACCTCTAGCCTTCTGCCTGAGGTCCCGCAAGTAACCATTAAACCAAGGCGACTGCACTTTGGGAAGGCAAGGCCTTAATAAAGGAGGCGCAATCTCATTAAGTGTAGTTTTGAGTACCGAATTCAAACCATCCACCAGACTGTTGAATGACTGAGCATTCTGCAAAGTTGAAGCTAAAAGAGCAGGAAATCTGGCTTCAAGTTCAGTCCTAGTTGAAGGTTTAATGCATTGCTGCAGTAATAGGCAGGTTGTTGCTCCACTAAACGCGGTAATGTAAATGTAAACTTAATAAGTGAATGGTCAGAGACCACTGATGCAAGGGGCAGTATACCAACATTCATGACAGCAACACCTCGTACCAAAACCAAATCCAGGGTATTACCACTAATATGTATTGAGCCCTGAATACATTGCTGAAATCCCAATGCATCTACAATCTCCATAAATGATTTACAGAGGGGATCAGAGGGCCGATTCATATGAATGTTAAAATCACCCATAATCAAAATATTATCAGTATTAGTTGACAAGCTAGAAACAAACTCACCAAATTCATCCAGGAAGTCAGAATATGGGCCAGGGGGCCTATAAACAATAACAAAATAACACGACTGATGTCCATGCTTCTGCCCTAAACAATATGTAACATCATGGGCAGAGCGGAAAATCAGATGCTCAAACGATCCATACCTGTAACCCCCAACAGTTAATAATGTAAACCTAGACTTATAAATAAAGGCAACACCCCCGCTCTGCTTCATACCACGGGAAACATGACTAAATGTGTATGCCGTGGGCACACTTCATTCAGGGGAAGAACAACTGTAGGTTTAAGCCAGGTTTCACACAAACTAATCATATCCAAATGGTGATCCACAATTAAATTATTGATCAACATAGATTTTGAAGACAATGATCTAACATTTATAAGACCCAAACTAAGGACCTCGGCAGAGTTGACAATTGGACTATTTGGGTTTATGGGTGGTTCCAAAATTGCATTTCTAAGATACCTAAAAATAGGATTAGGCCTGACACAGTCCACACGGATCACAGGCATCAGACATGAAATATTTAATACAGCAGGAACAACCAGCAGGCCATCCTCGACTCCAGTGTCATCCAATGTAGTAATAGGTACTAAATTTGAAAAACATATCTCCCTGTAAATTCTACGAACAAGTCTACAAGAGCATGCCACAGTCTCAATCTGATAAATCTCCCTCCCAAAAAAAACACTTTCAGCACCTTGGATTGTCCGCACTAAACTAGTGGATCCCACACCCACACTCGTCCCGTATTCTGCGACCTGCTGTATACTCCAAGTGTTACCCTCCCTGCAGAGCCCCATCTATATTTGCGGACAAGATGGCAGCTCCCTCTCTAGTAGGGTGAAAGCCATCTGGCATCAACAGATCACGCCGGCCCCAGAACGAAGGCCAGTTATCAACAAAACCAAAACTGTCTTGTGTACAAAACTGTGCCAGCCACTTATTTAACAATAACAGCCTGCTAAAAACCTCATCACCACCCCGGGAGGGGAGGGGACCAGAAACTATTAATCGATGCCAACATGACCTTCTAGCAAGGTCACAAGTCCTCCCTATATTCATTTTTGTAATTTCTGACTGCTTCATCTTAACATCATTTGCGCCAACATGAATAACTATATGACTATATTTCAAGTCATGTTTCTTGGTCTGTTTACCATTTTGCAGCGTTAGTACCCTGAGGTAAGAGGCAATGTCAGGAGCTCTCGCCCCAGGAAAACACTGAACATCAGCTGGCGTCTGCAACTCAACCTTACGGGTGATGGAATCCCCTATCACTAACACCCGACGTTTCGGCCTGGGGACAGGAGTGGAAGTCCGTGGGCTCATAAGACTGACATATCCAGAGGAGAAAATCAGTTCATAGTTCGCACAGGCGAATATAATTTGGGTGCCACAACTGGGCACCGTGCCCCAAGTGACTTCCGCCGAGCCCCACGTGACTTCCTTCGCCCAACGACAGTCCGAAAACCATCCTCCCTGGCCGGCCCCTCTTTACTAATGCCAGTAGGCATAACAGCTGGGTCAACATCAACCATGCCTGTAACATCAATGTACACAAGGCTAATAAGCTGTTCCAACTTACAAACATGGCTCTCCAAAAGAGCCACCCTCTCTGCCAGCATCATATAAAAAATTTTAAAACACCAAAAACACAGAATTTAACCCACTCCTAAAAATAATAAAATACTAATAAAACAATAAAATAAAATAAAACAATAAAATGAAATTCACAACAAATAATCAGCCAAGCTGAGCACAGCTAGCTCAGTTAGCTTAGCATGACTTGGCTTAGCTTGTCCTGAAGCGTCCTGACTTTCCTGTAGAGATGACAACTGCCGATGTAAATGGCAGCCTTTACCGCTGCAGCAGACCTGGCTGATAGGCTCCGGCGAAGTCACGGGTCCAGCTGGAAACCGTCGGCAAGTCACAGTTTGGCTTTTAGCTTCCAGCAATTCACAGTCCCGGCTAGCGGCCTCCCAAACGAGCCGCACTCAGATCGGCAGACATCAACTGAGCTACAAAGCCGATTTGCGACTCTCGGCGAGACAGATCCAATCACCGGCACCAGACAAGTTGCAAAAACTGGCTGCTGCCTCCAAAGTGCCACAGATGCCGAAAGCAAACAGCGCTGCCCGCCACCTCGACAATCCACAAGCCTGTATGGTGCACCAACACAGTGGCAGCCTAGCCAGCGGCTCTGCTCATGCCGCTGATGATCACTGTGCTCACGCCGCCGCTGATCACTGTGCTCACGTTGCCGCTGATCGCTCTACGCCGCCGCCGCATCATAAAAGATAACTTTTCAGTTATCTGATTAATGGTTATCGAAGCTAACTTTTTGGTTAGCTGTACCCACCACTGGGCAGTATATTTAAAATATCAGATCAATTGTTCACTTCAGCATAAAAGTGCCAAATTTGGCACACATGTAGGAAAATATGTGGATATTGGGCCACTGCAATTCTCCCTCTGATGACCCTGGCAGTCATTTTACAATATGGCCCTATACAGTGGCTAGTCATCATTGTTTAATTTTGTTCAGGCTCAAGGGTAAGCATCTAGCAGGCATTTAAACTGATTAATTAACATGCAATACGTCCATTTTGCATCTGGTCTCCTTAAAATATGGCCACCACATAAGATATTTAGCTGTGATAATATCACAGCTAAGTGGATCCTTGTCTGTCATGGTCTGCCTTCGTCCTTGCCCTTTTAACCTCTTGTGTGTAGTTTGTCTGTCTTCCCTCCAGGTGGTGCACTGCAGAGCCGAGGAACACCTGTAGCTCATCTTCTCTTCATGGCTGACACTCATGAGCTCCTGATCAGAAGCCAAATACTTAAACCTCGCCTCTGAGCTCAGTCTTGGCCAGAGTCTTCGGTGACCCTGACCAGCAACAGTCTTCTGTGACTCTTCGTGACTTTCTATGATACTCTGTGAGCCTTCCATGAGAAATCCATGACCTTGTCTACACTGACGCTTCCATGCAGTCTGATGTCTGAGCTTCCCGCAGCTCATTTCAAGGTAATCTGGACATCTCTAATTTCCATATTAGAGCTTGTTGATCTTTTGGTATTTCCAGACGCTTTCCTGCATGACTCCCACACCACTCTCTGAAGTACGGAACTCAGCTAAGTTCGTGCATGTCTGTGAGATCCTGTTCTCACGCTGCTCCTGTTTGTGACTGTGCATGACTAAGAACTGTATTCAAGAACTGTTTCCAAGAACTGTTTCCCAAGAACTGTATGAGCTCTGATGCAGTACAACTAAGAACTTTCCGAGTCGTTTCTAAAGCCAAGTCCTGCTTAATTGAAACTGCATCATTAGATGTGCAGCAGTTTTGGTGCTATATGAACTTGCAATTTTGCAATGCAATTTTGGTGCACCGCACATGCTCACACTATCAGGGCGGTGGTATCTAAACATAGCGGCATTTGTTTTGCTGGCCAGTGACAATTTGAAGGTGCTAATTGATGCTGCTAATTCTTCTAACATACACACACACACACACACACAAATCCATTATGCTACAAACTGTCTGGAGGCATGAGGAGCTGTTAGGATGAAAAGCTGGACAGATTTCTGACATGATTTTTTGCTGAGGAACTACACAAAGACTTTTTTTTTAAAAGTACACAAAGTCAGTGCACAGCATCATGGACAACATCATCACAATTTTGGACTCCAGTTTAAAATTTGTGTTGGACTGATAAGCACCAGTGGAACACCAAAATGTAAGTCCCTTTTTCTGCTATTAAATGAATAAAATATCAAAGGATCTATTTTAGCTGTTAAGCATAGCTGTAAATTTCTGGAATGGTTTTCTGAATTGTTGCCCAAAATTAAAGAATTTCTGAAATGTTCCAACCATGCTGAATATGCATGTTAGTGTCGCTTGCATTTAGCCTTTCTTAACAATCTGGCTGACAAACTCAATTACATCATCAATATGATCAGCTCCATGAACACATTTAAAACCAAGTTACACCTGCTTAAGCAGGTTGCAACACTGTGACCTGTGAAACTTTCCACACATAGACAGAGAACTTAAGTGTCAGGGCAAAGACGGTGCGGAGCTTAAGCATGCATGTTATGATGATCAAGTGCAGAGCATCTTGTCAGAATTTGACAGGCACTTTACTGACTTTGCATCCATTGAGCCTGTTGTGTGTTTTCTCTGTTTTCCATTTGAGGAATATATAGATGTGGACTATATAACATCCAAAGTGGCCTCACTCTTCAACCTGGATAGCTGTGCTATAGAGAAAAAGATCCTCACACTGAAAAATGACATTGAGCTCAAATCCAAAGCAACACCTGACATGAATGTCCAACTCTGGAAAGATGCAGAAAGCGAAGTACCCCAACCTCAGACAAACTGCATAGAATTTGACAGCACTTTTTGGATCAACATAATTGTGTGAGTCTGCCTTTTCCCTCATGAAAATCATCAAGTCAGAATATAGATCTACCATGACTGATGACCACCTTGTGGCCTACTTATGGCTGGCACTCAGCTCCTACTGTCCAGACTATGAATCAGAATCAGAAGAAGTTTATTGCCATTGCCAGTGAACAGAATTCACAGACTAGGAATTTGCTTCGGTACAATGGTGCAACATTAATAAGAGATAAAATGCTAAGATAAAATCTAACATATGTGTCAAAATAAGATAAAATATACGAAAAAAAAAGAAATTTGAAATAGGCTGTGTGCAACAGAAAAACAGAGAAACAGAAAAAACAGTGCAGTGGGAGGAGTGTAATTAAATACCAAATTACACTGTCTAAAGTGACCCGTGATAAAATGATAAAGTGACAGAGTTAAGCTTAAGGTGACTGAGTTATCAGGAGTTCATGAGTCTAACGGCAGAGGGGAAGAAACTGTTCTTATGGCGAGAGGTTCTGGTCCGGATGGACCGTAGCCTCCTGCCCAAGGGGAGTGGTTTGAACAGACCGTGTCCAGGGTGAGAAGGGTCAGCTGTGATCCGACCTGCTCGGCCCAGAGTCCTGGAGACGTGCAGGTCGTGGAGAGATGGAAGGCTACAGCCGATCACCTTCTCAGCAAAGGCCACAATGTGATAAAGTCTGTGTCTGTCCCTGGCTGTGGCCCCGGCGTATCACACCGTGATGGAGGAGCAGAGGATGGACTCGATGATGGCCGTGTAGAACTGCACCATCAGCTGGACAGGCAGCTTGGCCTCCTTCAGCTGCCGCAGGAAGTACATCCTCTGCTGGGCCTTCTTGATGAGGGAGCTGATGGTTGACTCCCACTTGAGGTCCTGGGTGATTGTGGTGCCAAGGAAGCGGTGACAGACCACAGTGGTGATGGGGCTGTTGGTGAGGGTGAGGGAGGGCAGGGGGGGCCTGTGGCTTTCCTGAAGTCCACGATCATCTCCACTGTTTGCTGTGCGTTGAGCTCCAAGTTGTTGCTGCTGCACCAGGTCACCAGCTGGTCCACCTCCCTCCTGTAGGCAGACTCATCCCCATCCGAAATGAGTCCGATGAGGGTGGTGTCGTCCGCAAACTTGATGAGCTTTACAGAGTCGTGGCTGGAGGTGCAGCAGTTAGTGTAGAGGGAGAAGAGCAGAGGGGAAAGGACACAGCCCTGTGGAGATCCTGTGCTGAGAACCCGAGTGTTAGAGACATTTTTTCCCAGCCTCACACGCTGACTCCGGTCCGTCAGGAAGTCTGTGATCCACCTGCAGGTGGAGTTGGGCACGTGGAGCAGAGAAAGCTTGTCCTGGAGCAAAGCTGGAAGGATGGTGTTGAATGCAGAGCTGAAGTCCACAAACAGGATCCTAGCGTAGGTTCCTGGAGAGTCCAGGTGCTGCAGGATGGAGTGCAGGGCCAGGTTTATGGCGTCATCTACAGACCTGTTGGCTCTGTAGGCAAACTACAGGGGGTCCAGGAGGGGGTCGGTGATGGACTTCAGGTGGGATAAAACCAGGTGTTCGAAGGTCTTCATGACTACAGACGTGAGAGCCACAGGCCTGTAGTCATTAAGTCCAGTGATGCGTGGTTTCTTGGGGACTGGAACTATGATTGAGGACTTGAAACAGACTGGAACATGGCATGACTCCAGGGAGGTGTTGAAGATCCCCGTGAAGACTGGGGCCAGCTCATCAGCGCAGTGTCTCAGGGTGGCAGGAGAGACACAGTCTGGGCCCGGGGCCTTACGTGGATTCAGCCTTTTGAAATGTCTCCTCATGTCCTCCTCTTGGACCGAGAGGGCAACGGGGGGAGTGGGGAGGGCAGCAGTGAGAGGGGGGAGGTCCAGAGTGTTTGAATATCCAGTTGTGTGGGGGGTGGGGAGGTGTGAGTCCTTGTCTTCAAACCGTGAATAGAAGACGTTCAGGTCATTGGCCAGCTTGAGGTCGTCAATAGAACGAGGTGCTTTGGGCTTGTAGTTGGTGATCTCTTTCAACCCCCTCCACACAGAGGCCGAGTCGTTGGCAGAGAACCTTTGCTGCAGACGTGAACTGTACATGGATTTAGCCTTTGCCACCCTCCTTGCTAAATCTATACTTTGCACCTCTATAGCTGTCTCTGTCTCCTTCTCTGAAAGCCACCTCTTTCTGCTGACAGAGCTGCTGGAGTTTAGGTGTGAACCAGGGCTTGTCATTGTTATATCTCACCCTGGTACACTGTGGGATGATGCTGTCTTCACAGAAATGAATATATGATGTCACAGTGTCCGTGTAGTCATCTAGACTGTCTGTTGAAGCCTCAAACATATCCCAATCCGTGGTGGCCAAGCACGTGCGTAGCTCCTCTACAGCTTCATTGCTCCACACTTTAGATGTCCTCACAACAGGTTTAGAGAGTTTTAGTCTCTGTCTGTACGTGGGGATCAAGTGGACCATCACGTGATCTGAGAGTCCTAAAGCTGCACTGGCCACCGCGTGGTAGGTGCCACTCACTGTCGTGTAACAATGATCTAACGTGCTCCCTTCTCTGGTTGGGCATTTAACAAACTGTATTTTGGTAATTCCTGACTGAGATTCCCTTTGTTAAAATCGCCAAGAATTATAACAAGAGAGTCCGGAAAGTCTCTCTCCATGCTCATAATCTGATCTGCGAGCGCATGCTCGGCCTCGTGCACGTCCGCACTCGGCCTCGTGCACGTCCGCGCTCGGTGGAATATACACAGAGCAAAGTATGAAAGAGTTAAACTCACGTGGAGAGTTAGAACGGTCTGCAGTTATGAGGAGATATTCCAGAGAGGGACAGCAGTGTTGGGAGATCACAGTCACATCGGAGCACCAGGCGTTGTTGATATAGAAGCAGAGTCCTCCCCCTCTAGTTTTTCCACCAGAGAGTGCTCGGTCTCTGTCTGCGCGGAGGAGTTGGAATCCCTCTAGTTGGAGCGCGCAGTCCGGTGTCTGTGCATTTAACCACGTCTCCGTGAAGCACAGTACACAAGATGAGGAGAAATCTCTATTCTTCTTCATCAGCAGTGCCAGCTCATCCATCTTGTTGTGGAGTGAGCGGACGTTGGAGAGAAATATCCCAGGTAGGGGCGTGTGCGTGCCCCTTCGTCTGAGGCGCACGGGAGCTCCAGCGCGTTTCCCTCTCCGCCGTTGTCTCACTTTTTTGGCCAAAAAGTGAACCAGTTCAGCTGCAGGCACTAAAAAAACTGGCGTAATGTCCGTGATGTTTAGAAGCTCCTCGCGGGTGTGGGGACACGATGACACACAATACACGCACAAAAACAGACAAAACAGGGAGCACCAGAATACCAGGGCGCCTTCACGTGGCCATCTTGGAAGTGAGAGAGATGAGTGTCCAGACTATGAGAGATGAGCTTCCTCCTCTCAGTGCCAGAAGTTCCACTAAGGTAGGGATTTTGTGTGTGTGTATGTGTGTGTTATTGCATGCCAGTCCTAGGCCTACTTTTGTTTATTCTTTTCGCACCACACATTTACTTCAATATGTATTACTGTTGTTAAAACTTTGTCTTTGTGCCAGAAAAATTATATTGGTGCACAATAATTGTGGCTACGCTATGACTTTCAATATGGCTTGGTAGCTCTCGATACATTGTCAACTTAGAAGTAGATCTTGGTTCAAAAAAGGTTGGGCACCCCTGTTGCAGGTTACAGTGCATCTACTAAACAGGCCTGATTGCTGGATTGCGCAGAGATGGTTGTCCTTCTGGAAGGTTCTCCTCTCTCCACAGAGGAATGCTGGAGCTCTGACAGAGTGACCACGGGGTTCTTGGACACCTTTCTGACTAACACCCTTCTCCACCATCTCTCAGTTTAGATGGGCAACCAGCTCTAGGAAGAGTCCTAGTGGATCCCAACTTCTTCCATTTACGGATGATGGAGGCTCACTGGGACCTTCAAGGTAGCAGAAATGATTCTGTACCCTTCCCAAGATTTGTGCCTCAAGACAATCTTGTCTTGGAGGCCTACAGAAAATTGGACAGCGCAGTCTCGTTTGAGGGCAGGCACTAAAGGGGTAAGATATGACACATATAACATAATTTCTCTACTTCCAGGAACAGAAACATGCTACTTTCTAGGGGTTTTTGGGCAAATTACACACAAAGTAAGTGAAAATGCAAAGAAAAAGTGATGATGAAAGTGGACATGTGTTAGGGCCCCTTCACACATAACATGATTTAAGCTGACTAGCACAATGAATGAGGAATTGCATGCCATTCGTGAAAAATCAGAGCTCCTTCCAACACCTTGCACATGTGTTGCTACAACCATTCATGCACACCAGTGACTGAAAGACAGAGAGTGCCCTGTGAGAGCTTATTTGAACCCTCTCGCGGCAGGTTTCGGCCAAATTCCAGGTGACACACATGAACATCTAACGCAGCTTGCCTGACACTTAGAAAATGTGTGGCCATTTGCGCTGTTAGCACGAAAATAGTGAGCAGATGATCACTTTCGAGCTGGATGTGAAATTTGTCTAAGTGGCCTCATGCGTGTGGTATTGCAAAAAGCCACGTGTCTCACACATGTGTGCGTGTCACGCCCCCACTCCCCCGAAACACATGTGCCATATGTGTTTCACGCTCCCCCCTCCCCCAAAACACGTGGCTTGTAGAGTGGGGGGGTGGGGAGGGGGGGGGATGCAAAAAATGCTTATATGTATGTACAGACATGAACACATGCGGGGACAGATAGCCGGGTCAAAGCACACACAGCATGGGGAGGCGCCTCCCAGCTGCTGACTAGAGACACAAATGATGGCTCAGTGCACAGAACATGTCACAGTACAAACACAGAGACAACAGCCAGGACAGGTATATTAATAAGTACCAAACTACCTGCATACACAATTACATCATAAATAACAAACAATAATCACATAACAGAGTGACACATTGGTTTGTGCGCTGAACTGACAGGGGCGTGTCCGCCGACAGCAGCTGCTGTTGAGATCTCTGGTTCTGGACATCCCAGCTGTGGAACATGTACCATGTTTTGAAGGACATGAACTTATAACTGTCCACATACATTTCTCATGTAGACATACAAAAACATAAATGCTGTTGCCACGAGCTGCAACAAACGAGCGCATGGCATTCACATTAACAGGCTGCCCCAGGTGAAACAGACGGTCAGATCATAACACACAGCAGGCGATCTGAATGTCATGTCACCCACATGATCTCTGTTCTGCATGATGGGGTGTCTGTCCTGCGGCGCACTGTCGACAGGACACCTGTGTCGGGCTGGCTGGATTGACCAGGCCAGCAAATGTGAACATAAGAGCGAACTGTTTCATTCATGTAATTTCATGACTGTACGTCTGTGACCATGGGTCATCTACAGAGGAACAGACGGTTCATACCTGTATTGTCTGCTCGAGAAAAAGGATTCAATACAATGCAGTGTTTTTTATGGTGTGTGATTATATTTTTTTTAATACGTTTATCTTTTTGTTGATTTTAGGCATTTTATGCACCTCTTATAGAACAGCAGTGGTAGCACAGTGGTAAAGTTTCTGGCTGGCGATCAGAGCTTTTGTAAATTGGAGGTTTGAATCCCATAGGTGGCATGTATTTTTTTTCCCACAGCAGCTGTGCAATGTGGTTACATATGCTTCAGCTGCTCACACTATGTTCCCGCTGTGATGGTTTCATGCACGAAACCATTGCAGTGAGATCGTTCACACCTGCCCGACCACGTGTCCCTCCCAATGTTGGCTCAATGTTTTTGTGGTTCACTCATACGAGTTGTTTCGCTGTGATTGACCCTGATTTGTACTTATTCAAAGAATGTGTGAAGGGGCCCTTACACTCTGTTTATGACTTGAAGCTCAAACATGTCGAGGCACTTGTACAGGTGAGAGAACGCAGCTACTCTGGTTAGCTGTGTAGGCTAACACTTACGGACACGACCTCTTACATTTGACTTGTCTTCCCTTCTCCACTGGCCACTGAAAAAACTGCACTTTTCACAACTGCTTCGGTAATTGCAACTGAAAACAAAACAGTACACCATTTTCCTGTGTGACGTTATTCTGTGTATATATTGCACAATGGGAATGGCTGTGCCCATAAGTGGTCAGATTCCATGATATGACACAGGGTTCAAATGAGACTGCGCTGCCCTATTCCTTTGAATTGATGCTTGGTTTGTGCTGTGACATGCATTGTCAACTGTGTGACCTTATATGTAGACATGTGTGTGCCTTTGCAAATCATGTCCAATCAACTGAATTTACACCAGGTTGACTCTAATTAAGCTGTAGAAACATCTCAAGGATGATCAGTGGAAACAGGAAGCACCTGAGCTCAAATCTGAGCTTAATGGTAAAGGCTGTGAATACTTATGTACATGTGATTTCTTAGTTTATTATTTTTAAACAATTTGCAAAAAAATCTAAAAAAAAAACAAAACAAAAAAACTTTTTCACATTGTCATTATGGGGTATTGTGTGTAGAATTTTGAGGAAAAAAAATATTTTGCCCATTTTGGAATAAGGCTATAGCATACAAAAATGTGTCAAAGGTGCAGTGCTGTGAATACTTTCTGTATGCACTGTATATGCAAATATTCTACAAAAAAAGTTAATCTCCATTGCCGTGACTACAGCACTGTTCATGAAGATGACATCATCTGTTTCTAAGCACTTCAAGGCAGAATCGATGTAAGGGTAAGGACCCACAGCCAGGATCATAAGCATTGCTCACACTGGCATGCACACCAAGTCAAATCCCCAAAGCATCATTGTGTTGCATTGAAAGATTCATCATACTTATGTGTGACAGAACCAGTACCAGCACCAAGCTAAACAAGGCAAGGAAGCAACTCTTTGCAAGAAAGAATTCTGTGCACCAAATCCCACCAACACAGGCTGCTCTGGAACAACATATGAAGAGAGCAACTAATGAAGGTGAATCGGTGCGCAAATGTTTCTTCCAAACCCTGCACTGCCCTCACCAACCAAGGGTTGCTGAAACCTGAGGGGCTGTATGAACCACATTGGACGATATTACCAGAAGCTTCCAAATAAATCCTGTTACCAACCATTATCCTGTGGGTGAACAAAGCGATGTAAATGCAAATAGGGTGGACTTCACTGCACACCACTGTGTATCTGTGAAGGAGAGTGTACACATTAACATTGTGGTATGATTGGCACAAACCATTATCTTTCACCTATAACTTGAAAGAGTTCTTGATTTGTGGAAACAAGGTGAAATCAGTGATGCTGTGTTGTTTGACCATGACATGAAGCTGTTTGTAATGCTGAGTGGGACAGATGTGTTGATAGAATTTACAGACAGATTAAAGAAAGAAAAGTGCTGGGAATCGTTGGTTCATTAAATTTAAGGAGGTTAGGTTCAAATGCTTACAGTGATGTTGTTGCAAATACAGTAACTGTCCTTGGGATTATTGGTCTTCTATACCAGTGATGTGTCTTAACATGTGTCATGAATACCGCATAATATTTCAGTAATAATTGGTTGAATTTGATGCAACTTGCTGTCAATTATATTTTTAAAACAAGAAATGGGTCTTTAAACTATATTCTTGGCTCATAAGATAGTAGGTTTGAAAATGTTGCCTCAAAATCAAGCCCATAGGGACTCAAAAGGCAAAAATCAGCAGTATTTATTTATTTATTTTAATGGCCACTGGCCCAATATCCAAATTTCTTCCTTGTATATAAATTTACAAAAGTGCCATATTTGGTGCTTTTATGATCAAATTAACAATGGGTTAGTTATCCTGCCCTGCTTATAAGACCAAGAATGCATACAGAGAGGAACCCCCACCCCACCCAACTTTGTATTAAACTCGCAATGCATATTTCATCCTGATAAAAATTACCTTTTGATTTCTTTCATTCATCCCATTTTTACATTGCTTACTCCAGCCAAGGCAAACTCACTCACACATGCATACTTTATATTCAGTGTTAATTTATATTAGATATTTTAATATTTCAAATAAGCATTATAAATGTCAGTGATTTCCATTTAGGGAAATGATTCTGGTTGTAAGAACTGTTTTTCAGTTAAATATTAGCTAAAAGTCAAGAAATGTGCCACCACAGGAAGCACCATGCCTTGCAATTAGTTGTTCCAGCACTGGAATAAGATTATTACTGTGATCAAGGATGAATTCAAAGCGTAGCTGCAGGACACTGAAAAGCTTTCCTGAGTTTCCTGCAGGGAGACTATGACAACATGTGTCCAGCTGTCAGGCACAGGTGCTGGCCTCAGAAGTCATACCCAGGGTGGGTGCAGCCTGCAGTGAATTTTCTAACACAACTCTTTGGGTGGGCCCATCATTGAGCTCATAATGCTGTTGCAAAACTATTATAAATCAGTGTGTCCTTGAGTTAGTCTACTGCTGTGTTACTATTAGTGATCATAACAGCAAAATCATCATTGTTCTTTGGTATTAATTCATGTTGTTTTGTAAAACGACATGCGGTTTAAAGCGGAACTCTAGGGTTTCTCAGTCTGAGCCTTATTTTACATGTTTTGAGTTCAACTTTTCATTCAAGACAAAACAGTGATAATTGCTCCAGTATTGAGTTCGAACACAAACACAGTAAAGGGCTAAATAGCTATACAATGGAAGCCTATGTGACAAGCAAAACACATAAAAGTAAAAACCTTCTTGTCACCGTTGAGTTGGTGAAAATGTGATCCCATGGAGGTACAGGTGTGCATGTTTACCTCAGTAAATGTAAAGAAAATATGTAAAATTACTGATTATAGGAGAAGGATGCTGAGGATGGAGCCACCAGGCAGGAGGAGAAGAGGGAGACCAAAGAGGAAGTTCATGGATGTGCTGAGAGAGGACATGCAGGTGGTTGGTGTGACAGAGGAAGATACAGAGGACAGGGTGAGATGGAAACAATTGATCTGCTGTGGCGACCCCTAACGGGAACAGCCGAAAGACAAAGAAGAAGAAGAAGCAGGACTGCCTCCTTCCTATATTGCAACGCCACACTTCACTAAAGCCTTGGTCCCACGAATAATAAGCCACACATGGTTGTGTCAGCGATTATTCAAAGAAAGAGCCACGTTTTAAGCTATCACGTATCCGCTACTAAGGTGCCTCTATATGCCTATGTGCTCCAGTGAGCCACGACAGACCTGTCATTTGAGCCCCTTCCAGCCTCGAATGGCTCATGTCATTGCATATGATCCACATCAAGCCACATATGATCCATGTAGCGCCATGTAAAGAGAGTCATAAAATGCAGCAGTTCTGCATATTCACCCAGTTCTCTGTTACCAAAAAAAAAGACAACACAATGAGGTGGCCGCTTAAATTATATACACCTGCACCTGTGTGGATCACAACCCCCCCCCCCAAAAAAAATCACAACACAAAACACATCCATAACCAGACCAGCTACAACCAAACTAGGGGTTCCTTTACAGTCGCCTCTTCGCTTCATCTCGCTGGCTTTATTTTTTCTGCGGCTTACAGTCATTTTGACACTGTGATCCAACATTTAAGTTTGTGTTTGTCCATTATTGTCTGCAAAATCGCTCTTTTGCGCGCTGGCTTTCTGCATAAATGCTCGTCTGGAGTGCGAGTCATTGCATCAGCAAGCACAGAGCATGCCTCATTTCATTATAACAAAATGTTAAATCTATCATAACATACTTTTACAGCTGCTTATAAAGAAGGATTGAACATGCAACCATTTTACCAAGCTATTACAATATAAATATTACAAATAATTACCTTTTAGGCTGTTCTAAATTCTCCACCTCAGTGCACAAGACAGAGGAAAAAGCTCCAAATCTCTTCTGTGATTCCATAAGCGATTAGAGGTGTTTTGAACATCCAAACTCTGACAGAAAATGATTAATCCACTACATAAAGCAGGTGGGATTGTCATGACGAAGTGTGCAAGCTTGGCGGAGCAAAACTAGCCTGTCCTGTCCTCGTAGCTGCCAGGTGCTCAGATAATGGGCTTTTAACAGCCTCATCCTCGCTACAAACATGCCTCTAAAATTCTTGTTTGTTCTGTAGTACCTCGTACACAAACTGCCCCACTTTGTTGCTAAATTTTGAACTTCTTGAAATTAGCGCCATGCTCAGAGATGAGCCTCGTTAGTCGAATATTCTGCCTCTAAGAGCCTTTCAGAGCCACTATTCTTCCAATATTGTTGAATAACTGGACTCATACCCAAAAACATGCTACGTGGTTATTTGGTGAGACCAGGGATTAAGTCCATACAAGCCATCTTACTGTAACAATATGAAAGTTTGAGACCAGGGCTTAAGTCCATACAAGCCATCTTACTGTAACAATATGAACGTTAAACAGTAATAACCTCTTGATTGACAGGCAAGCACCTTCCCCACCTAATACCCGGTGTCACAGACTGAATGGTCACCCCTAAGAATCCCCCTGCCTTCACTGCACATGAGTCATTTTGGGGCAGTAGCAGCAATTCACCGATTATCACCTCGTTTCTCCTTAAAACTGCCTCGTTTCTGCGTAAAACTGACTTTAGAATGATTTACGAGGTTTTACTTTGTCATCTGATGGTTAATAATCACATTATTCCCTTGGATCACTTTGGGTGTAGAGAGTCAGACTCAGAGAGTTAGACTCAGACGTGCTGCTGTGGCACTCTGATCGCTGTCTTTTAATATGAAATAATGCTGAATTTATGTGGAAATGATTGTTGTACAAAAGCTCTAGATACCTGTCATTGAAATAGATGATGACTGTAGTGCAATTTTAAGCAGAAACGAGGCGAAAATCTGTGAATTTCTGCTGACGCTCCAAAATGACGCATGCGTAGTAAAGGCAGGGGGGATCTTTCAGGTGGTGACACCAGCCAGAACTGGGGTTGGCAATCTTGCTTGAGTGAGATTCAAGCCGAATCCAGTTTGAGCCAGATGTTTGAAGAACAGCAAACAACCGTCTTTCTTTGTATTGCCTTCTCATCAAAAAAATCCTCTATGAGTGCTCTGATGTGTAGATACGTGCACACACCCGCACTGTAACCATCCAGATACACACACACACACACACACGTCTACGCTGTTACATCCAGATGCACACACATCTGCGCTCTGTCATGCAGAACCACACACATGAGCTGGATTGACTTTGGATACGTGTGTAGGATGAGTCAGATTTGAAATGGGTCTGCATCCTATGCAGCTAGAAAGCAATCCAGATCAAATTTGGCTCAAGCAACATTGCCAACCCCAGTCTGAACAGGGTCTTAGAGAACAGTGTTGTACCTGTGTACTTGGTGCAATCCAGCCAATGTCCACAGCGGGACAGCAAGTCCCTTCTTCCATTGTGTTGGGATGACACTAGTGCAGCAGATAACAGAATATTTACAGAAGAATCCTGCAAATGGCCACTTGAATTTTCAATAGACAGCCAGGTAGGGGTCCATCAAACAATTACTCAGGGGTCAAAATTAAATGATGCTCCAATCATATAGAAAGCCACACCATATTATTTGTCTGATCACAAAGATTTCAGAAAGGTATAGTTTGTACTATCTTTGACTGAATGTTATGGTGTTATGGGGTAAAAAGCAAGAATGGTGACAAAGGTCAATTTCAGTTTGTACAGGGGTCAAAAATTAAAGTTGCTCTAATTTTGTTAAATAGTGATGCAAATTATTTGTTGAGTTAAAGGGTTTTAAAAAGGGATAGTCTGCACCATGTGACATGCTTAGTTATCACATTACAGGGGAACATATCTGTCATGATTGGGTCTGTGGGGCTTATTGTGTGTTGTATATTTATTTCTGTCTGTGGTTATTTGTGTCTGTCCCTCTACCAACATATGTATATGTTGGTAGAGGGACTTCTCTTGTATGGTGTCGGGTGCTTGGTGTTGGGCGTGTCCCTCCTGCCCACGCCCCATTCCTGAACCTTCCTCTCACACCTGTACTGCTTTTCCTCATTATCACTCCTTATATATTTGTCAATCATTTTTCCTCTTCAAGGTGCAAGATTGTTGTGCCTTGTGCCTCTATCAAGTGTTTGTCCTCTGAGTATTCTAGTCCTGTTTTGCTTACCCATATATCAACCTGTCTGCCTGTTTTTTTTGGATCCTGTCTCTGCCCAATGCTTCAACTACTGTTGCTCTTTTTGGCTGGCCTTTTTGTAATATCACTTTGTGCCATCGAGCGTGTCAGAATCCAATGGATGTCAACATTATTTGACTTTTACTTTGCAAACCAAGCATTCCACACAGTCAAAACTATTCCAATTATTAATCCTATTAGCTCAACCAATAAGTTGCACCACTTTTTACCAAAAATGGAGCAACTTTAACTTTTGACCTCTGCACAAACTGAAATTGTCCTTAATCACCACCCTTGCTGTTTTATCTCATAACTCTATGATATTCATTCATAGACAGTCCAAATGATGCCTTTTTGGAATATTTATGATCAGAAAAATGTGGTATAGGTTTCAATATGATTGGAGCATCTTTTCATTTTGACCGCTGTGTAAATGTTACGTTGACCCCTACTTGGCTCCCTATTGAAAATTCAAGTGGCCAATCGTTTTTTTCAAAAGACTAACAACATCTAAGAAGCACACCCACACACACTTATCTTCAACCGCTTAGTCCAATTAAGGGTCGCGGTGGGCTGGAGCCTATCCCAGCAGTTATAGACCTACGGACAATTTAAAGATCCCAATCCACCTAACCCGCATGTCTTTGAATGTGGGAGGAAACCGGAGCACCCGGAGGAATCCCACGGAAACATGGGGAGAACATGCAAACTCCACACAGAAATGTCACAGGTGGAAATTGAACCCATGACCTCCTTACTGTGAGGCAACAGTGCTAACCACTAGGCCACCGTGCTGTCTAAGGAGCATTTATGCCAAATTCAATGCTTGCATCACCATTTGCAGGATTCCTCTGGAAATATTCTTTTATCTACTGCACAGTCAGGTCCAGAAATAGTTTGACAGTGACATTTTTTTTTGTAATTTTGCCTCTGTTCACAATCACAATAGAGCTGAAATGAAACAATTGCAGTGTGCTTGTAGTATAGACTGTTAACTTAGTTCAAATGATTAAGCAACAATGTCACATTCACTTAATTCATTCACCATGAAGGAATTATTGCCATTTGTATACATAACCCCTCCATTTTCAAATCCCAGAAGTAACTGAACCAATTGATTTTTTTCCCAATACAAATCATCACTTTTCAGCCAATTTTCTTTAAACATAGATAGATGGTTAACTTTATTCATCCCCACACAAACATGGGGAGAACATGCAAACTCCACAAAAAAAGGACAAAGTGGGAAGCGATCCTATGACCTTTGTGCTGTGAGGCAACATCTCTAAGCCACCATTTATTGGTGAAATTATTACTGCATTGAAATGTGGATTGTGTTATTGATCTGGAGCTCACAATTATCTATTGCCAATGTTTTACCACTATCCTATGGAGGGTTCATTGAAGTACAAATTAGTGTCAATGAATTGTCTGGGATCTCACCTCTTTATAGAGATTCATTATTTGAATGAGTCCAAGACCAGCATTCTTTTTGAAACAGACCCTTCTCTTTACTGGTCGAGACACAGATTCAAGGGATGTAAACAATACTGAATAAATAGATGTGACTAATAGAAAGCATTTCTTAATGAAGAAGAAATGAACTTTTACTTTCCCTTTCTTTCATTCATTTCCACAGCATCAAATAGTGTAACAGAATATTTTACCTTTGTGGGGACACAATTTTCACTGTTAAGGCACTCTGCACAAAACCAAATTTAAATTCTGTGTTTTTGAAAACTTGACTGATACAGTCTGTGAAATGATGCCTGCGAAAAAAAAAAGTCTTAACAATGCCTGTCACACAGACTTTGGTATATTGTTGGCAATGGAGTCACAGGTGGATCGTGAAGTGGTCCTTCTCATTAAAGAGGCTCTTGACTGTGCTATGACACATGGATAATCCAACAAGGAATCAATCATTACTTGGTTATTGAGGTAATAGGTGAGCAAATATGTTTCCCAGTGGCTGTCATTATTCCGGGCCTGGGGAGCCCCCAGGAGACAGCCGAGCCAGATGGAATTGAGGCGTTGTCACTACTGAGTGAACAGGTAATGAATTACTCCAGGACAAATGGGGTGCCACATGGGAGATGAAAAAGCACTGCGGAAAAAAAAGAGGGTGAATGGAAAATGTGCCATAACACTTGTTTTGTTAAGAACAACCCCCACACCTTAAGCCACCCCCATCTCAAAATGATGAATGAAAGACTGATGCAAAGACAAAACACTTGGGTCCATTTAAAGCAACACTCCGAAACATGTTTGCCTTAAAATAACAGCTTGAAAATAATATTGTTTTATAAGGGTTTTTTTGCCACTGCAGTCTCTCTGCAGATGTGGAGTGTAATATACCTTTACACAACTGTCGTAAATACAAATATCAGTGCTACACAGGCATTTGTTGATAGGCAAGAAGGGCCGGCAAAGACAGCCTCAGAAGCCACCCGACCTTGTCAACCACAAATATGACTGCATACTTTGTTTGAGTTTACTTGGTTCATGAGCATGAGAAACTAGTGAGTCAACAACTTTAACAGAGCCAAGCCTCTAAGAAGCACAACAACATAAGACATGGCAAGCAAAGTTGTGACTTCTGAGTGGAATAGCAAGAGGCCAAGCTTGGTGTCTGCCTGTCCTTTATCTTCTGTTACCTCTCGTAAAGGACTAAAAGCCAGTCCGATATTAGTTATTGTCAGTCTCTTGCTTGTATATGTTCTTTTTACTTATTTATTCTTCACTGCCTCCACCATGATGTGTCCGTACTGAGATCACCAAGCAAGGCTTTTTTTTTTTTTTTTAACAGCTTTATTGAAAAGTAAGTAATACATAACTACCTTTGGCTACTCCCTTGTTTTCACTATGGGTCACCACAGCAGATCTAAGGTGGATTTGCATATTGATGTGGTGCCTGATGTTTTATGGTAGATGCCCTTCCTAACGCAATTCCACATTACATGGAGAATGGACAGTGGTGCCTTGAAACAAGAAACTTCTGCACGGGAAACAAAGGCACTTAACCTCTTGTCCATCACGTTTGCTTTTTAAAAAGTATAGAAATGTAAAAAAGCAGCAGGCACGTACTCCTGCATGGAAAAAGCCTCTTCTTCTCTGGTTGTTAGTTTGCCAAAAAGCAAAATGCAGTTCTTGTGAAAGGTCTTCCTGTTGTCCTGGCCTCTGGGCATGGGCTTGTGAATCAGACAGAACACACTGCCTATTGTAAGATTAGATTAGATAGAACTTTACTGATCCCTTGGGGAGACTCCTTCAGGGAAATTGAGATTCCAGTAGCATATAGCAGCACACAGGGTAAGAAGCACAGAGTATCAAAAGTGAAAGTTAAAAAAGAAAGCAGTTTGCAAATATAAATACCAGACATACTGATCAGTACTGGTTTAGTGGCTACTACTGTTCCTCTTCTTCCCATCCTCTGTTTTCCTGTTAATCCTCCTTTCCTTGAGTGAGGAGTTATACAGTCTGTGGCCTGAGGGACAAAGGAGTTTTTCGGTCTGTTGGTCCTGCACTTGGGAAGAAGCAGTCTGTGGCTGAAGAGGCTCCTCTGGTTGCTGATGACAGTGTTCAGAGGGTGACTGGCATCATCCATAATGTCCAGCAGTTTGTCCAGTGTTCTCTTCTCTGTAACCTTCACCAGAGAGTCCAGCTTCATACCAACCATGGAGCCAGCCCACCTGATCAGTTTGTCCAGCTTGGATGTGTCCTTCTTGGATGTGATGCTCCCCAACACACCACGATGTAAAAGAGGATGCTGGCTACTACGGACTGGTAGAACATCGACAGTCAGTGACCATCTCATTTGTTTTTGAGGTGTTGCTCTCTAGATGGTTTGTGTGGCACCAGGCAGCAACGCCCTTCACTAGGCTCCTGTATTCCTCCTCTCTGTCATCCCTGATGCATCCAACAATGGCTGTGTCATCTGCGAATTTCTGGATGTGACACAGCTCAGAGTTGTTGCAGAAGCCAGAGGTGTACAGTGTGAAGAGAAGAAGGGCCAGCACCATGCCCTGGGGTGCTCCGGTGCTGCTGATCAGTGTCAGACATGGTGTCCCTCAGCCTGACATACTGCGGCCTGTCAGTGAGTTAGCTGGAGATCCAAGTGACCAGACAGGGGTCCACTCGCATCCTGTTCAGTTTGCCCTGGAGCACAAGGGGCTGGTTGGTGTTGAAGGCATTCAAGAAGTCCAAGAAGAGAATCCTCACTGTGCCATTTCCCTTACCCAAGTGTGAGTGGACTCACTGTAGCAGGTCGAGGATGGCATCCTCCACATCAGCACCTACCCGATATGTAAACTGCAGACAGGTCTAGGCGTGTTGCACCTGAGGTTTGAGAAAGTCAAGGAAGAGCCACTCCAATGTTTTCATCAGGTGTGAAGTGAGTGCCACTGTTCAAAAGTCATTCAGCTCAGTGAGCTGGTTCTTCTTAGGAACTGAATGATGCATGAAGTCTTCCAGAGAGTGGGTGCTCTCCCTAGCTGCAGGCTAAGGTTGAAGATACACTGTAGCGGTTCTCCCAGTTCCCTGCTGCTGTGATGTCTGGGGAGAGGTGTGTTGATGGAAGAAGTAGACATGTCTGCAGTGATGGAAAGGGTGGGGAGGGGGGCACAAACTAGTTGAACCGGTTGAAGAAGTTGTTAAGTTTGTTGTTCTCATTGTTCCCCCATTGTTTTATGGCCTGTGATGATTTTCACACCTTCCCAGACCTCCCTCATGTTATTTTGTTTCAGCTTCTGCTCTATCTTTCTCCTCTACCTAACCTTTGCTTCACTCATGAAGAGTTTCACCTCCCGCTGTGCTGACTGCACTGCCTCCATGTCTCTGCTTCTGAAGGTGGCCTTCTTCCATTAGGAGAGCTTTGACTTCCCGCGGTAACAACATTTGTTGTTAGGGTAAGAGTGGACAGTCTTGGTTGGGCAGACCACGTCTGCACAGAAGTTAAAATAATCTGTCAGTCAGTGTGTCAGCACCTCTGTGTCCTCACTGTATGGGTTGATCAACTAATCCCAGACTGTGGTGTTGTAGCAGCCTCTCAGGGCGATTTCCACTTCACGGGACCACCTCCTGACAAAGCAAGTGGTTACCAGCTGCCTTTGGACCAGAGGGGTGTACTGTGGCTGTTGGTGGACCAGACAGTGGTCAGACTTCCCTAGCAGGGGAAGGGGTGTTACTCTGTATGCATCCCTCATATTAACATACAGTAAGTCAACTGTCCTGTTGTTTTGTTGTTGGACAGTCCACAACCTGGTGAAAAGCAGCCAAAGTAGAGTCCAAATATGCATGGTTAATATCCCCAGAAATGATCATCAGTGCCTCAGCTTTGTCTGCAGCCTTGCTGTGACAGTGTGAATTTTTCTTAAATGCAGTGACTGTGTCCACTCACAGGGGATGTAAAAACAGATGGTGATCACATGACTCAGCTCCCTCAGTAGACAGTATGGCCGCAGGCTAGCAGCTCAAAGGTCTTTGCCCAGCCATGCACCCTCTTTACGGAAATGTGTCCGGGTTACACCAAAAGTGTAACATACATGATAAGACCCCCCACCTTTGCTTTTTCTGCAAGCTTTGTGTCTGTCAGCTCTCACAGTAGTGAATCCTCAGCGGGTCCCGTTAGCCTCTGATACGAGGTGGGTAGCCACGTCTCTGTATAGATTAACAAGATGCTCTCACAGTAAATCCTCTGGTTTTTCAGTGTCGACAGCTCATCGATCTTGTTCGGCAAGCAAGTTCACATTTTCCATAATCACGGAGGGAATTGATGTTTGTAGTGTCCCTGTCTCTGTGTTTTCAGAGCCAGTAGTTTATCTCTTGAATAAGTGAAACGCTGGCTCCTGGTGGCATTGAAAAGTTAAAAATATCCATGGGATATGTATATATAGCACACAATGTCTTCATGAGAAGAGCAGAATGGTAGAACAGAAATGGAAAAAAAATAAATAAAACTTGAGAGCTACTGGAAAGGCAGCCATCTCCCCCAGTGCCTGAGCAAAAAAAAAAAAATAAAATAAAAATACTGTACCATCAAAATGATTTTGAAGCCATACTTTAAGGTAAAATGTTCCTACTGTTGCACTAAGGTCCAACTAGCAAGCTCTGCAGGCTTTAACAGACTTGTATCAAATAAGAAGATACGCAATCCCGAATCTTTGCAATTATTCAGTCCTGACCTTCCCTCCCTCTTCTTTCTGGCTCCTGTTACAAAGCCAGCTGATTTGTTGTGACATTAAAATAATGTTGGTTTGTTTTTTTTTTTTTCTGGTGACAGTGTTGGGAAGTGTCGTAACACGGACCCACAACAGGGGGCGCAAGTGAACGGACAATGGATAAGAAAAGGAGTAACAATTAATGTTGCGAAAGTACACAAAGGAATACAAACAGAAATTACAGGTGCCAATTGTATACAAGAGGACAGTGGGCAGGCTCGAAGATAGGAGACCTCTGATGAACGAGGAGCCGGGGCCCACACCGCTTCCACACCAACGGGCCTGAAGAACACCGGAGCCGCAAGTCCTGAATCCCCAGGTGGTCTCTGGCCCTCCGTTGTCGGCCCTGGTACTGCTGGCAAAGAAGACACAGAAGGAGGTGAGTGTGAGTCCTCACACCCAGCAACCTTTACACTCAAAGTCTCTGGGAGGGAAACCTCCACCTCCAGATACGTTTCTCTCGTGCAGCTCCTGTTGGTCCCTCTTCTGGATCACCACAGGGAATGCAGCTGCACACAGAACAATGTTAGATCCACAATTATCACAGCAGAGAAGATTACCTTTGTGGTAGATGATTTCTCGGCGGAGGAGGTGGAGTTGTGATCCGTTCTTGTAAGGAGGTTAATGAGAGACAGCTGGTGAGGTGACAGGTGACAGCTGTCACTTCCAATAGCTCTGGCGCCCTCTCATGCTGAAGCCCGCACTCCAAGCAGGGCGCCGACTGGTGGTGGTGGGCCAGCAGTACCTCCTCTTCAGCGGCCCACATAACAGGACCCCCCCCCTCAACGGGCGCCTCCTGGCGCCCGACCAGGCTTGTCCGGGTGTCGGCGGTAGAAATCAACCAGAAGGGCCGGGTCCAGGATGAAGCTCCGTTTCACCCAGGAGCGTTCTTCGGGTCCATACCCTCCCAGTCCACCAAGTACTGAAAACCCTGGCCCATCCGACGGACGTCCAGGAGCCGACGAACAGTCCATGCCGGCTCCCTGTCGATGATTCGGGCAGGAGGTGGCTCGGGTCCAGGGGTGCAGAGTGGTGAGGTGTGGCATGGTTTAAGCCTAGAGACATGAAAAAATGGGATGGATCCGCAGTGAAGCCGGGAGTGTCAGCTTCACTGCGGCCGGACTGAGGACCTTGGCGATAGGGAACGGCCCAATGAAACGGTCCTTCAGTTTCTGAGATGTCACCTGAAGCGGGATGTCTTGGTGGATAGCCACACCTCCTGCCCAGGTTGGTATGCAGGGGCCGGGGAACGCCGGCGGTCTGCATGGGTCTTGGCCCTCGTCCGGGCCCGCAACAGGGCAGAACGGGCGGTTCGCCACACCCGGCGGCACCTCCGTAGGTGGGCCTGGACCGAGGGTACCCCGACCTCTCCCTCCACAAGTGGGAATAATGGGGGGCTGGTAGCCCAGACACGCCTCGAAAGGGGAGAGGCCGGTGGCGGAAGACACTTGGCTGTTGTGCACGTACTCGATCCAGGCCAGATGGTTGCTCCAGGCCGCCGGATGCGCGGAGGTGACACAGCGAAGGGCCTGTTCTAGGTCCTGGTTCGCCCGCTCTGCCTGGCCATTTGTCTGTGGGTGATACCCGGACGAGAGACGTACGGTGGCCCCCAGCTCCCTACAAAAACTCCTCCAGACCTGCGAGGAGAACTGGGGACCACGATCCGAGACCATGTCCGATGGAATCCCATGCAGACGCACGACGTGGGTGAACCAGGAGGTCTGCTGTCTCCTGGGCCGTCGGGAGCTTCGGGAGGGCCACGAAGTGGGCCGCCTTGGAGAACCGGTCCACTATCGTCAGTATGGCGGTGTTGCCCTGGGACGGCGGGAGGCCCGTGACGAAGTCCAGGCCAATGTGGGACCAGGGGCGATGAGGCACAGGCAGGGGTTGGAGGAGACCCCTGGTCTTGTGATGGTCCGCCTTGCCCCTGGCACAGGTGGTGCAGGCCTGGACGTAGTCCCGGACGTCGGCTTCCAGTGACGCCCACCAGAAGCGCTGCTGGACTACTGCCACGGTCCTACGCACTCCAGGATGACAGGAGAGCTTGGAGCCGTGACAGAAGTCCAAGACGGCAGCCCTGGCCTCTGGTGGGACGTAAAGCTTGTTCTTTGGACCGTCTCCCGGATCCGGGTTCCTTGCCTGGGCCTCCCGGACGGTCTCCTCTACGTCCCAGGTGAGGGTAGCCACGACAGTGGACTCGGGAAGGATGGTATCGATGGGGTCCGACAACTCAGCCTTGGCCTCCTCTTCGTGCACCCGGGACAGTGCATCGGATCGTTGATTCCTAGTCCCGGGGCGGTAGGTGATCCGGAAGTCGAAGCGAGCGAAGAACAGGGACCAGCGGGCTTGCCTGGGGTTCAGCCGCTTGGCGGTCCGGATGTACTCCAGGTTCTGGTGGTCTGTGAAAACCGTGAAAGGCTCCGTAGCTCCCTCCAACAGGTGTCTCCACTCCTCCAGAGCCTCCTTCACCGCGAGGAGTTCTCGATTGCCCACGTCATAATTCCGCTCTGCGGGGGTCAACCTGCGGGAAAAAGTAGGCACAAGGATGGAGAACCTTACCGGACTCCCCGCTCTGGGACAGGACGGCTCCTATTCCTGAGTCTGAGGCGTCCACCTCCACTACAAACTGGCGAGTAGGATCAGGCTGCACCAGAACTGGCGCAGACGAAAACGGCGTTTCAACTCCTGAAATGCGGCCTCGCACCGGTCCGACCAGGTGAAGGGGACTTTAGTGGAGGTCAGGGCGGTCAGGGGGCTAACAACCTGACTGTAGCCCTTAATGAACCTCCTGTAGAAGTTTGCAAAGCCGAGGAACTGTTGCAGCTTCCTACAGCTCTTTGGTTGGGGCCAATCCCTCACCGCCGCAACCTTGGCCGGATCCGGGGCGACGGAGTTGGAGGAGATGATAAACCCCAGGAAGGACAAAGAAGTGCGATGGAACTCACACTTCTCGCCCTTCACAAACAACCGGTTTTCCAACAACCGCTGAAGGACCTGACGTACATGCTGGACATGGGTCTCAGGGTCCGGGGAAAAGATGAGTATATCATCCAGATATACGAAGACAAACCGATGCAGGAAGTCCCGCAAGACGTCGTTAACCAATGCTTGGAACGTCGCGGGCGCGTTGGTGAGACCAAACAGCATGACCAGGTACTCGAAATGACCTAAAGGGGTGTTAAATGCCGTCTTCCATTCGTCTCCCTTCCGGATCCGAACTAGGTGATACGCATTCCTAAGATCAAGTTTGGTGAATATTCGGGCTCCATGCAGGGGTGTGAACACCGAATCCAAGAGGGCAATGGGTATCGATTGCGAACCGTGATCTTGTTCAACCCCTGTAATCAATGCATGGACGGAGTCCGCCGTCCTTCTTGCCCACAAAAAAAGAAACCAGCACCCATCGGGGAGGTGGAGTTCCGGATCAACCCGGCAGCCAAGGAGTCCCGGATGTAGGTCTCCATTGATTCGCGTTCCGGGCGTGAGAGGTTGTACAGTCTACTGGACGGGTACTCAACGTCCGGGATCAATCAATGGCACAGTCGTACGGTCGGTGCGGTGGAAGAGTGAGTGCCAGATCTTTGCTGAAGACGTCAGCTAGATCATGGTACACCCCTGGCACCGCCGTCAGATTGGGGGGGCTCTTAACCTCCTCCTTAGCCGTGAACCCGGGAGGAACCGAGGATCCCAAACACTCCCTGTGGCAGGTTCGCTCCACTGCACCACTGCCCCAGACGGCCAATCGATCCGGGGATTGTGCTTAACCATCCAAGGAAAACCCAAAATCACTCGGGAGGTAGAAGGTGTCACGTAAACACGATCTCCTCCCTGTGATTCCCAGACACAACCAGAGTCACGGGCTGGGTCCGGGTGTGTAATCAACGGGAGTAGGGTGCCATCTAGTGCCCGTACCTTCAAAGGCGAAGGCAGAGCCACTAGAGGGAGCCCCACTTCCTTTGCCCATCTGCTATCCAACAGATTCCCTTCGGACCCCGTGTCCACCAGTGCTGGGGCGTGAAGGGTTAAATCCCCACTTAGGATTATCACTGGGATTCGTGCTGATTTGCGGGGTTTCCCCGTGTACATGTTATGGCCCACCCTTAGCCCAGTTTCTAAGGGCGGGCGTTGGTGTTTGACCGTTTGGGGCAGTCTTTTAACAAATGCTCACATGAGCCACAGTAAAAACACTCCCCGCGGGCCAGCCTCCTTTGTCTGACATCAGATCTTACTTTGGCCCTGCTCGTGTCCATAGCTTCATCAGCAGGGGGAGCTGTTGCCACACGGAGCCCACTGGCAACGGAGCGTGGGGACGACGTCACCCTTTCTGACCCGGAAGAGAGAGGGACGGCTTGTGCCCGGCCACGCCCTCCGGCCTGCTCCCGACGGTGTTCATTTAAGCGGTTGTCTAATCGTATAACCAGATTAACAAGCCCGTCGAAATCCTGCGGTTCATCTTTAGCCAGTAAATGCTCCTTCAGTACTGGAGACAGTCCGCTTATGAAGGCAGCGCGGAGCGCAACGTCATTCCAGCCAGACCTCGCAGCCGCGATGCGGAAGTCGACAGCGTACTCAGCTGCGCTCCGACGCCCCTGTCTCAGTGACAGCAGCACGGTCGAGGCAGTCTCGCCTCTGTTGGGATGATCAAACACTTGTTTGAATTCCCGTATAAACCCAGCGTATGATGACAGAAGCCATGAATCCTGTTCCCAGAGCGCTGTAGCCCAAGCGCGTGCCTCACCTCGAAGCAGATTAATTACATAAGCCACCCGGGTGGCGTCTGATGCGTACATAACTGGACGCTGTGCAAAAACGAGCGAACACTGCATTAGGAAGTCTGCGCATGTTTCTACACAGCCTCCATACGGTTCGGGAGGACTTATGTAAGCTTCAGGGGACGGTGGGGGGGTAGTTGAACGGCCAGTGGAACATCTCTATCAGGCACCGGGTCAGCAGGAGGAGACACTGCAGCGACGCTTGACTCGCGTGCTTCCACTCTGGCGGTGAGAGCCTCCATCCTCCGATTGAGGACTGCATTTTGCTCGGTTACCAGCTGTAACTGAGCAGTGAAAGCAGTAAGGATGTGCTGCAGATCACTTACCACGCCTCCTGCTGCCGCCCCTGCGCTCCTTGTTCTCCCATTGGCTGTTCAAGCTGTGGTTGACGCCCCTCGGGATCCATGACGAATGGCCAAGAATCCTGTTGGGAAGGTGTCGTAACACGGGACCACAACAGGGGGCGCAAGGTGAACGGACAATGGATAAGAAAAGGAGTAACAATTTAATGTTGCGAAAGTACACAACGGAATACAAACAGAAATTACAGGTGCCAATTGTATACAAGAGGACAGTGGGCAGGCTCGAAGATAGGAGACCTCTGATGAACGAGGAGCCGGGGCCCACACCGCTTCCACCACCAACGGCCTGAAGAACACCGGAGCCGCCAAGTCCTGAATCCCCAGGTGGTCTCTGCCCTCCGTTGTCGGCCCTGGTACTGCTGGCAAAGAAGACACAGAAGGAGGTGAGTGTGAGTCCTCACACCCAGCAACCTTTACACTCAAAGTCTCTGGGAGGGAAAACCTCCACCTCCAGATACGTTTCTCTCGTGCAGCTCCTGTTGGTCCCTCTTCTGGATCACCACAGGAATGCGGCTGCACACAGAACAATGTTAGATCCACAATTATCACAGCAGAGAAGATTACCTTTGTGGTAGATGATTTCTCGGCGAGGAGGTGGAGTTGTGATCCGCTTCTTGTAAGGAGGTTAATGAGAGACAGCTGGTGAGGTTGACAGGTGACAGCTGTCACTTCCAATAGCTCTGGCGCCCTCTCATGCTTGAAGCCCGCACTCCAAGCAGGGCGCCGACTGGTGGTGGTGGGCCAGCAGTACCTCCTCTTCAGCGGCCCACATAACAGACAGTCCTTGCTGAGGGATATGATTATGCCGAGGTAATTATGATTATTTCCATCACAGCTGAATGTAGCTGCATTGTGTTGTTTCAGCAGCATAGACAACACTATCTGCACCAGATGATACTGATGGGGGTGATTTCAGATGGAAGTATTTTGCTTTCACAAGCACTGACAGATGTGTTGTGTGTTTCTGCAGCAGACAGTCAGAATTAGTGGCACCCTGATATTTTAAGAACAGAATCCAAAATGTGTTATGTAATAAATGAAAACTAACCAATTTTGCCTAATATTTAATAAAATCTATAAAACAACAACATAAAATGCTTTACTGTTTTGAAAAAGTCAGTGTGTGCCTGATACAATTATTGGCACTATTTACAGTAAATCCTCACTGTCACAGTCAAATCAAGACAAATCAAGGGATGGATACATAAACATTTCCAAGTGACTGAATATGTCTTGGAATTTAGGACAGGTCAAGGGGCATGCTCTAATATTGGTTATCAACATATCCACCACACCATGGAATTGCCCAGCATCTTGGTTCCAAATACCCAGGAAGACAACTTGGCCATGCACTTCTCAAAAAGTGCCATCAGGTGAGACATGGGTGGGTGTCACCTTGGCCTTTTCCAGTTGATGGGAGTCCTCAACACTGAGGCACCTGCATGCAGAATCATACCCAGAGGCCAAACGCCACATGGCCAAAATATTGCAGCAGATGTTCTCTCACAATGTGAGGTATACCCCTCATCTGACCCACCAGAAGAAATGACTTAATAGTCCCAGCAGTATGTAAGGGCCAAGTACTAAAACATCTAGTTTTTACCTTGGGTGACTGGTTAGTAGCCAAGTCTCATAACCATAGTACAAGACATGAAGCAAGAGGACTCTAAAAAGGTGGACCTTTGTTTTCCTGCATATGTGTTAGGAACACAAATACCTGTGCAGGTCTTGGACTTCACTGACATCATGCATTAAGAAATACAACCACTATTATACTGTGCAGTATATATACTCAGTACCATGCAAAGGTTTTAGGCACATTTAATGCATCAGAAAAGCATTAAAAATTATGAAAGCCTGATAAATATTCAATTTCAACTTGACAATAATCAATATGAAAACTGGGTTCGATTTACATTGTGTTTTTTTTTTTTTTTTTGGTATATAAGTCTCAGGACCTTAAAAATATTTTAAAGGTAAGACAACACAACCCACACAACCCTAACCCACACAAGTATGAGTAATTGTGTTTTACAATCATTATATCATCAATCATTACAATCATCATTTTAATATTGCATGGTCATTTGCAACAGTGTTTGTGTGGTATTCTGGCCAGTACACCTACAACAAAATTATTGTCTCTTCAGAAGCAGAGACATGGAGGCGATGAAGGCAGTACAGTGGAAGGTGAAACACTGCATGAGGGAAGCAAAAAACAGCTACAGGAGAAAGGTAGACCAGAAACTGAAAGAAAACAACATGACGGAGGTCTGGGAAGGTTGAAAACCAGCATGGGTCATAACACAAAGACAAGGGTCATAGGGGGGGACAATGGAGAAGGCGAATGAACTTAATGACTTCTTCAATCGCTTCAACAGCTCCCTACTCTCGCTCTCTCACTGCAGCCATATCTCCTTCCCTCAGCACCCCCAGACTTCACAACAGCAGCCGCGTCCTCCTCCTCCCCCACCTCAACACAACCTCCTCCAAACATCACTGTGGTCCAGATCAGAGGACAGCTGAGGAAGCCCAGAGGAAAGTAGCAAGCCCAGACAAGTGTGTCCCCAACTACTGAAGACCTGTGCAGCTGAACTGGGTGAACAGCTAAGACATATCTTCAAGCTTGGGGGAGTGCCCGCCCTCTGGAAGACATCATGCATTGTTCCAGTTCCTAAGAAGAGTCAGTCCAACGAGCTGAATGACTTCCGACAAGTGGCACTCACTTCACACCTGAGGAAGATGGAGCGGCTCTTCCTCAGCCTCCTCAAACCTCAGGTGCAACACACCCAGGACTGTCTGCAGTCCTCAAATACAAATACAAAAGAGCTGTTGATTGACTTTGTGAAGTCCAGACAAATACTGCGACCAGTCTGTTTGAGAGCGTTGAAGTTGAGGCTGTGGATTCCTACAAGTACCTCAGGCTGTGGCTGGGCAGCAAAATGGACTAGACACCCCACATCAACCAGGGACAGAGCAGGCTGTGCTTCCTGAGGAGGCTGTGGTTATTTAACATCTGCAGGAAACTCCTGTGGATGTTCTACCAGTTCTGTGGTAGCCAGATCCTCTTGCACACTATGGTGTGCAGTGGGGGGGGGCAGCACATCCAAGAAGGACACATCCAGGCTGGACAAACTGATCAGATAGGCTGGCTCCATGTTTGGCATGAAGCTGGACTCTCTGATGAAAGTGGCAGGGAATAGAACACTGGAAAAACTGCTGGGCATATGGATATGCCAGTCATCCTCTGGCACACCATCATCAGCAACCAGAGGAGCCTCTTCAGCTAAAGACTGCTCCTTCCCAAAGTGCAGGTCCACCAGCTAAAAAAAAACTCCTTTGTTCCTCAGACTGTATAACTCCTCACTACAGGGGAGGAAGACTTAGAGGAAGACAGAGGATGGGTAGGGAGCAATAGTATCCAAAAACTAGAAGCCAGTAGCGAGCAGTTTTTGAAATTTATATTTGTATTATATTTTGCAAATTGTTTTTTACTTTTACCTTTGAAAACTCCGTGTCAGGTTAGCACCACTCAAGACTGGAATAGGAACCCCAAATGCAAACTCACCAAGATGCATGCTATAAATGCAAATTACTGATTATGAGACGCATGAAAAAACCGTGGGACTGACTCTTGGGCTGGCAGGAGTTCATAGAGTAAACAGTGGGCCCGTGGTAACAGTGTATCTCCCCCCAAGTTACAACCCCAATTCCAATGAAGGTGGGATGTGTGAAATGTAAATAAAGACAGAAATACAATAATTTGCAAATCCTCTTCAACCTATATTCAATAGAATACACCACAAAGACAAGATATTTAATGTTCAAACTGATAGACTTTATTGTTTTTGTGCAAATATTTGCTCATTTTGAAATGAATGCCTACAACACATTTCAAAAAAGCTGGGACCAGTGGTAGTTTACCACTGTGTTACATCACTGTTCCTTCTAACAACACTCAAGCATTTGGGAACTGAGGACACTAATTGTGAGTGTCACGACTGGGTATAAAGGAGCTTCCCCAAAAGGCTCAGCTAATCACAAGCAAAGATGGGGTGAGGATCACCACTTTGTGAAAAACTGTGAAAAAAATAGTCAAACCGTTTAAGAACAATGTTTCTCAATGTTCAATTTCAAGGAATTTAGGGATTCCATCATCTACAGTACATAATATAAACAGAAGATTCAGTGAATCTGGAGAACTTTCGACACGTAACTGACAAGGCCGAAAACCAACAATGAATGCCCGTGACCTTCGATCCCTCAAAAAAAAAAAAAAAAAAAAAAGACATAATTGTGGAAAGGATCTGACTTCGTGGGCTCAGGAACACTTCAGAAAACCATTGTCAATTAGCACAGTTTGTCGCTACATGTACAAGTGCAAGTTAAAACTCTATCATGCAAAGCAAAAGCAATACATCAACAACATCCAGAAACGCCGCCGCCTTGAAACGAACAGACGCAACGTGGAAAAGTGTCCTGTGGTCTGATGAGGTCCACATTTCAAATTGTTTTTGGAAATCATGGACATTGTGTCCACTGGAAAAAAACAGGAAAAAGACTATCTGGATTGTTACCAGCGCAAAGTTCAAAAGCCAGCATCTGTGATGGTATCGGGGCAACTTACACATCTGTGATGGCATCATCAATGCTAAAAGGTACATCCAGGTTTTGGAGCAACACATGCTGCCATCCAAGCAATGTCATTTTCAGGGACGCCCCTGCTTATTTCAGCAAGACAATGCCAAGCCACATTCTGCACATGTTACAACAGTGTGGCTTTGTAGTAAAAGAATTTGGGTACTAGACTGGCCTGCCTGCTGTCCAGACCTGTCACCCATTGAAAATGCGTGCCGCATTATGAAGCGTAAAATACGATAACAGAGACCCCGGACTGTTTATCAGTTTGAATATTAAGTATCTTGTCTTGTGGGGTATTCAAATGATATAGGTTGAAGAGGATTTGCAAATAATTGTATTCTGTTTTATTTACATTTTACACAATGTCCCAACTTAACTGAAATTGGGGTTGTAATTAAATAATAATTATTAAACCTTAAAATTGTCAGTTATTTTGGTGACCTATTAAATGAGATCTAGGCCAATTTAATTCAATTCATTATGTTTCTTAAATGTGTTTCTTTGCATACTATTGTGTATGTGTTTGTGTGTGTGTGTGTGTGTGTGTGTGTGTGTGTGTGTGTGTGTGTTGTGTGTGTGTGTGTGTGTGTGTGTGTGTGTGCGCACGCTATATTTATTTATTAACTTGTTTAAATTTATGTCTTACTGTTTTAACTGTATGTTTTAGTGTACAGCACTTTGGGTCAGCTTTGGTTGTAATAAAGTGCTTTATAAATAAAGATGGTATGGTACTGTGTGTTCCATACATATACTGTGGATATTTTATGCAAAACTAAACTGGAGTATTTTCCATCACATCACATTTTTCACGTTGTCAATCAGGTCCATATATTTGTTGAGCAAATTTGGAAGGGGCATTTAAAGATACTTCATTAATAGGAAATATTACTATTGTAGATAGCTATAGATACATACAGAAAGAATACCAATATCGTTCACCATCAATCAAACTGCTTCATCTGTGACCAGAAAACACCCATGAAATATAAAGTTTAAAGGTTGCCGTTCCTGATTGGGCCTTATCAAGGTTTGGAGTAATCAGTGTTTCTATGGTGAGGGGGAAGCTATACTGTTACACCGGCTCTTGGGCTGGCAGGAGTTCACAGAGGAAACAGAAGGCCAGCTCGAGTTCATAGACGAAACAGGAGGCTGGCTCTTGGTCCATTAGTCTCTCAGAGATGGAGATTTAGCTGTAGGTTGGCTCATGACTGCTGCCTGTGATTCAGCTGACCTTGACTCGGTAACAGGTTGCGACCTTGACTCTGAGATAGATGATGATCTAGACTCTGTGTTTGGCAGCGACCTGGACTCTGAGACAGAAGATGACCTGGACTCTGTATCTGGTGGCAACCTGGACTCTGAGACAAAGGATGACATTGACTCTGTGTCTGGTGGCGACTTTGACTCTGAGACAGAGGATGACCTTGACTCTGTGACCGGTGACTTTAACTCTGTGATGGAAGTCTTTGACTCTGCAACAGAGGACAACATAGACTGTGTGACTGTAGACTTTGACTCGGCGACTGAAGGACAACATGGACTCTGTGACTGCAGACTTTGATGACCTTGACTCAGTGACTGTTAGTAGGCCGCTCCCCAGTGTTGGACTTCAACTGTGGGTTGACTTCCAGATGGCACTGTTAAGCTCAGCCGTAGGTGGGATACTTGATGGCACACTGGAACACAAATCAAAGTCATTAGTGTTCACCCCGCCCACCCAAGGGCACTGAGAAGGTCCACCAGTAGGATCCGAGGTGAACATTTTGGCAGGAACATCAGAATCTGGATGGGCAATAGGCGGACTGCCGGACTGCACCACAAAGCTTCCTACAGTCGTGAGGCAGCTGGACTTGCCCATGGACCTGGAAAACAGATCACAGCCATTATTGACCCCCCCCCCCCCCCCACCACCACCACCACCACCACCGGAGACCCGGGGTGGTGCTGTTGTCAGAACTGAGGCCTTATTCTGGACTGGCCAGGGACGGGAGCAGGAGGGTCGTTGGCTGTTAATGCCACCAACTGTGGCTCCCCAGCCACAGTCTTGCTGTGGCCCTTTGCATGCATAAATAGTCTTGTCAACAGATGTTGGCGCGAGCAGTAATGAAACGACCAGTCTACCAACCAAATTGCAATTTACCACTTCTCTGTAGTCAGCATCTGCTGAGCAATAAATATAAATTGCCAAACTTTTGTAGGCATGTTAATGTAACGCACCATCTGCATGAGTATACCTTTTGTTTCTTTGCTAAAGTTATGTCTGAAAGCCAGACAGCTGTGAGGTTTAATAAAGCACACATGCAGGCACATACTGTACACATGAAAGCAGATATGGCTTGCATATGTACTTATGTAAATAGCATATAGGCAGTTGCAGTGTATTTATTAGTCTTGTCAAAGTCATTTGACAAGACTCTGTTGCTCTGTCTGTTGGTTTGTCTGTGTGTTTGTAGTTGGTTCACCTTAATTTTTCTGCATTTTTCATCTGATTCACTTGAAATTTGATCAAAGCACACAGAGGCTCGGTTTCGCAAACAAGGTTAAGCCTAGTCCCAGAGTAAAATGCCATTTGAGCTAGCTAACTTTAAGTCACTGCACGACTTACAGTATCTTAAAATAGTCATTGATTTAGTCTGTTCTGGCTTAAACGAAGCCAATTGCAAGAGGGTGAATTAGAGCTACTCCAGGACTAAATTGAAGTTATATTAATCCTGAAAGAGTCAGGTTTACCCTCTGGGGCTGACGCCATTGTATATGATGGCTAAGACCAAGCTTTACTAAATTATAAATAACTTTTTAATGATATGAGATAGAACATACTCTTTTTTTTTGCTGAAAAAGTTAACTCCGTGGACTTTCGAGCCAGCCATCAGCCATCTTTGTACTCCCATAGAAGCTCTGCGATGACCGTGCGCAATTTGAGTGTCCAATCGGAATTGGTTCACCGTCACACTGGTTTTCCAAAATCCAATTGTAGGGCAGATATACCTCACGTGAAAAGTCAAAGATCGTTTTCAGGAGTGATGTGTTACTAGTTAGCCCATTTGAATAGCCCCCTGGGTGCTCCAATGAGTACATACGTTTAGTACATACTCAGTGCGCCCTGCGCCATTACACACAGCGATCAGGAATCACATGGAGCAGACAGAGAGCCTTTGATGACAATCTCACATGCTCAAACAAAGAGTGTGTAACTATCAAGATTGCTCCACTAGTTTGCATGTGAATGTTACTGGATAACGCTTGCTTTCTCTGCATAAAGCACTGTTTACTATATCAAAATAACAAAATGCATAGACCATTTTGTATATATTGTTCAAAATATGCATTTGTGTTTATTGTTTGAACCTTTTTGTTGTACAGTCTTTCCACAAGACCTCAATTACTTTATAAAGTGTCAAAACAGTTGTTTATTATAGTTTGCTATGTGTTTTGAATAAATGTGTGTGGAAAATTATGTTTCGCTTTATTTTTTCCTTGCCTATTTTGATTGTAAACCTCTATTACACTTATAAAACACAACAAAACATATATATTCTGAAAGCACAGGTTGTCCTGAAATAAAGAGACATAAAACTTGATTGTGGGATGCAGGGAGAGCTGTTAACAGCAATAATAAACATTTATGCCAGGCGAGTGAACTGTCCAAAAAATGCCCTCAGACCCCAGAGGGTTAACTTTGGCTTAGTACTGTTTGTGAAAGGGAAGTACAGGATGGATTGGGAGCATGGAGTATTTGGAATATCTAAATAAAGACCATATTCGCTACAGAGACCAGCCAGACAATACTTGTGGATAGGATGGATCCACTGAATCAGTTTGATGAAATAACTTTCCGAGACTGCTTTCGTGTGTACAAGAAGATGCACTGGAGATCATTACTTTGCTTGAGCCTAGAGTTTCCTTTATATCTCAAAGAGGAAGGCCTGTACTCAGTTCCCTCCAAGTTCTGATCACTTTGAGATTCTTGGCATCTGGAACCTTTCATCATGAAACTGGTGATTTGTGTGGTTTCAGTGAAGCAACAGTGTGCAGAATAGTTGACAATGCCTGCAGTGCCATTTGTGAACTGAGAAATCTGTACATTAAGTTCCCTGATGCTGCTGAGCAAGCCAACGATAAAGTGTGATTCTACAAATATGGAAACTTCCCAGGAGTGATTGGCTGTCAAGTGGCCATCAACTCCTGATGCTGAGGAGTACAGGAATCATAAGAACAGGTTTTACATCAATGTTCAGGCTGTACGCACTCCCAATTAGAGTTTTGAAACATTGCCGCCCGTTGGAAAGGAAGAGCACATGATTCAAGGATTTTCACATGGAGTGGCTATACGCCCAACCGTTGGGTCAATAAAGTAAATACACGAGTGTTGCAGGCATCCATTTCAAAATGAGCAAATATTTGCACAAAAACAATAAAGTTTATAAGTTTAAACATTAAATATCTTGTCTTTGTGGTGTATTCAATTGAATACAGGTTGAAGAGGATTTGCAAATCATTGTATTCTGCTTTTATTTACATTTTACACAATGTCCAACTTCATTGGATTTGGGGTTGTAAATTAATATTAACAATGTCTCAAAAACTATATGACATCTGTGACCTACAGATCATAATAGACATCTCACCTGCAGTTGCTGTACCGCTCTAGTGGTTACATTTTCATTTGCATTGAATTCACTGCTAATGGCAGCCCAAGCACTCCTTATGTTCAGTAGCAGCAGTATGGCCTTTACTTACAATACCAGCATGATTAAACACAATTTGTTTAAGTGGAGTTTTTTTTTTTCATACTCAGTATAGTTCTTTGAGTGTGTTCTTTTTGCTTCAGCCATTGTTTGGTGTCAAAAAGCTGTCCTCAGTTCCATTCCAGGTTTTTAAAAGCACCATTAGTCAAACAGGCTGTGCTCCCACTTAGGCTAATGAAGCTTGACCCAGGGTGTTTTCATTTGAGCTTACTCCCAGACTCCACAGTCTAAGACTAACTAAAACAATGTAAGCTGCGCTCATGCAAGCCACTTAAAAGACCTAGCTTTACTAGTCTGACGTAGGCCTGCTCCTGACTTGTTATAAGCCTTTTCTGTTAAACTGGCCAGAGTGTCTGTGTGTATAAGCCTATGTTTTTGGAGTGGTTCCAATATTTACCTTTGATAATTGGGTCAAACTTCACAGAGTTTGAGAAAATAAACAAAAAGCCATCCTGTGGCAAACACTGAAATTACACCTTTCGGTTATAACATGGCGCAGCCTGGTGTAAAAACAAAACAAACAAACAAACAAAAACAGAAATACAGCTTTGTTATTGTTGTAATCTTTGCTTCAAGGTGGCGCCACCTGGTAGCAAATACAGGAAGTACAGCTTTGCTCTCACAGAGTCATGTATGCTCCTACATTATGACACAAAGTCTTGATTTTTATCCCACAGTATAATGAGCCACTCAGCATTGTGATGTTCACCGTAAATTTGGAGTATTGTTCATCTGACTGACTGACAATTTGGTGAAAGCATGCATAGTGGCTGTGTTTATAAGCCTATGTTTTTGGAGTGGTTCCAATATTTACCATTGATAACTGGGTCAAACTTCACAAAATATTGGGAACATAAATGAAAGGCCACCTGCCCATTTCATACAACAGGATTATCAATTAAGCCAGGCTTATTTCGTTAGTCTGCCTTATTTTCCAGTGGTAATCCTGTTTTATGGAACGGGCCCCAGACTGTGTGAAAAACCAAAAGTACATCTTTGTTATTTTTGTGACCTTGCTTCAAAATAGCGCTGCCTGGTGGCAAAACCTTAAAGTACAGCTTTACTCTCACAGAGGCATCCCACAATATGATAAGCCGCTTACCATCGTGAAGAACAAAAAAGACCAAAAAGACCTTTTGACAGTGTACCACTGACTTCTCATTTTTATTGCTGAAATGCATCTGCATCACATGCAAACATACATTTCAATCATGCTGTATCAAAATAGACAATTGCACTGTGCTTCGACCAAGTTGGTGCAGCAGTCTGTGCAAAGTGGACCATAGCACATGTTGATAGTGACTAATGAAGATAATACTGCAACAGTTAAGTGGTGGACTGTAGGTTGTGTTAGCTCCAGTGCTGAAGATTTCCATCCTCCACTTTTCTTGGGAATTTAAGATTTAGTCAGAGGCAACATCACACGCCACCTGCAAACTGCAGATGTCAGATAGATTGAGTTGTTCAGTCCAACACTGACAGAAAATAGACAGGCTCGACTGAAGGAACATTATGCAAAGAACAGGTTCCACCGAACATTGTGACTGATCCAGTCACAGTGTTGATTCTGAAAAGAATACGTCAGGTTTGCTGTCATTGTGCTAAATTTAGATTTTCCTGTTTTTGGTATTCAGAAGCTTATTGGACCGACAAGATGCTGGATGTCTAAATGTCCAGCACTTGATGGTATATTGTTAAAGAAAGAATTTCCTCTCATTCACCCATGCAAATCAGTGTCATGCACAAGAACAATTAAACACAAGATTCAAACCAATCACACCGACTGTTGTGTGGGCCGCTGAAGAGGAGGTACTGCTGGCCCACCACCACCAGATGGCGCCCTGCTTGCAGTGCGGGCTTCAAGCACGAGAGGGCGTCGGAGCCGCTGGGAGTGACAGCTGTCACTTATCAGCACCAGCTGTCACTCATTCAAATCATCACCATAAAAGCCGGACTGCAACTCTACCTCCTTGCCGAGAAATGAGCTACCAATCGAGGTAACCTTCTCTGCGGTGATCATTTTTGTAACTAAACATTGTTCTGTGTACAGCCGTGTTCCTGTGGACTCAGTCTGAAGCTGGATTGGCGGATAGTGGGAATGCGACGTTTTTTCGCCTCTCACATCCTTCCAGGGAAGAGACTGACAGGAGCTGCACGGGTGAAAACTATTTCTGGAGGTGGAGGTTCTCCCTCCCGGAGGAACTGATCAAGGGATGATTACTGGGTGTGTTTTCACACAAGTCCCCTTCACCTGGTTGGATCAGTGCGAAGCCGCGTTTAGGGAGTTGAAACGCCGGTTTTCGACTGCGCCAGTTCTGGTGCAGCCCGATCCAAAACGCCAGTTTATAGTCAAAGTGGATGCCTCTGACTCAGGGATAGGAGCCATGCTATCCCAGAGCAGGGAGTCCGACAAGGTTCTCCACCCCTGTGCCTACTTTTTCCGCAGGTTGACCCCGGCTGAAAGGAACAATGACGTCGGCAATCGGGAACTTCTTGCAGTGAAGGAGGCTCTGGAGGAGTGGAGACACCTGTTGGAGGGAGCTTCGGTACCATTCACGGTTTCACAGACCATCGGAACCTGGAGTACATCCGGACCGCCAAGCGTCTGAACCCCAGGCAAGCCCGCTGGTCACTGTTCTTTGGACGTTTTGACTTTCAGATCACATACCCGCCCCGGGACAAAGAACCAACGGTCTGACGCCGTGTCCCGGGTGCACAAGGAGGAAGTCAGGGACCGAGCTGTCAGACCCAACAGAAACCATCATCCCCGAGTCCACTGTCGTGACGCCTTCACCTGGGACGTGGAGAAGACCGTCCGGGAGGCCCTGACACGGAACTGGACCCCAGAACAGACTATACGTCCCACCAGATGCCAGGGCTCCAAGCTCTCCTGCCACCCGGGGGTGCGAAGAACCGTGGCAGTGGTCCGGCAGTGCTTCTGGTGGGCGTCTCTGGAAGCCGACGTCCGGGAGTACGTCCAGGCCTGCACCACCTGCGCCAGGGGCAAGGCCGACCACCACAAGACCCAAGGGCTCCTCCAGCCTCTGCCCGTGCCTCATCGCCCCTGGTCTCACATCGGCCTGGACTTCGTCATGGGCCTCCCGCCGTCCCAGGCATGACTGCCATCCTCACGATAGTGGACCGGTTCTCCAAGGCGGCCCACTTCGTGGCCCTCCCAAAGCTCCTGACGGCCCAGGAGACTGCAGGACCTCCTTTCCACCACGTCATGCGTCTGCATGGGATTCCATTGGACATTGTCTCAGATCGTGGTCCTCAGTTCTCCTCCCAGGTCTGGAGGAGTTTCTGCAGGGAACTGGGGGCCACCGTAAGTCTCTCGTCTGGTACCACCCCCAGACGAACGGGCAGGCAGAGCGGACAAACCAGGAACTGGAGCAGGCCCTCCGCTGCGTGACCTCCGCGCACACCCGACGGCCTGGAGTGACCATCTGGCCTGGATCGAGTACGCTCATAATAGCCACGTTTCATCTGCCACCGGCCTCTCCCCGTTTGAGGTGTGTTTGGGGTACCAGCCCCATTGTTTCCGCTAGTGGAGGGAGAGGTCGGGGTGCCCTCGGTCCAGACCCATCTGAGGAAGTGCCGTCGGGTGTGGCTTACCGCCCGCTCTGCCCTGCTCAGAGCCCGGACGAGGGCTAAGGCCCATGCAGACCGCCGGCGTGCCCCAGCCCCTACGTATCAGCCCGGGCAGGCGGTTTGGCTATCTACAAAGGACATCCCCCTGCAAGTGGAATCCCAAAAACTAAAAGACAGGTTCATAGGCCCCTTTACCATCACTAAGTCCTCAGTCCAGTCCAGATTCATCCGGTCTTTCATGTGTCTCGCCTCAAACCCTGCCATACCTCTCCGCTCTGTACCCCTGGACCGGCACCGCCACCTGCCCGGATCATTGACAAGGAGCCGGCTTGGACTGTGCGCTGGCTCCTGGACGTCCGTTGGAAAGCCCGGGGGTTCCAGTACTTAGTGGACTGGGAGGGATATGGACCCGAAGAACGCTCCTGGGTGAAGAGGAGCTTCATCCTGGACCCGGCCCTCCTGGCCGATTTCTACACCCGGCACCTGGACAAGCCTGGTCGGGCGCCAGGAGGCGCCCGTTGAGGGGGGGGGTCCTGTTGTGTGGGCCGCTGAAGAGGAGGTATTGCTGGCCCACCACCACCAGTCGGCGCCCTGCTTGGAGTGCGGGCTTCAAGCACGAGAGGGTGTCGGAGCCGCTGGGAGTGACAGCTGTCACTTATCAGCACCAGCTGTCACTCATTCAACTCATCACCAAAAAAGCCGGACTGCAACTCCACCTCCTCGCCGAGAAATCAGCTACCAATCGAGGTAACCTTCTCTGCGGTGATCATTTTTGTAACTAAACATTGTTCTGTGTGCAGCCGTGTTCCTGTGGACTCAGTCTAAAGTTGGATTGGCGGATAGTGGGAGTGCGACGTTTTTCGCCTCTCACTCCTTCCAGGGAAGAGACTGACAGGAGCTGCACGGGTGAAACTGTTTCTGGAGGTGGAGGTTCTCTCTCCCCGAGAAACTGATCAAGGGATGATACTGGGTGTGTCTTCACACACCCACCATTAACTGTTTCTGTTTCTGCCAGCAGTACCTGGTCTGACAGCTGGAGACGGTGGCCACCTGGACTCGGGACTTGGCGGCTCCGGTGTTCTTCAGATCCGCAGGCAGTGGAAGCCGTGTGGGATCCGGCTCTTCTCTGGACAGACGTCTTCTATCCTCAAGCCTGCCAACACGTCACCTGTGTATGATTGACTGTACTCCTCTATTGTCATTGTCTGTATTCCGTTGTGCTATTCACAACATTAAATTGTTACTTTTTGGCTCATCCTTGTCTGTTCATTACGCCCTCTGTTGTGGGTCCGTGTCACGACACCTTCCCAACACTGACTCTACAATTAATGCTTGACAATCTCTGCTACCTGAGGAGGAATTTGAATTAGTTGTTTTGGGAACAAAAGGCTGGTGGCTGTTTTTTTTTTTTTTGTGGCAGTGCAACTGTTAGTACAAAGATTGCTACAGCTTGGTATTACTTTGCCAATAAATCCTGATTTGTGGGTCTGTTCAGTATTTTTGTGCCAGTATTACCATGCACGGCAGTGTTTCCACATCTCCAGAGAGAGACAAATAAGCAAGCACATCTGTCTATGAAAACAAGCTCCCCCTCCTAAAATAGTCCAAGTTACTAAGGTTTTAAATGAGTTCCACTTTTTCTAGTTTTATATACAGCCAATGAAAAGTAGGGGGTATCAAAGAATGTCAAACTTCACAAAGGAAAAAAAAAAAATAATAAACTAGAAGCACTCAGAGAGTGCAAACCTCCACCAAGGCCATAGGGTCACTGACCCTAAAGAGATTCCCTCCTTGGCACAGAGATCTTTTCAACAATTCAGTGTTACAACCAAAACTATGATACATACAGTTTTCTTTCCTTTATATTTGACGTACTTGACCATGAAAACATACCACTAGAACTTGGAATCACTTTTATGTCTTTATTAGGTCAAACGTTATTGTATAAAAATGATTTTTCGGTAATGGCGGTTTTCTTCTGGATCTAGCTCCATAACATTTGAAGCTACATCAAATCTGATGACAGCTTGCTGAATCAGTACAGATTCAGCTACAGTTGGTGTAGTTGTGCATCTCTAGCTTCATTTGTCACCTCACACTGACACTTTTTCTATTTTCCCTGTTGTGTGGGCCGCTGAAGAGGAGGTACTGCTGGCCCACCATCACCAGATGGTGCCCTGCTTGGAGTGCGGGCTTCAAGCACGAGAGGGCGTCGGAACTACTGGAGTGACAGCTGTCACACATCATCAACACCAGCTGTCACTCATCAACTACATCCTCCATAAAAGCCGGACTGCAACTCCACCTCCCCGCCGAGAAATCAGCTACCATTCAGGTAACCTTCTCTGCTGTGGTTTTCTGAGACTGAATATTGTTCTGTGTGCAGCCGTTTTCCTGTGGATACAGTCTGAAGCTGGATTGGCGGACAGTGTGAGCGCAACGTCTTCGCCACTGATTAACTGTGGCCTGATTCACTGTGCCCCGGGTGCATGTGACTCACGAGTCATGTTATCAAATAGCTGATAGTCTGGAGAAGACATAACACATGCTCATTAGTTGGACGAGGCAGTCTTCTAACTAATAACAATTTCTGGGCCACCTTTCCTCTGTTGTGAGAAATAAATACAAAGACACTGACATCCAAAAAATTTACTTTGATAGGAAAAACTGACTTCACCTGCCACTTAGTTTTACCCTTAATGTATCCAAAAATAAAATTCTAATTTATATGGGGATGTCTTTATGCATAAAAATATGGCATAACTGCTGCAAATATATATGTAGTTTTGCAGATATGGCTACTGATTCACTATGCCCCTTGGTTGACTTTGCCCCAGTTTCCCTTACTGTTATGACTTACAGTCATAGGAAGCATGTACCACAATGCAGCAGCCGAGGTAAAGCTACAGTGGGTAGGATTTAGGAGTGTTTGTAGCATGGTGTAACCACTTATTGTAACCAGGACTTCTACTGGTTAGCCAGTATTAGCGGCATCAGTTGATAAACCACCTTACGCGGTAAATATTCAGCAATTTTCCATAGACAGTGGTAGGATAGTACTGTGTGCAGGATTGATTAAACTGGACATACAACAGACAGAAGTGCCAAAAGCATTAAAAAAATACAGCTTTCAGTGTCATTGCTGCTCAGAGGAGCCATGATGGATTGTGAATTTGGAGTACGTGGGGTTTGTATGACTTGTCGAGAACAAATTATGACTTCAGTGGCTGTTCCTGGGAGTGCATAACTGAGAAATTTCGACCTCTGAGTACAAATAGAATGCATCAATACTTACTGTATGGACCACATTTCACATTTTGCAGTGCGTCCCCTTAGAGTGCACCTGGAGGAATCACTGGTTGTACTGGTTGCTAGTACTGGTCTGAGGGCCCCCAGTTTTGTGAAATGGAAAATCATAGATCTTGCTTATCACAAGAGAAAGCAAGGAAGCATGAAAAGCAAAAATGTGAAAGAAAAACTGATGAGCATCATGACCAGAGATGGCATAATGCAATCTGCAACCTCACCACTAGAGGACACTAAATCCTACACACTGTAGCTTTAAGTTATGGTATGTAATGTAGTTTTGGTCCTGTATAATCTGCAGTTGCCATTATGACACCTTCACAATAGTGATCGAGGTGTTTCCAGTGAACAAAGATTAAGTTTTGACCAGATATGTCTACACACACACACAGGTGGTGACGCACAAAGGCTATGAATATGTTGGTAAGAAGCTAGAAGCACCCAGAGAGTGCAAACCTCCGCCAAGGCCATAGGGTCACTGACCCTAAAGAGATTCCCTCCATGGCACAGTGATCTATTCAACAATTCAGTGTTACAACCAAAACTATGATACATACACTTTTCTTTCCTTTATATTTCACATCCTTGACCATGAAAACATACCACTAGAACTTGGAATCACTTTTATGTCTTTATTAGTTCAAAAGTTATTGTATAAAAACAATTTTTCGGTAATGGTGGTTTTCTTCTGGATCTAGCTCCATTTGAAGCTACATCAAATCTGATGACACCTTAATGAATCAGTACAGATTCAGCTGCAATTTGGTGTTAGTTGTGCATCTCTAGCTTCTTTTGTCACCTCACACTGACACATTTTCTATTTTCCCTATATTTTTGCATATTCTGGATCACCAGATCCAGAATCCGGATCCGATCATCACCAAACTTTGTTGTTTGATAGAACATTTGACTATGTTTCACCCTAATTTTTTTCCAAGCCTTTCTGCCTTGTTTTTGAGGAGTTAGAAACTAGAATGTCATAATTCCCACTATCCCGCAATGGTGAAGAATCCATTAAAAAAATTCCTGGATCCAGATCATGATCCAGATCACCACTAAAATTTAATCACTTTTTTCCTCTTGTCATTTCCAACCACTCCACAAAATTTCATCAAAATCCGTTCAAACCTTTTTGAGTTATCCTGCTGACAAACAGACAGACAGACAAACAAACAAACAAACAACTCGACCGAAAACATAACCTCCTTGGCGGAGGTAAAAATAAGCAAACAACTCAAGACCACTGTGCAATGTCAGAATATTCCTGTTCACTCAAATCACCTTCCCAGACCCCTTAGGTTTTCAAGGTATGAACATGGTTTCAAACCATTTCCTTCCAGGATGCATATTCATGAAAGTGAGAATGGGATTTTAATGACCCCCATGGACCAATGACTGTTGCTGTGTAGACAGAAAGGTATTTTCTTCATGCATTTCTGGAAACCAGAAATCACCTTTCTATTGGGTCACATGAGCTATGACCTTTGGCCCATAAAATGGTTATTTCAAGGAATTTGTTAAAGATAAATCTGTGGGTACAATGAACCATAAATATGAAATCATATATTGCCTTCCTATTAGTCATATGACAGATACAATGGATGACCATGAAGGTGAAACACTCAAAAGCATAACTACTTAAACAGTTTTGGAATCAGTATAGATTTATCATGGTGTGTGTTCGTGTGTATGTGTTTGTGTGTGTGTGTGTTAGTCAAGGATATTCAATTCAATTTAATTTATTGAACTTATAGAGCACCAAATCACGACAGCTTCGCCTCAAGGCACTTCACAGAAACAACAACAACAAATTCAACCAAAAGATCAAAGAGCATAATTAAACAGATTAAAAGAATAATAAAAATGTAAAAAGAATAAAAAGCACAGTAAACAATATGTTGATCATATAGAATAGAAAACAAATGCGTCTTCAATCGCAACTTAAAAGTCTCAACAGAGTCGATTGACTCACTAACGCAGGAGGAGCATTCCACAGGACCAGGGCATGATAAGACAAGGCTCGATTTCCTCCAGACTTTTTACTCACCCTAGGTAGCAGGAGGTGGTAAAATCACAAGTCAGAATTTAATACATCCACTTGGGAAATGATTGACAATATTAATACCAGCATTTTGGCATCAAAATTAATCCTATAGCTTGAAAATAACCCCCTACCCCTTGAATGTAACAAAGTATGGTCTATTTTCAATTATCTGGCTATTCCGCTATGTGTAAAGTTTGTCCATGCTCTTCAAAACTTTATAAACACAATTCTTTCACAAAGGTTTTATTTCAGTAACACTGTGTGAATAACAGAACTTAGGAGGAGGCCATGCTCTTCAAAACCTTTAAAAACATAAACCATTGTCAAAGGTTTTATTTCAGTCCACACTGTGTGAATAACAGAACATAGGAGGAGGCAGGGTCTTCAAAAACTTTAAAAACATAAACCATTGTTAAAGGTTTTATTTCAGTCACACTGTGTGAATAACAGAACTTAGGAGGAGGCCATGCTCTTCAAAAACTTTAAAACATAATTCTTTCACAAGGTTTTATTTCAGTAACACTGTGTGAATAACAGAACTTAGGAGAAGGCCATGCTCTTCAAAACTTTAAAAACATAATTCTTTCACAAAGGTTTTATTCAGTAACACTGTGTGAATAACAGAACTTAGGAGAAGGTCATGCTCTTCAAAAACTTTAAAAACATAAACCATTGTCAAAGGTTTTATTTCAGTCACACTGTGTGAATAACAGAACGTAGGAGGAGGCCAGGGTCTTCAAAAACTTTAAAACATAAACCATTGTCAAGGGTTTTTATTTCAGTCACACTGTGTGAATAACAGAACTTAGGAGGAGGCCATGCTCTTCAAAAACTTTAAAAACATAATTCTCAAAGGTTTATTTCAGTCACACTGTGTGAATAACAGAACTTAGGAGCAGGCCATGCTCTTCAAAAACTTTTAAAAACATAAACCATTGTCAAAGGTTTTATTTCAGTCACACTGTGTGAATAACAAAACTTAGGAGGAGGCCATGCTCTTCAAAAACTTTAAAAACATAAACCATATCAAAGGTTTTATTTCAGTCATACTGTGTGAATAACAGAACGTAGGAGGAGGCCTGCTCTTCGAAAACTTTAAAAACATAAACCATTGCCAGAGGTTTTATCAAATTCTTTAGCCTGAGATCTTGTTTTTGGCTTGGCTATGACACTGATTTACTACAACTTGCCATGCTGTGACTTGAAATTACATGTGTAATTGCATGATCACTGTAATAATATCAGTACTTATGTAGCTTTTGTGACTTCTCTAAAACAAGTACTACCAAGTCAGGAGCATTATATATCATAAACTTGAATGTTGTGTTCAATGTAGGGTTCATCAAACTAATCATGAAGTCAAAACAATTACGTTCTAATATTTCGAAAGATGTTAAAATTACAGTATATATTGCAGTTTTCGTTTTTTGCATGGGGTGGGTGGTGGTGGTGGTGGTGGTGGGGGTTGGCATGGTAGACACCCACTTCCTATATGAAATATCTCCCAAATTACACAATGCACAATCTCTGAAGTGGATGTAAGCATATTTGAAAAAAATATACATATATTTTCTACCATTACCACCTCCTGCTACCTAGGGACACAAAGTAAGCCTACATCCTGTGAACGCAAAGCCCGGGCCGGTACATATGGTTTAAGTAGATGAGCCAAATAGGATGGTGCCAGTCTGTGAACAATTTTATAGGCCAGTAGCAGGACCTTAAAATCTGATCTTGCAGAGACAGGAAGCCACTGAAGAGATGCCAAAATGGGAGTAATGTGGTCAAACTTTCTGTTTTGGGTCAAAGGTATGGCAGCAGCATTTTGAACAATTGAAGAGCCCTGATTCTAGACTGTGGCAACCCAGAAAATAGAATGTTGCAATAATCCAATCTAGAAGAGACAAATGCATGAATCGGGGTCTCAGCATCAGCCACAGACAGGATGGGAAGGATTGACATTGAATACTTCATAAAAAAAAGCCTCTATTAATAATGACAGCTTCAAGATGCCTCCAGTATGGAGAAATTAGTTGCATGTATTGCAGAGCACAAACCATGGGTCACAGGAATTGTCTGTAGACCTCCAAGGCAGGATTGTCTCAAGGCGCAAATCTGGAGAAGGGTACAGAAACATTTGTACTGCTTTGAAGAACCCAATGAGCACAGTGGCCTCCATCATCCATAAAAGGAAGAACTTTGGATCCACCAGGACTCTTCCTGGAGCTGGCCACCTGTCACCTGCCTTATTCAGGGAGGTGACAAAGAACCTGATGGTGACTCTGTCAGAGCTCGTGCACTCCTCTGTAGAGAAAGGAGAACCTTCCAGAAGGACAACCATCTCTGCAGAAATCCTCCAGTCTGGCCTATATGGTACAGTGACCAGACAGAAGCCACTGCAAAAATTCTGTGGTCTGATGAGACAAAGATTGAACTCTTTTGGCGTGAATGCCAGGTGTCATGTTTGGAGGAAAACTGGCACCATCCCTACAATGAAGCATGGTGGTGGCAGCATCATGCTGCGGGGATGTTTTCAGCAGCAGGAACTGGGAAACTAGTCACAACTGAGGGAAATTTGAATGCAGCAATGTACAGAGATATATACAGCACTCTTGATCCAGCCAAGATATCAAAGGAGTGGCTTCAGGACAACTCTGTGAATGTCCTTGAGTGGTCCAACCAAAGCCCAGACCTGAACCTGATTAAATATCTCTGAAGAAATCTGAAAGTGACTGTGCACCGACGCTTCCCATCCAACCTGATGGAGCTTGAGAGGTGCTGCAAAGAGGAATGAGCAAAACTGCCCAAAGATATGTGTGACAAGCTCATGGCATCATATTCAAGAAGATATGAGGCTATAATTGCTGCCAAAGGTGCATCAAAAAAATACTGAGCAAAGGCTATAAATACTTTTGTACGTACATGATTTCTAGTTTTTTGTTTTGTTTTGTTTTTTTTTAGTAAATTTGCAAAAAAATTCATTGTGAGTACAATTTTGAGGGGAAAGAATCAATTTACTCCATTTTGGAGTTAAGCTGTAACATAAAGTATAGAAAAAGTGAAGCACTATGGATACTTTCGGGATGTACTGTATGGAGATTGCCAGTGCCGGATGCTGATAAATAGCCACACACCATGATGTTCCCACATGCAAACTTCACTGTTGGTATGGTTTTTATGGCATCCAAAGAATTCAATGACAGTCTCATATGACCAGAATATGGTCTCCCAGTATTTCACAGGCTTGTCTAAATGTTGTGCAGGAAACTTCAAATGCGCTTCAGTATGATTTTTCTTCAACAATTGAGTCTTGCATGGTGAGCGTGCATACATGACATGGTGGTTGAATGCATTACTCATTGTTTTCTTTAAACCAGTTGTACCTGCTAATTCCAGCAATTAAGTCATTTCCCTACATCATTAATATTAGATATAATACACACTTATGGAAGCTCACTCCACAATTTATTATTTATTTATTTATTTAACCTTTATTTAACCAGCTGACAATCCTATGTCAGCTTGTTGCACCCAAACGCTGCACAAAACAGCATTTTCAGATCACCCAAGTTTAAGTCAGCGCATCATAGATTTCTATTTAATCTAATACCTAACGACGCGTAATAACGCTGAGCAAGATGGAGGCTGCCGGCAACAGCTCACAGGCTGCATCCACCATCTCGTGGATTAAATAGAAATCGATGATCTAGGATGAGTGTTATACTCTCACTACCCTTTCTGAATTGTTTTTAGATCAGCAGACTGCACAATGAGTCATAGACTTGTAGGTTAATTTGGGGTAATGATGAGTTGCAGTGCCTCATTTAAATTTGGGTTAGGGTTAGGTACATTTTATGAAAATCACAAACATAAAGAGACACCAGGGTCCACTATGGCATTTAAAAAAAATCTGAGTCACTTGTCTTGGTGATGCTACTTAAAGTGAGTCAATGTGAGTCACCCTCTGCACACCGTCATCAGCAACAGAGGAGCCTCTTCAGCCACAGACTGCTCCTTCCCAAGTGCAGGACCAACAGACTGAAAACTCCTTTGTCCCTCTGGCCATCAGACTGTACAACTCCTCACTCAGGAGGAGGAAGAGCAACAGGAAGACAGAGGTCAGGAATGAGAGGAACAGTAGTAGCCAGTAAACCAGTATTGATCAGCGTGTCTGGTATTTATATTGTGTATTTATATTTATATTTGCAAACTGTTTTTCTTTTTTACTTCCACTTTTAATACTTTGTGCTGCTTTTCAAGGCTCCTGGAACCTCAGTTTCCCTGAAGAAGTCTCCCCAAGGGATTAATAAAGTTCTATCTAATCCAATCTAATGTTAATTATATATAAACTATATAAATTATATATGAACAACCATCCATCATATATATATATATATATATATATATATATATATATATATATACACAGTAGTGTTCAGAATATAATAGTGCTATGTGACTAAAAAGATTAATCATGTTTTTGAGTATATTTCTTATTGTTCCATGGGAAACAAGGTACCAGTAGATTCAATAGATTCTCACAATTCCAACAAGACCAAGCATTCATGATATGCACACTCTTAAGGCTATGAAATTGGGCTATTATTAAAAAGAAAAAAGTAGAAAAGGGGGTGTTCACAATAATAGTATGGCATTCAGTCAGTGAGTTCGTCAATTTTGTGGAACAAACAGGTCTGTCTCTGCTCAGCATAAGTCCAGTGCTATTGCTGCCAGACTATTGAAATTCACAGGGATAATTCTTGGGACACAAACCTTAGACAAGTTCAAAGATCACTAACCTTGATGTATTTTAAGAGGTTAAAAAGTCACATTCTGTTTCAATCTGATCTGTTTTGTTTTTGAATGATGCGGGGGACAGCCAGTCACAGTAGAGCTGCACCTCTCAACTCAACTCAACCTTTATTTCTAAAGCACGCTTAAAACAACAGCAGTCAACCAAAGTGCTGTACATAATTAAAAAATGGGCACCAAGTTACCCCCAATTGTAAATAAATGAGCTAAAAATAACAATAAAATTACAACAGGCAATAAAACAAGTAAAAGAAAAAGTAAAATAAAGAGTAGAAAGTAGTAGAAAATAATTTAATTTGATTTAATTTAATTTAATTTATTAACATAGCACCAAATCACAACAAACCTGCTTCAGGCGCAACTCATAAATAAGGTCGAAAGTTACCAACCCCTAGAGCAAGCACACAGGCAACAGTGATAACGAAAAACTCCCTCTGATGATATTGAGGAAGAAACCTCAAACAGAACAGACTCAAAGCGGTCACCCTCTGCTTGGGCCATGCTACTGAAAGACTACAAATAAGGTATAATTTGTCAGCATTAAGAAACTGGAAAAAGAGAAGAAATACTAAGGTGAAACAGAGATGTAATCATTCATTTACGAAACGCCAGAGAAAAGAAATAGGTTTTTAGAGAGGTTTTAAAAGTCTGTAGGGACAGGGATGATCTAATATTAAAGGGGAGACTGTTCCAGAGCCTGGGGGCAGCCGCTGCAAAGGCACTGTCACCTCTCGTCTTTAATCTGGTTTAATCTGCACTTTTACACCAGTGGCTGGTCTCCCTAAAACTGCTTGATTTTGTGTGTTTATATACATGTTTCTCATATATTATTTAAAAGCATCAATCCATCCATCCATCCATCCATTTTTTTCCGCGTCATCTGAGGTCGGATCGCGGGGGCAGCAGCTCAAGCAAAGCCGCCCAGACCTCCCGATCCACACACACCTCCCCCAGATCCTCCAGGGGAACCCCGAGGCGTTCCCAAGCCAGTTGTGAGATGTAGTCCCTCCAGTGTGTCCTGGGTCTTCCCCGAGGCCTCCTCCTGATGGGATGTGCCTGGAACACCTCTCCAGCGAGGCGTCCAGGGGGCATCCGAAAAAGATGCTGCACCGATCCATCTGTCGATCTTATGCTCCATCTGTCCCTCTCTCGTGAACAAGACCCCAAGATACTTAAACTCCTCCACTTGAGGCAAGGACACTTCACCCACCTGAATAGGGCAAAGCACCTTTTTTCCGGTCGAGAACCATGGCCTTGGATTTAGAGGTGCTGATTTTCATCCCGGACGCTTCACACTTGGCTGCAAACTACTCCAGTGCACACTGTGGGTTCTGATTTGATGAAGCCAACAGAACCACATCGTACGCACACAGCAGAGACGAGATTCTGTGGTTTCCAAACCAGGCCCCCTCTACACCCTGACTGCGCTTAGAAATTCTATCCATAAAGGTAATGAACAGAACCGGTGACAAAGGGCAGCCCTTGCGTAGGCCAACGTGCACTGGAAACAGGCTTGACTTACTACTGGCAATGTGAACCAAGCTCCTGCTGCAGTCGTACAGGGACTGGATAGCTCTTAACAAATGACCCTGTGGACTCTGCACTCCTGGAGGACCCCCCACAGGGTGCCTCGAGGGACATGGTCGAACGCCTTCTGCAGATCCACAAAACACATGTGGACTGGTTGGGTGAACTCCCATGAACCTTTGAGCACCCGATGGAGGGTGTAGAGCTGGTCCAGTGTGCCGCGACCAGGATGAAAACCACACTGCTCCTCCTAAATCAGAGGTTTGACTATCGGTCATATTCTCCTCTCCAGTACTCTGGAATAGACCTTACCGTGGAGGCTGAGGAGTGTGATCCCCCTGTAGTTGGAACACACCCTCCGGTCCCCCTTTTTAAACAGAAGGACCACCACCCAGTCTGCTAAACCAGAGGCACTTTCTCCAACCGCCATGCAATGTTGCAGACACGTGTTAACCAAGACAGTCCCACAACATCCAGAGATTTAAGGTACTCCAGGCGGATTTCATCCACTCCAGGAGCCTTGCACCGAAGAGCTTTCTGACCACCACGGTGACTTCGGCCATGGTGATGGATGAGTCTGCCTCCGAGTCCCCAGTCTCTGCTTCCTCTTTGGATGACGTGACAATCTGATTGAAGAGATCTTCGAAGTATTCCTTCCTCCCCCGACAGCATCCCCAGTCAGGGTCAAGAGCTACCCACCGGCACTGTAGACAATGTTGGTGGAATGCTGCTTCTGCCTCCGGAGACGTCAGACAGTTTGCCAGAATTTCTTCGAGACCGACCGATCCAAATGCCTCCCAGACCTGAGTTTTTACCTCTGCGACCACACAGGCTGCAGCACGCTTGACCTGCCAGTACCTGTCAGCTGCCTCCAGAGTCCCACCTGCCAACAAAGACAAGTAGGACTCCTTCTTCAGCTTGACGGCATCCCTTACTTCCGCCGTCCACCACCGGGATCGGGGATTTCTGCCGTGACAGGCACCAGAGACCCTGCGATCACAGCTACGAGCGGCCGCATCAACAATGGAGGTGGAGAACATGGTCCACTCGGACTCCATGTTTCCAACCTCCCACACGAGCTGGGAGAAGCTCTCCCGGAGGTGGGAGTTGAAGACCTCGCTGACAGAGGGTTCCCCCAGTCATTCCCAGCAGACTCTCATGATATGTTTGGGCCTGCCAGGTCTGACCGGCTTCCTCCCCTCCCAGCAGATCCAACTCACCACCAGGTGGTAATCAGTCAACAGCTCAGCCCCTCTCTTCACCCAAGTATCCGAGACACATGGCTGAAGGTCAGATGATACGACTACAAAGTCGATCATCGACCTCCGGCTCAGGGTGTCCTGGTGCCACGTGCACTTATGGACACCCTTGTGCTCGAACATGGTGTTCGTGATGGACAAACTGTGACGAGCACAGAAGTCCAACAACTGAACACCACTCGGGTTCAGATTGGGGAGGCTGTGCTTCCCGATCACCCCCCCCCCCCAGGTCTCACTGTCACCGCCCACTTTGCATTGAAGTCCCCCAGGAGAACAATGGAGTTCCCAGTCAGAGCACTATCTAGTACCCCTCCCAGGGACTCCAAGAAGGTCGGGTACTCTGCACTGCTGATCAGCCCATAGGCCAAGACAACAGTGAGAGACCTGTCCCCAACCCGAAGGCGTAGGGACGTGACCCTCTCATTCATCACGGAGAACTCTAACACATGGCGACCGAGCTGGGGAGCAATGAGCAATGCTACCAGCGCCCGCCACCTCTCCCTGTGGCAACAGCAGAAAGTGGGGTGCCCAGCCCCTTTCAGGAGTTGGGTACCAGAGCCCGAGCTGTGCATGGAGGTGAGCCCAGCTATCTCTAGTCGGTACCTCTCAGCACCGCCGTTCGGCATAAGCAGACTACGCAGCCTGCGTGGGGCACCAACCATGTTGCACTAGTTTGCAGGGCTCTAATTGACTGAAAATGCGTTGAAATTATTACATTATTACATTTCAAACTATTTCAATTCTATACAAAAAACTCATCCAGGACCAGTGCCATATTTTTACCCTAAACAAACCAATTGGATGGGAAAACACCCAATCTGGCAACCCTGCACCTAACTGAAGTTGCCAAACAATGAAGTGACAGCAGGAGCCTGGAGCTGAAAAACGGAGGAAAAAGAAACAAAAAGACGATGCCCGTGCATCCCTTGCTGGTAAGTACGTGTTAAAGAGGGAGGTGATGGTCTAGTGGAGGGGAGGTGATGGTCTAGTGGTTAAGGTGTTGGGCTTGAGTCCAGAAGATCATGGGCTCAAATCCCCGCCTGACTGGAAAATCACTAAGGGCCCTTGGGCAAGGCCTTTAATCCCCTATTGCTCCCGGTGTGTAGTGAGCGCCTTGTATGGCAGCACCCTGACATCGGGGTGAATGTGAGGCATGATTGTAAAGCGCTTTGAGCATCTGATGCAGATGGAAAAGCGCTATATAAATGCAGTCCATTTAAAGGTTTAAATTGTTTTGATTACTTAATGTTCAGTGGTGCTAGGTTGCGTTGGCTTTGCTGATTTGATGTAGCTTTAAACGCTAAACTAATCTGGATATTACAAGGCATGTGGCACATTTGCAAATAGTTGGGCAGTGTAGTTTGAAGATTTTGAGTGCCTTATAAGTCAACAAAGTCCTAGTTAGCCGTCAGTGCACTACTTAGGTCCAAATCTATTCTGCCTGACAACATGATCAGATAGCAACTATAAATTTGACAGGCTGATAAATATACCAAGAATAGTGAGAATAATTTCAGAACTTTTATTTAAGGCATATGTATGTAAATTACGTAGCCACTGCTTAAAATAGACATGCATGCTTGCATGCAGTCAGCAGATTGCTGGAAAAGAAACGCAGTTTAGTTGGTGGGGGTACTGTAGAGTGCTCAATTCCCCCTTAGGGTAAGGAAAGGGTGACACCTGCTGGTAAACTTTAGCATTTGTTGTGGTTGTGTATGGTTTCACAATGCCACCACTGTTTTGCTTGATGTGTAGTATTGAGCATTTTAATATTTAGGTATTTTTCTATGTGTCCATAATTTAATATAATATAATGTTTCATGTAGTTTTTCCTATCATTATGGAATTCACCGGATACTAGATAACATAATATAATGAAGAGTTTTACGGGGGGGGGGGGGTGTTCTCTTGTATGGGGGTGGGGGGACTCCCTGACCAGTTATGCTTAGGGCCTCCAAAACCTTAGCAGCGGCCCTGGTACCTCTCAACCTTCCTCACAATCTCAGGCTCCTTCCCCCCAGTGAGGTGAAATTCCACGTCCCGACAGCTAGAGGCTATGATAGTAATTTTCAAGATATTTATCAATTATAATGTCTTTGATTCTATCTTTGATCCTGTTCTTCATATACATATATATACATGTGTGTGATTTCACTTAATATTACTTTTCTAGTTAATCACTGAACTGTTTCACACTGTGAAATGACCTTTTGCTTGCATGAGAAGTGTGAAAGTGTAGACCATGTTTTTGCTAAGCACAGATGTACATTTTAATTAACAGTCCAGCCTTGAGCAGAGAGCAGTGTGACCTGCACACCAGCTCAGGGTTGACGCTGTTTTCTTCATGTTATGATAAGACTTGTATCTGTCTGTGGACAGACTCTGACACTGGAGGTGAAAAGCCATAACAATTTTCATATCGACATGAGAACAGACTTTGAGTCGCCGGTGTGTTTTTGTATATTGTCTCTTCCATATGTCTGTATGCATCTTTGTTTCAATAAATACAGGAGGCAAGTGGGCAGGGCCTTCAGAGCTGTCGGATGGATAGTGATGAGGGTCTTGTCCACTTGCTCTCCTTGATTCAGGAAAGAAGTTCAGTTTCTCTGTATGGTTATTCTCTATGTTAATTGAGCTGTCTCTTTCACCAGGTTTAACTCTGGCAGGCTGTGAGCCTTAAAATATATCTCTCTCGGGACCTGACGTAGGCCCCCAGTGGGGTTGAGGGGCAGCGGCCCTGGTGGGGGCCCACACGTTTTGTGCATTTTAGAGGCATTTTAGGGCCACTAGAGAGACCTAATTTCATGAATTTCCTGTTTTCTTTTTTTTTTTTTTTATGTTGGGGTATGTGGAAGTCTTACTATAATAAAAGAATCTCTATGTAGACGTTCTTTCAGTGATACCTGCCTAGTGCTATCACATATGTACTTACTATGAATGCCATAGCATTGCACAGATATCACTGAAAGTGTCTTTCCTTAACCTGCAATATGCTCTGAAATATACTGAACCTTCATGCAAGTATGTGTAAATTATTTAAGGAGATTAAAACAGGACTGTCCGTCATCCCCTACAGAAGACATCAAGGCAGATATGGATGCCTCTACGGTTGGGGAACTGTCTGCTCCTGCAGCAGGAATCATCGAGGAGGAGCCTGGGGATCCAGAGAACATCGGTGGAGTGGTGATGAATGTCCCCACTCCTGAAAACAGCTTTGAAATGGGACTGGACATCCCCATCCCAGATAAGGTGAGGAGCTTCAGGAAGCTGCACCATCAACCATCTGCCTCCACCGTGTCCACTTGCTGACCTAGTGGGCGGATCCTTGCCACCTCAAGGTACTCTTGCCAGCCATTGTGCACTGGACAGGTCCCGTGGGGGGTCCAATCTGCCACTGACTTTCATGTTCGGTGGGGGTTGACTCTTTGAGTCTATACATCGTGCTTTGTTTGTTAATCCTCTTCTCAGAGCCGGTCTTCCCTGCTTTGGGGCATGCCCTCCCTTCCTTCGTCCACCTCCCACCCGGAATGGATTTTGGGGGGGTGGCGGTTTTTCGGGTTTGCTCATTTTGCTGTCCCTGTGTTTGTCTCATGTCCCCTATTTTTGCTGTTTTAGTTTGGAATTTTTTTCTTTGGGTTGGGAGGTTGTGTTTTTGCCTGTCATGGGCCAGCCTTTGGGGGGGGTACTGTTGCGGTTCGGTTCTGTTAGGTTGTTTTGGATGTGTCCCTTGTCTCCATGTCCTTTTGTGTCTTAGCACTCACCTGTCCTGTTTTCTGGTTGAGGGTGTGTGAGTGAGCATGCCTCTCACTCTGTCTTCTGTTCATTGTCTGCATTAGTTGTCGTGACTGTGTAGTTAATGCATGTGCTGTATGTGGAGTCTGGTGACTGTGTGTGTGTGTGAGTGTGCCTGAGTAGGAGTGAACGTGTGTGTGTGTTTGATCCAGTGTGCTGTCGTGCGCATGTAAGAATGCATGTCTGTGATGTAAGTGTGTGTCTTTGGGTGGCTGTGAGAGTGTGGTGTGATTCTTAGTAATTTTTGCTTTGTACGGGCATGGGGTTTCCCTTCATTCTTGCGCGGCTTTTGGGGGTTTCCCCAATCATTGCAATCCGGTTTATGTTCACCCAGGAATTTGGTTATTTACCATAATTTCTGGACTATTAGCCCCTACTTTTTTCACACGATTTGAACACTCCCCCTTTTACAATGATGCAGCTAATTTATGGATTTTTACAAGCTTTATCATAAGTCCAAATACATCAATTGATGCTGTCAATTGATTTCCTGAAAGCTGCTCTCCTCATGTGGTGTAAATTCACACACAGTGCAAATATAAGGTCTTACCCATTTGTTTTAGTGAAGAAAAGTCCCTCTCCGGAACTTTACACCAGAGTTGTGCCATCAGATCAGTTAGCCGAGCAGAGCCTTCCCTCCCACCCTTCCAAACCAGTTCTCTGTCTTGGCACAACACGTCAAAAAAGTCACAGTGACTCCTTAATGTCTCATTTACCACAGACTCCATCCAATCCTGGCTGCACACTATGAAATCTCAAGAAAATTTAAAATTACACAGTTCTCTGTGTGGAGCGGAGATGCCATGTGATGCCATGCGCACACTGGATGACGTGCGTCAATATTGGCGTGTAACACTTCAGGGAAAAACAGCATTTACGGTACGTATTTAATTACAACTTTAAAAAAAAATCTTTATATCTAACATCTTTCTGTGGAAATATCTCATGTTACAATGTGGAGATCCACGGCTTATAGACAAGTGCGGCTTTTTTATGTACAATTTCTTTTTCTTTTTAAAATAGGTGGGTGTGGCTAATATTCACATGCGCTCTATAGTCCAGAAATTACAGTATGTTTCTTCCTCAGTTTAGGTTTGTTCATGTCTTCCTTGGGTTCCGAGTCGGCCTACACTCGGCTGTTTGTTTTGACAGCTGTCATACAAAGCTTCTGCCTTCTCATGCTGTCAGCCGAGCACAGGGTTGTTGACAATGCTGCGTCACGACTGCTGAGGAGCAAAATCTCTGCATGGCTTCATCAAAATCTGTTGATCCCACTAAGATTGTTAGCTTGGATCTCATTAACATCAGATCATTGTCTCTGAGGTCATTGCTGTTTAATGATTTAAATGTGGATCATCACCTGGATATGCTTGGGTTATGTGAAACCTGGCTTAAATCCACAGCTGTCCTTCCTCTAAATGAGGCCTCCCCACTGGCATACACATTTAGTCACATTTATCATGAGGTGAGGAAAGGCGGGGGTGTTGCATTTATTTATAAATCCAGGTTTACTTTATTAACTGTTGGGGGTCATAAATACAATTTGTTTGAGCATCTGATTCTCTGTTATGCCCATGATGCTACATATTGCCAGGGTCATAAAAATGGAAATCAGTTTTGTTATATTGTCACTGTTTATAGGTCTCCTGGCCCATATTCTAATTTTTTAGATGAATTTGGTGTGTTCATCTCTAGTCTGTCAGCATGTGCAGATAACATCTTGATTATTGGTGACTTTAACATTCATATAAATATGCCCTCTGATCCCCTTTGTAAATCATTCATGAAAAATGTGGATGCATTGAGATTTCAGCAATACATTCAGGATTTGACACACATTAGTGGAAATACCCTGGATTTGGTTGTCGCATGTGGCTTTGTTATCACAAATATTGATAGCTTGCCTCTTGCATCGTTGGTCTCTGACCACTCGCTTATTAGGTTTACATTCACGCTGCCACATTTAGTGGAGCAACAATCTTGTCTATAACTGTGGCGACATATTAAACTTTCAACTGTGACTGAACTCGAAGCTAGACTGCCTGAAAATTTAACTTCAAGTTTGGAGAATGCTCAATCAGTGGACAGTCTTGTGGATACCTTGAATTCAGCGCTAAAAACCACACTTGATAAGATTGCACCTCTTCTATTAAGGCCATGCCTTCCCAAGGCACAATCGCATTGGTTCAATGTTTAACTTGTGCAAACTTAGGCAGAAAGCTAAGGTTTGGAACTAAAATGGCATAGTTCCGAATTAGAGGTGTGGCATGATGCTATTTTAGATTATAAGCATGCACTATTGGCTACAAAGCAGCCTTATTATTCAGATGTGATCAATAAAAACAAGCATAACTCAAAGGGTTTTTTTTTATATGGTACCATTTCTCATTCATGGACAGCCACCTGTTAGTCTTTCTCCTTTCTTAGCACATGACCTCCTGGATTATTACGAGAAGAAACTAGAAGATATTAGGTCGAGCATATCTCAGCATACTTTGGTTCATTCACTGCACCCAGTTATTGAGGTGGGGGCTACCATTGAGGTGTTACCTAGATTTACAGAATTTAATAGTACTTCACTAGGCGTGCTGATGAAACTTGGAATGTCTCCAAAAAGCACAACCTGTTTATTTGATCCTATACCAACAAAACTGTTCAAGGATCTATGGGCCACTCTTGGGCCAACTGTGCTGGAAATTGTTAACCTTTCACTAACTTCTGGATCTGTTCCAAAATGTTTTAAATCTGCAGTGGTTAAACCATTACTTAAGAAATCCAATCTTGACCCTGGTGTATTAAAAAATTATAGGTGGATATCATTATGCTCTAAAATTCTGGAAAAGGTCGTTTCACGGCAGCTCGTGGACCACCTTAAGAAAATACCACTCCACAGAGACAGCACTTATTAAAGTAGTGAATGATCTTCTATGAGCAATGGACTCAGATGTCACTACAGTCTTGGTGCTGTTGGATGTCAGTGCTGCGTTTGATACCGTTGATCATCATATTTTACTTGATAGGTTGGAGTATAATTTCAGGAATACTGGAACTACCCTTGCGTTGTTGATGTCATACTTCTCCGGTCATTCCCACTGTTTTTTGTGTAATGGCACTACCTCTGATCTTAGGGGCATGAAGTTTGGGGCTCCGCAGGGATCCATCCTGCTTTTTTTCTCTTTACGTAGCACCCCTTGGGAATATACTTCCTCACTTTGTGATTGCCTTTCACTGCAATGCTGATGATACTCAGTTCTACTTGCCAATAACTGCTGGTAATCTTGTCCACATAAACTCTTTAGAAGACTGTCTTGCAGCAGTGAGAAGTTGGATGTTTAGCAAATTTCTACTTTTCAAGTCTGATAAGAGTGAAATGATGGTTTTTGGTCCAGCAAGACATAAGCATCAATTTGATCAGCTAGTGCTTAGCTTAGGTTCGTGTGTTATACATCATATGGACAAAGTTTAGGAATCATGGGGTAATTTTTGATCCTACGTTGTTTTTTGACAACCACATTAGAGACATTACGAGAACTGCTTTCTTCCATCTGCGAAATATAGCCAAGATTTGTCCCATCCTATTTATGGCTGATGCTGAGACTCTGATCCATGATTTTCTCTCTTCCAGATTGGAGTATTGCAATGCTCTGTTTCCAGGTTTACTGCAGTCTAGCATTAGGGGTCTTCAGCTGGTTCAAAATGCTGTTGCCATACTTCTGACACAAAGCAAAAGGTTTGACCATATTACACTGGTTCTGGCATCCCTTCATTGGTTTCCGGTCTCTTTGAGATTGGACTTTAAAGGACTGGACTACAAGATTGTTACAGTCTGGCACATCCCTACTTGACCGACCTGGTTGAGCCCTATGTAACGGCTCGGGCCCTGTGTTCACAGGGTGCAGGTCTGCTATGTGTTCCTAGGGTAAATAAAAAGTTGGCGGGATACAGAGCATTTTCATACCACACCCCAGCTCTGAGGAACAATCTGCCCGCCCAGATCCAGCAGTCAGACTCTGAAAACTTTTAAATCAATACTGAAGGCACATTTTTTTCTGTTTTATCACTAGTACTTTATGTTATTACGTGTCTTCTTTTATTCTTTTTACTTATTTATGTTTTTAATCTTTTAATTCATTTTGTTCTGCTTTTTAAATGATTTTTTGTGAAGCGCCTTGAGGTGACCTTGTCACGATTTGGCGCTACATAAATTAATAAACTGAATTTGAATTTGACAGCTGTCACGCAAAGGCTCCACCCCTTGTGCTTGTAGTGTTTATTTCCTCTTGTGTTAAACAGTCTTAAGCTTTCCTTAATGATCGTTTTCTATGATTTATCATGATATTGTGTTATGAATTTCTAGATTTCATGCTGGGTTTATTTCTCCACCCAATTGATTTGTTTCCCACGTGCCTCCTGTGTTCCATTCACACATGTTGGTCATGGTTTGTCATTATTTCCGTTTGTTATTTAAGTGTCACTTTGATCAGAGCTGGTTGCTGGTTGATCGTTTTGCCACACGTCTGTCAGAGAGAAGTCCACCTTTCTGATCACTTTGTCACTCCGCTGGTTCCAGCTTCACTGAAGGTCTGATCTTTATAATTATTTCCCTCGCTGTCATGTTTTGACAGTTGTGTTTTGTAATCACATTTTTCCATCTCTGTCTTTTGCAGAGCTCTCTGAGTTTTTGATCCTCTTGTTTTTTCACGTCACTTTTAGTCTGAGAAGCAATTTTGGATTTGTTGGATTGTTTAATATCACCTTGTTCTTTTTTCCATGATGATTGTAAATAAATACCTTGTTTTGCACCGTATTCATCCTTGTTTTCGCATCTGCATTTTTGGGGTCCAATTCCTAAAGTTCCAGAGTACTAAACCATAACACCGATGGCCATATTTTTGCCTTGGGTCAAAATCATGTCTTGAGAGTTTTTCAGAGCGCTGCATGTGACTTGTTGTGTTGTTCAATAAATCAAAGTAAATGAAGAGCTGCCAAATATATATATATATATATATATATATATATATATCTTAAAGCACTGCTTTTCAAATTATGGCATCTAAGAGATGATAAGAGCTGCAACCACTGGAATAGATCAGTTGTGCAAACAGGAAGAGCACTCAGTCTTGGGTACTGTTTAATTAATGATGGAGATAGGGATGGGGTGTTAGCTCCATATTGTCAGGCAAACTCTCACAGAAGAGAGCAGCAATGTGAGCTGTGTAACTGATATGTGAAACAGAAGAAACTAATCTATACACTCCAGTCTTGTACCATTACTGCTCTGTTAATAGGACACAGAGGCTGTTGCATGCCAGTTGTCTTTTTTTTTTCTCTGCTAACATAAAGTATTGCTGCCTGTGTTTCCTTTTAGATTCGGAAGTGCACTTGCAATCATATTATTGGACAGTGAGACTATTTTTTTTTTTAATGAACAAGTTTTTACTTTGTGTCCTGCAAATGCAATCTTGCAAAGAACATCTGGATTATTTATTCTGTTTATATATTATTTTCATCACAATATTTTGGTTGGATCAGCTCCCAAGACCTTCAGTTCAATTCAATTTATTCATGCGGCACCAAAATCACAACATAAATCATCTCAAGACACTGCACACAAGAAAGGTCTCGACCTTAGCCACCTTATGAGCAAGCCCACTGTGACAGTGGGAAAGAAAAAAAAACTCCTTCTGGTGTGTTTTGATTATAGAAGAAACTGTTGAGCAGACCATTTTTTGCAGGGTGACCTTCTGTTTTGGCCACATTAACAAACTAGTACATTCCTTTTTTTACCCAAGGCCAAAATATGGCCATCGGATATTGTTAAGGCCTTGTGTTTGTCCATCCATCTGTCTGTGCTCAGTATAAGTCCAGTCCTATTACTGCCAGTCTTCAAATTCACAGGGAACATTCTTGGGACACAGACCTTGGACAAGTTCAAACATAGCTAACCTGGACTTATTCGAAAAGGTATTTTAAGAGATTAAAAAGTTACATGCCATGATCTTGTGGATGTTAGTGTGGTGACATCAATTTCTGGTGTCACTACATAGCTGCGAACTTCACTTTGTTTTTTGGCTAAAAATAAAAGCTATTGAAATAAACACTTCTAAATCTGAAAATGCTGTTTTTGTAGCCTGAAAAGACCTTTGGAAGGATTTACAAAACATTAGCAGACATTAGCGTGGTGACATCACAGACTGGTAGCTAGTTGCAAACTCTGTTTTGTTTGTGTGTAAATACAGTTGTATGCAAAAGTTTGGGCACCCCTGATAATTTTCATGATTTTTCTTCATAAATCATTGGCTGTCTGGATCAGAAATTTCAGTTAAATATATCATATAGCAGACAAAAACAGTGATATTTGAGAAGTCAAATGAAGTTTATAGGATTTACAGAAAGTGTGCAATAATTCTTTAAATGCTGTGTTTTTTTTTTCAGCCATGCATACTGCCCCTTGTTATGTCCAAATACCTCAATTTTAGTTTAATCAGTCCACAGCACCTTATTCCAAAATGAAGCTGGCTTGTCCAAATGTGCTTTAGCATACCTCAAGCGACTCTGTTTGTGGCATGTATGCAGAAAAGGGTTCCTCTGCATTACAGCATCTCTTTGTGCAATGCGCGCTGTATAGTTGAACGATGCACAGAGACACTATTTTCAGCAAGATCATGTTGTACGTCTTTGGAGCAGGTCTGTGGGTTTACTATGACTGTTCTCACCATCCTTCGCGTCAGCTTATCTGAGATTTTTCTTGGCCTGCCACTTCGGGCCTTAACTAGTACTGTGCCTGTGGTCTTCCATTTCCTCACTATGTTCCTCACAGTGGAATCTGACAGCTGAAATCTCTGAGATAGCTTTTTGTATTCTTCCCCGAAACCATGATGTTGAATAATCTTTGTTTTCAGGTAATTTGAGAGGTGTTTAGATGTTCCCATGTTGCCACTCATTAGAAGAGATGCAAAGAGGGGAAAGCCTTTCTCATGATTGGATCCAGCTGTGTAAGGAGGTCAAGGGTCAGTGACCTTACAAAACCACTTTTGTGTTCCAATAATTAGTGCTACATGTATTCAAATCAATAAAATGACAAGGGTGCCCAAATTTATGTGCCTGCCCAATTTTGTTTAAATAATTATTTCACACTTTCTGTAAATACTATCAGCTTCATTTCACTTCTCAAATATGTGTGTTTGTCTGCTATATGATATATTTAACTGAAAGTTCTGATCCAGGCAACCAATGATTTATAAAGGAAACTCAAGAAAATTATCAGGGGTGCCCAAAATTTTGCATACAACTGTATAATCTCTTTGTCATTTATTGTGTAAAAACCCGCAAGAAATAAACACTTCTAAAACTGAAAATGTTGATTTTTGAACCTAATAACACTTCTGGAATGATTTAACACATTCCTATGGAGTTAAATTTGTCTCATTAACACCTGAAAATACACAGAGGGTAATCTACAAATATTCCTTGATTTGCGCAACTTCTGTTCTCATCAAAAGTTCATGTAAACGCACACGAAAAGCCTCTTGCAAATGCCGCTACAATGTAAATATTGTTTTTGATTGATTGATAGATGGCTTTACTGAACATGTCCAAATTGTAAATAAGACAGTTGGACTTAATAATTAATTCACTGCAACTTATTAAGAACACAATTCTCATATATACGGCCGAGTGTATTTTAGCATTGCATTATATTTATAGTGTTGTGTGAATGGCAACACGGTGGCTTAGTGGTTAGCACTGTTGCATCACAGCGAATAGGTCATGGGTTTGATTCCCACCTGTGGCCTTTCTGTGTGGAGTTCCCGTGTTCTCCCTGTGTTTGCATGGATTCTCTGTGGGTGCTCCGGCTTCCTCCCACATCCAAAGACACGCAGGTTACATGGAATGGTGTGTATGCAGGTGTGGATGTGTTTGTTTGTCTATATGTAGAACTGAGACAGACTGTCCAGGGTGTACGCCACCTCGAGCTCTGTGACTGCTGGGATAGGCTTCAGCCCCCCGTGGCCCTTAATTGGACTAAGCAGTTGAAGATGAGTGTGTGTCTGTTGTGATTTTCCTGCAATTTAATTTAAGTTATTGAGACTCTTAAAAGAACCATTTTAAAAATAATTTCAAATGAAGCCTACAAATGGTCATTCATTCATTCAGTCACTCATTTTCCAAACTTGCTTATTCCAAATGAGAGTCATGCATCAGCTGTTGTATGAATGAGTGTTCTTGATGTCATGCACAGGTGTTCATCTCAGGCTTGAGCTTTCATGATTTATGTACTGAAATTCCTCCAGAATCCTTGAATCATTTAATATTTTGCACTGTAGAGGGAGACGTGCAAATCCCTTAGAATATTTCTATGGGGAACATTGTTTGAAAGCATTTCTATAATTTTCTCACTCATTTGTTGACAGACTACTGTATGCATGAAACAAAAATGTGCTAAATAACACTAAAACTGGTTGTTTGGCTCGTAATCATAGGGGAACCAGCAAAGGTGCAAAAACCTCATTACTCACCCTAAATTGCCCCACCTTTTTTTAATGTGTAGCAGGCCTGAAATACAATAATGGATGGTTATTAACAAATTGACTTAAGTTTATCACACAATATAAAACTTTCATTGGGCCATACTGTCTGCAGTGAAATGGAATTCAAACTAAATGTAAGAATTACTGTTTGATTTAACATTTACTTTTTTCATTTTCCTTATCTCACCAAAGTTTTCTGATTCAGCACTAAAAACATTGGTGGCTGATGGTTTTGATTTTCAAGAGAGTGTACCTTCACTTCTTCATGAAGGGGGATTTGGTACAGGGCTGCATTACTTGTCTCTTGGTACACCTAGTAAACTGGCAACCAAGTGTATATTTGTAGACAAATAGAGTATCCTTCCTCTCTTTTCCCCTCCCTCTCTCATTTCATTTCCTTTTTCCTTTTGAATGGAGCTTTATTGACATGGGAAACATACATTTATATTGTCAAAGCAAGTGTTGTATAGAGCGACAAATAAAAATACAAATTAAGATGCATATACATTTAACAATTTTCTACAGTAAATAAATGTGTAAACAGGAGATGTGGGATTGAAATAATAGTACAAATTGTGCTTTCAGTGTAAAAATATACTATCCTATAATATGTGATATATATCATATAGATATGGTGACATAGCAGTTTAATCTCCTGTTTTGGGTTTACGGTGGTTTATGTCTATTTCTCCTTATTTTCCTTCTTGCTGTGTTTGCACATTGTTGTTCTTCACCCAACAGATACAGAGTTTATTTTATTCTTGAATTGTGTGCCAAATAAATTCATTAATTCATTAAGGTCAAACATCTGTTAAATAGTTATCATACCAAAGTAACTTGCTTTAATAACTGTCATTGTTGGATACAAGAGAAGTTGACCCTGTGCGGACTCGGCCGCCAGGGAATCTTGGCCCATGGCGTCATGTGGTTTACAGTAAGGAGAAGAATCTGAAACTTCACATGCACTTCGCTGTGGTGTCAAGACATTTCAAGGATGTGACTACCCACCCACCCCCCAACTCCCACCCCAGCCTAAAGGTAACACAAAGTAGCATAAAGCAACAAGTACCTATGCTTGTGTGGTATACAGCTACCAAAGAAAAAGTATTATTAACATGGTGGAATTGAGAAAATGTACTTTTTTTTTTGGTCTTAAATAAATGGCATAGCTGATTGGGTGAAGACAGTACTTTTGTTATCCCTGGGATGTGATTTTTTTCCCCTTGTTTTTCTCACTGCAGTCAGAAGTATAACACTTCCCACTTCGATAAATTTTAATAGCGTTTTTGAAAGCTCTATAAACATTACATGACAGGTTTCTACTTACAGACTAGCCATGAGCAACAGACAAGCCCATGGGTGTCTCCTATCTAAAACCTAATTTCAAAATGTCACTTCCAAAAAAACACCTCGTAAAAAGTTAAGATTCATGTGTTTTGTTTGCTGGCTTGCTAGTTCAAATCTGTGTTACAACTAAGCATGTTTTAGGTTGCCTGAGTGTCTGTGGATTTGAGAGATTAAAATTGGGAGTAGAATACAGGTATTCAACTCTGGAAGCATATGCTGGTGCTGCGTTTTGATGCATCCGCAACACCACCCACCAACCTTGGGTCCTGGATGGTGACAACCTAGGCAAACAACCAGTCCAGTCCCACATCTCTAAAATAACCATCTACCTGCTGCAGCCAGGTGACATGTGGGCATCCCCTTGGTCTTCTCCAGCTACTGCGGTCCTCAACACTCTGGATCATTCCACATGGCCAAAATGTCTTAGTTGAAGCTCCCTCACAATGGGCCTCATGTATCAACGTTGCGTACGGCGATATTTGAGCGTATATGGGGTGTACGCCAAAACGGCTGCGCTACTTGGCATTTATCAATGTGGTCGTTGGCATACGCTGCGCTGAAAATATCCACCAGGTCGAGAGATGGCGTAAATTATACACCAAAATGAACCAGGGCTGGAATCCACATAAAAATGAAGATGATCAACATGATAAACAGTGCCATTATACAAATCAATGCATATGTTACATAAATAACACTTTCCTAATTATACTACATAATAATCAATACAAATCCCGCCTTTGCGGGATTGCTATGGAGCACGAGTCGTGGCGCTGCTCGCCTTTTTCTCCAGACTTCGAGCCTGGAGCCAGAGCAGCGCTGGGCTTAACTTTATGTGGTGTGATCGTTTTAGACTATGAAATTGATAATATCAACTGTAGTTTCGTCATTCCCTTAATTCGCCCGTGCTGCAACCAGGTTTTGTCGTCTCCATTCGGTTGTCACAATAAAATAAATACAGAAATACATTTAAAAAATAAAGAAATCTGACAGATTAGGCGTGTCTTATTAATTGAGCGAGCAAATATCCACATGTCAAGAATTATTGACATGTGAAAAGAGAATACAGTGGTCCCTCGCTATAACGCCATTCACCTGTCGTGGCCTCAGAGTCTCGCGGAGTATTTAGTCCAATTTTGCATGCCTTTTTTTTTTTTTACAGTGTTCTGTGTTCTGCGTATCTGTTTATAAGAATCTTGTTGCCCAGAAGAGAAAAGAGCGCCAACAACTACTCTTAACTGTGTTTGTCACACGGACACAGACACCTGCAGCCAGATGTGAGTGGAAAAAGGCGCAGCGTCAGGACGAAGAGGCGCGATCTGTGAAATACTGGTCAGTCACTATTAATAATTTCTTATGTGTCCGACCTCGTTCATTGATCGTTAAAATTAATTTGTTAGTTCTAAATGCCATCATAATTATTTATAGGAAAACGCTCTATTTTTATTTCTCAAACAAATGTTTGGGCCTGAAAACAGTTTGGTATTATTTTCCTACTAAGGTTTGAAGTTTGAGAGTGTTTACACACGAGAGAAAAGTGAGAAAATGTTCATGCCTGATTGAGAAAGTGTATAAACTGTGTAGTGAGGGGTTTTACAGCTTTGAAACGTCTATAATAATTGTAAAAAATAATGCTGACTACGTCGCAGTTTCGCGTATTACGGGCTATTTTTTAGAACGTCACTCCAGCGATTAATGAGGGACCACTGTAACACTTTATTGATTATATACTACAAAACAATTGATACGACAGCCGCTTTTGATGCTCTATTGGCACGCGTCGTGATTGGTGGAGTTCTTTTTCATTGCCGTCTTTCCGGCTTCCATGTCGTAAAAAGAGGGTGTGTCTGAAGCGGAGTCTGAATATTTATGGGCGTGTTTATTATAATTACGATCGTTTCCACCCGCCGCATTTATCAAGATCACGTCAGGCGTATGCCAGAAATGGGCAGGTGCGCACTGCTTGATACATGTCACGGCGACTTTGGTGTATTTCAAGTTTACGCCGTAAATTTACGCCACAAGTGCGCAACATTGATACATGAGGCCCAGTGCAACTGATACTCCTCATCCTCTCTCTTATTAACTGCTTGTTTTATACAAAGTCATTCCAGCAGTATCCAAGGATCCTCTGAACAGACCTAGTCCCAAAGACATCCAATCATCACCTTAGATCCCTGATTAGTGTCCAGTCTTCCCAAGTCCCAAGAAATATATGTCACTGCTGAGATAAGTGAATGTCAAGTTCAACTCATTCACCATGTACAGATACACTTCTGATGGCTGAGTCCAGGAAGTTGCTAAAAGCCTGAATCTTAGTGTTAATCTTGGACAATCTCAAACCAAGACACTGTGACACTCCACACTCAGCTTCTGAAGAGTTGCAATCTGAGCAACCACTGATTCCGCAAAGATCACAGGATCATTTGCAAAGTCAATGTCAGTCAACAGTAAAGGTGGGGAAAAAATGAGTCACGTCAGTTTATCCTCACTGCCGGAAATGTAGATTTGCTGTCGCACATCTCTTTTGGCTTCCATACAAGAGTTTGCGCTGCATTAGCAATTTAGCGCAGCTTGTCATTAGCATGGAGGAACAGTAAATGCAAGATGTTCAACCTGCTCTGCCAATGTTAAAAGCAAGTGTTTGTGCCTACTTCATATTCTACATTGTTGGGATAAGAAGGTGCTTGGTATGACCAATATGCATGCTGTGCAAAATGAAGGTCAAGCATTTTGGAAACACAACACCTTGAGTTGATAGAAGTGCAGCAACTGCAGCGGGTAACACTACCAGTCCACCCAGCACAAACTGTATCACTTTAACACACTTCCAGCCAATTCCAAATGTTCAATATATAAATAAATGAAATAAATGAGCCAAGGTATGTGATACCATCACACACCTTTCTCAACCTACTGCAACACACTTAACGAGATCTTGAAATTAGCACCTGTATGTACTGAATTGATTTAGAATCAAAAATACATTTTAATTGAAAATTGTTTTGAATCAAAAATCTATTTTGAATCCAATCATGACCCCATGAATCTGAATCGAATCGTGAGATACTGAAAGTTTCATAATCAGATCAGAAAACCTTTTCTTGCCAACAGAAGCACCCAAGTCACTGGTTTCCACAACCCTACCCAACACCCTCTCCATGCAAGCATTAAACAGTGTGGAAGCCAGAACACACCCCTGATGAACACATTTTCATGAGGAAAAACTCAGTCTCTGCCTCCACTCCACACAGCAGTCACAGATTTGGATGTTCCAGAGAGCAGTCTGATTGACTCAATCAAACACTCTCTGAAGAATCAGCATAGGCTGTAAGGAAGCACTACTAATACTCATGTTTGTGTTCTATGAGTACCTTCAGGGCAAAAAAATTGGTCATTGAATCATATTGACAATGATCCTTGCAAGCACCTTCCCTGGCACAGGGAGCAGTTTGATACCCCTGTAGTTATTACATCTGACACAATCATCCTTTCCTTTCCAGATTGGAACAACAAGTCCTCTCCTCCAATCTGAAAGGATGACACCTGTCTCCCAGATTAAAACAAAAATTGATTGCAGTGCCAAGAGAACAGCATTTCCAGCCACCTTTAGAAGCTCAATTAAAATGCTATAAATCCCTGGAGCTTTCCCCACCTTCAGCTGTTTCATGGCCATTTCGATCTTAAAAAGATTTGGTCATTCACAGTTGACTGGAGAATCAGTTCCAAGAACCCTGGTGCCAGAAATCTCTAACATCCCAGCAGGAGGATCAGACTTATACAACTACTCAAAGCATCTGGCACAATGTAACAGTACAGCAGAGGTGTCTGTCAGGACTGTACCATCCTCTGTCATAGGTGCAAAAAGATAAGGTGTAGATCTGGAGGAACAAAGTGCTTTGAGGGTCACTAGGCCATGGATGGTGTGTCACCTAATCACAGATTCCTGTAATAAACACCTCCTTGTCCATTGTTAGGGCCATCACAGCCCACTTTCCCAGCTCCTTTTACAACCTAAGATTTCAAAACACCTCCTTGTATGGACACCGGTGCTCCAATGCAATCCTCAGCAACTTTCATGATCTGATTGTAGAAGGGCTCCCACAACGTAGTCAGATCGCCAGTTTTGTCTATATATAGTTGTGCTCAAATGTTTACATACCCTGGCAGAGTTTTTTTTTTTTTTGGCCATTACACAAAAAACTTTTATTTCACTGATAGTGGTTGGGTGAAGCCTGTTGTGTGGGCCGCTGAAGAGGAGGTACTGCTGGCCCACCACCAGAGGGCATCCTGCCTGAAGTGCGGGCTTCAGGCACGTGAGGGCGCCGGAGCACCGGGAGTGTGCAGCTGTCACTCATCAACAACGCCAGCTGTCACTCATCACCATCATCCACACCTCCATAAAAGCCGGGCAGCATCTTCACCTCACTGCCGAGAAATCGTCTACCGACAAGTAAACGTCTCAGCCTTTTGGTGTCATACAGTGGTAACGTTTTTACTTCTGTGCTGACTGACATAATTCTGAGTTTGCAGACTCTGTTTAAGTGTGACTTCAGGATCTGTACAAGCTCCGTGTGCATTGTGATTGAGAGGTGGAGGTGCTTTCCACCTTTATGTTGAACTGTTTGCTGGGTGTTCACGCACCCACCATCACCTGTCTGTTCTTCCTGCCAGCAGTACCCGATCTGACAGCCGGAGGCAGTGGCCACCTGGGGACCCAGTGCTTGGTGGCTCCAGGATTGCTTTTCTGGACGGGCGTCTCCTATCCTCGAGCCTGCTCACACATCACCGTAACTTATTTGACTGTTGATCTCAATTGTGTTGTCTGTTGCTCTGTTGTGCACATTCACAACATTAAATTGTTATATTTGGCTTATTCCATTGTCCGTTCATTTGCGCCCCCTGTTGTGGGTCCGTGTTCCTACACTTTTCACAACAGGATTTCTCAGCCAGCGTCATGGATCCCGAGGGGTGTCAACCATCGCTTGAACCGCCAATGGAAACACAGGGTGCACAGGCGTCGGCAGGAGGCGTGTTAGGAGAGCTGCAGCAAATCTTAACCGCCTTCACTGCTCGGTTGGATTTAGTAACCGAGCAGAACGTCATACTCAATCGGAGGATGGAGGCTCTCATCGCCCAGGCGGAAGCGCGCACTCCAGGCGCTGCTGCAGCACCTCCTCCATCCGACCGAGCACAAAACACAGACATTCCAGTGGTGATTCAATGAACACCCCCCCCCCCCGAAGCATACATAAGCCCACCGGAACCATACGGAGGTTGTGTCGAGACGTGCGCGGACTTCTTAATGCAGTGTTCGCTCGTCTTTGCACAACGTCCCGTCATGTACGCGTCAGATGCTAGCCGGGTGGCTTATGTCATCAATTTGCTTCGAGGAAAGGCACGCGCCTGGGCTACGGCGCTCTGGGAGCAAAACTCACGGCTCCTAACGACATATACTGGGTTTGTGAGGGAGTTTAAACAAGTGTTTGATCATCCCAATAGAGGCGAGACCGCTTCGACTGTGCTGCTGTCTATGAGACAGGGACGTCGGAGTGCAGCCGAGTACACAGTCGACTTCCGCATCGCGGCTGCGAGGTCCGGCTGGAATAACATTGCACTCTGTGCCGCCTTCGTAAATGGACTGTCTCTGGTCCTGAAGGAGCACCTGCTGGCTAAGGATGAGCCGCGGGATTTTGACGGGCTTGTCGACCTGGTTATACGGTTAGACAAAAGGTTAGAAGAACACCGTCGGGAGCGGGGCGAAGGGCGTGGCCGGGCACGAGCCGTCCCTCTTCCTTCCGGGTCCGAAAGGGTGCCGCCGTCTCCACCCTCCACAGTCAGAGAGCTCCGTGGAGCCACAGCTCCCCCTGCTGACGAAGCTATGGACACGAGCAAGGCCAAAGTAAAATCACATGACAGACAATGGAGGCTGGCTCGCGGGGAGTGTTTTTTCTGTGGCTCTGACGAGCACATACAAAGAAACTGCCCCAAACGGTTAAACTACAATGCCCGCCCTTAAAGACTGGGTTAAGGGTGGGCCATAACATCCACGCGGGAAAAGCCTGTAGATCAGCACGCATGCCAGTGACAATCCTTTGTGGGGATCTTACCCTTCACGCCCCAGCACTGGTGGACACGGGGTCTGAAGGGAATCTGCTGGACAGCAGATGGGCCAGGGAGGTAGGGCTCCCTCTAGTGGCACCACCTTCCCCATTGAAGGTACGGGCACTAGATGGCACCCTTCTCCCATTAATCACACATCAGACACAACCAGTGACATTGGTGGTGTCTGGAAATCACAGGGAGGAGATTGTTTTTTATATAACACCTTTTACCTCCCGAGTGATTTTGGGGTTTCCATGGATATTAAAGCACAATCCCCGGATTGATTGGCCATCTGGGGTAGTGACGCAGTGGAGCGACACCTGCCACCGGGAATGTTTAGGATCCTCGGTTCCACCCAGTGTGACAGCTAATGAGGAGGTTAAAGTCCCCCCCAATCTGTCAGTGGTGCCTGAAGAGTACCATGATCTTGCTGACGTCTTCAGCAAAGATCTGGCACTCGCTCTTCCCCCACACTGTCCGTACGATTGTGCCATTGATTTGATCCCAGGCGCTGAGTACCCGTCCAGCAGGCTGTACAACCTCTCTCGTCCTGAGCACAAATCAATGGAGACCTACATCCGGGACTCCTTAGCTGCCGGGTTGATCCGGAACTCCACCTCCCCAATGGGTGCAGGTTTCTTTTTTGTGGGCAAGAAAGACGGCGGTCTCCGTCCATGCATAGACTACAGAGGGCTGAACGAAGTCACGGTTCGTAATCGATACCCGCTGCCTCTGTTAGATTCTGTGTTCACGCCCCTGCATGGAGCCCAAATTTTCACCAAATTGGATCTTAGAAATGCGTACCACCTGGTTCGGATCCAGAAGGGAGATGAATGGAAGACGGCATTTAACACCCCGTTAGGTCACTTTGAGTACCTGGTCATGCCGTTCGGCCTCACCAATGCAACCGCGACGTTCCAGGCATTGGTTAATGACGTCTTGCGGGACTTCCTGCACCGGTTCATCTTCATATACCTGGACGACATCCTCATCTTCTCCCCGGATCCTGAGACCCATGTCCAGCATGTACGTCAGGTCCTGCAGCGGTTGTTGGAGAACCGGCTGTTTGTGAAGGGCGAGAAGTGCAAGTTCCACCGCACTTCTTTGTCTTTCCTGGGGTTCATCATCTCCTCCAACTCCGTCGCACCCGATCCGGCCAAGGTTGCGGCGGTGAGGGATTGGCCCCAACCGACAAGCCGTAGGAAGCTGCAACAGTTCCTCGGCTTTGCAAATTTCTACCGGAGGTTTATTAAGGGTTATAGCCAGGTACTTAGCCCCCTGACGGCCCTGACCTCCACTAAAGTCCCCTTCACCTGGTCGGATCGGTGCGAAGCCGCGTTTAGGGAGTTGAAATGTCGGTTCTTGTCTGCACCCGTTCTGGTGCAGCCCAATCCCAATCGCCAGTTTGTTGTTGAAGTGGATGCCTCTGACTCAGGGATAGGAGCCGTGCTGTCCCAGAGCGGAGAGTCCGACAAGGTTCTCCATCCATGTGCCTATTTTTCCCGCAGGTTGACCCAGCGGAGCGGAACTATGACGTCGGCAATCGGGAACTTCTTGCGGTGAAAGAGGCTCTTGAGGAGTGGAGACACCTGTTGGAGGGAGCTGCGGTACCATTTACGGTTTTCACGGACCATCGGAACCTGGAGTACATTCGGACCGCCAAGCGTCTGAACCCCAGGCAAGCCCGCTGGTCACTGTTCTTCGGGCGATTTGACTTCCGGATTACCTACCGTCCCGGGACTAAGAACCAGCGATCTGACGCCCTGTCCCGGGTCCATGAAGAGGAGGTCAAAGTCGAGCTGTCAGATCCACAGGAACCTATCATCCCCGAGTCCACTATCGTGGCAGCCCTCACCTGGGACGTGGAGAAGACCGTCCGGGAGGCCCTGGCACGGAACCCGGACCCGGGGACCGGCCCAAGGAACAGACTCTACGTCCCACCGGAAGCCAGAGCTGCTGTCCTGGACTTCTGTCACGGGTCCAAGCTCTCCTGTCACCCAGGGGTGCGATGAACCGTGGCAGTGGTCAGGCAGCGCTTCTGTTGGGCGTCTATGGAAGCCCACGTCCGGGAGTATGTCCAGTCCTGCACCACCTGCACCAGGGGAAAGGCAGACCACCAACGGGCACAGGGTCTCCTCCAGCCGTTACCTGTGCCCCACCGCCACTGGTCCCACATCGGCCTGGACTTCGTCACGGGCCTCCCGCCGTCCCAGGGCATGACCACCATCCTCACGATAGTGGACCGGTTCTCCAAGGCGGCCCACTTCGTGGCCCTCCCGAAGCTTCAGATGGCCCAGGGGACTGCAGACCTCCTGGTCCACCACGTCGTGCGTCTGCATGGGATTCCATCCGATGTCGTCTCTGACTGAAAAAATGAGGTGGGCTTCATAGATAATTGGCAAAGCTTCTGGGGAAAACCTGGTCTTGTTAGGAGAGACGGCATCCATCCCACTTTGGATGGAGCAGCTCTCATTTCTAGAAATCTGGCCAATTTTCTTAAATCCTCCAAACCGTGACTATCCAGGGTTGGGACCAGGAAGCAGAGTTGTAGTCTTACACACCTCTCTGCAGCTTCTCTCCCCCTGCCATCCCCTCATTACCCCATCCCCGTAGAGACGGTGCCTGCTCCCAGACCACCAATAACCAGTAAAAATCTATTTAAGCATAAAAATTCAAAAAGAAAAAATAATATAGCACCTTCAACTGCACCACAGACTAAAACAGTTAAATGTGGTCTATTAAACATTAGGTCTCTCTCTTCTAAGTCCCTGTTGGTAAATGATATAATAATTGATCAACATATTGATTTATTCTGCCTTACAGAAACCTGGTTACAGCAGGATGAATATGTTAGTTTAAATGAGTCAACACCCCCGAGTCACACTAACTGTCAGAATGCTCGTAGCACGGGCCGAGGCGGAGGATTAGCAGCAATCTTCCATTCCAGCTTATTAATTAATCAAAAACCCAGACAGAGCTTTAATTCATTTGAAAGCTTGACTCTTAGTCTTGTCCATCCAAATTGGAAGTCCCAAAAACCAGTTTTATTTGTTATTATCTGGTCGTTACTGTGAGTTTCTCTGTGAATTCTCAGACCTTTTGTCTGACTTAGTGCTTAGCTCAGATAAGATAATTATAGTGGGCGATTTTAACATCCACACAGATGCTGAGAATGACAGCCTCAACACTGCATTTAATCTATTATTAGACTCTATTGGCTTTGCTCAAAATGTAAATGAGTCCACCCACCACTTTAATCATATCTTAGATCTTGTTCTGACTTATGGTATGGAAATAGAAGACTTAACAGTATTCCCTGAAAACTCCCTTCTGTCTGATCATTTCTTAATAACATTTACATTTACTCTGATGGACTACCCAGCAGTGGGGAATAAGTTTCATTACACTAGAAGTCTTTCAGAAAGCGCTGTAACTAGGTTTAAGGATATGATTCCTTCTTTATGTTCTCTAATGCCATATACCAACACAGTGCAGAGTAGCTACCTAAACTCTGTAAGTGAGATAGAGTATCTCGTCAATAGTTTTACATCCTCATTGAAGACAACTTTGGATGCTGTAGCTCCTCTGAAAAAGAGAGCTTTAAATCAGAAGTGCCTGACTCCGTGGTATAACTCACAAACTCGCAGCTTAAAGCAGATAACCTGTAAGTTGGAGAGGAAATGGCGTCTCACTAATTTAGAAGATCTTCATTTAGCCTGGAAAAAGAGTCTGTTGCTCTATAAGAAAGCCCTCCGTAAAGCTAGGACATCTTTCTACTCATCACTAATTGAAGAAAATAAGAACAACCCCAGGTTTCTTTTCAGCACTGTAGCCAGGTTGACAAAGAGTCAGAGCTCTATTGAGCTGAGTATTCCATTAACTTTAACTAGTAATGACTTCATGACTTTCTTTGCTAACAAAATTTTAACTATTAGAGAAAAAATTACTCATAACCATCCCAAAGACGTATGGTTATCTTTGGCTGCTTTCAGTGATGCCGGTATTTGGTTAGACTCTTTCTCTAAGATTGTTCTGTCTGAGTTATTTTCATTAGTTACTTCCTCGAAACCATCAACATGTCTATTAGACCCCATTCCTACCAGGCTGCTCAAGGAAGCCCTACCATTATTTAATGCTTTGATCTTAAATATGATCAATCTATCTTTATTAGTTGGCTATGTACCACAGGCTTTTAAGGTGGCAGTAATTAAACCATTACTTAAAAAGCCATCACTTGACCCAGCTATCTTAGCTAATTATAGGCCAATCTCCAACCTTCCTTTTCTCTCAAAAATTCTTGAAAGGGTAGTTGTAAAACAGCTAACTGATCATCTGCAGAGGAATGGTCTATTTGAAGAGTTTCAGTCAGGTTTTAGAATTCATCATAGTACAGAAACAGCATTAGTGAAGGTTACAAATGATCTTCTTATGGCCTCAGACAGTGGACTCATCTCTGTGCTTGTTCTGTTAGACCTCAGTGCTGCTTTTGATACTGTTGACCATAAAATTTTATTACAGAGATTAGAGCATGCCATAGGTATTAAAGGCACTGCGCTGCGGTGGTTTGAATCATATTTGTCTAATAGATTACAATTTGTTCATGTAAATGGGGAATCTTCTTCACAGACTAAGGTTAATTATGGAGTTCCACAAGGTTCTGTGCTAGGACCAATTTTATTCACTTTATACATGCTTCCCTTAGGCAGTATTATTAGACGGTATTGCTTAAATTTTCATTGTTATGCAGATGATACCCAGCTTTATCTATCCATGAAGCCAGAGGACACACACCAATTAGCTAAACTGCAGGACTGTCTTACAGACATAAAGACATGGATGACCTCTAATTTCCTGCTTTTAAACTCAGATAAAACTGAAGTTATTGTACTTGGCCCCACAAATCTTAGAAACATGGTGTCTAACCAGATCCTTACTCTGGATGGCATTACCCTGACCTCTAGTAATACTGTGAGAAATCTTGGAGTCATTTTTGATCAGGATATGTCATTCAAAGCGCATATTAAACAAATATGTAGGACTGCTTTTTTGCATTTACGCAATATCTCTAAAATTAGAAAGGTCTTGTCTCAGAGTGATGCTGAAAAACTAATTCATGCATTTATTTCCTCTAGGCTGGACTATTGTAATTCATTATTATCAGGTTGTCCTAAAAGTTCCCTGAAAAGCCTTCAGTTAATTCAAAATGCTGCAGCTAGAGTACTAACGGGGACTAGAAGGAGAGAGCATATCTCACCCATATTGGCCTCTCTTCATTGGCTTCCTGTTAATTCTAGAATAGAATTTAAAATTCTTCTTCTTACTTATAAGGTTTTGAATAATCAGGTCCCATCTTATCTTAGGGACCTCGTAGTACCATATCACCCCAATAGAGCGCTTCGCTCTCAGACTGCAGGCTTACTTGTAGTTCCTAGGGTTTGTAAGAGTAGAATGGGAGGCAGAGCCTTCAGCTTTCAGGCTCCTCTCCTGTGGAACCAGCTCCCAATTCAGATCAGGGAGACAGACACCCTCTCTACTTTTAAGATTAGGCTTAAAACTTTCCTTTTTGCTAAAGCTTATAGTTAGGGCTGGATCAGGTGACCCTGAACCATCCCTTAGTTATGCTGCTATAGACTTAGACTGCTGGAGGGTTCCCATGATGCACTGTTTCTTTCTCTTTTTGCTCTGTATGCACCACTCTGCATTTAATCATTAGTGATCGATCTCTGCTCCCCTCCACAGCATGTCTTTTTCCTGGTTCTCTCCCTCAGCCCCAACCAGTCCCAGCAGAAGACTGCCCCTCCCTGAGCCTGGTTCTGCTGGAGGTTTCTTCCTGTTAAAAGGGAGTTTTTCCTTCCCACTGTAGCCAAGTGCTTGCTCACAGGGGGTCGTTTTGACCGTTGGAGTTTTACATAATTATTGTATGGCCTTGCCTTACAATATAAAGCGCCTTGGGGCAACTGTTTGTTGTGATTTGGCGCTATATAAAAAAAAATTGATTGATTGATTAATTGACTGTGGTCCCCAGTTCTCCTCGCAAGTCTGGAGGAGTTTCTGTAGAGAACTGGGGGCCACCGTGAGCCTCTTGTCCGGGTACCATCCCCAGACCAACAGACAGGTAGAGCGGGCCAACCAGGAATTGGAACAGGCAGTTCGCTCTGTGACCTCGGCGCACCCGACAGCCTGGAGCAACCATCTGGCCTGGATCGAGTATGCACACAACAGTCAAGTCTCGTCTGCCACCGGCCTCTCCCCATTTGAGGTGTGTTTGGGGTACCAGCCCCCATTGTTTCCACTTGTGGAGGGAGAGGTCGGGGTGCCCTCGGTCCAGGCCCATCTGAGGTGGTGCCGTCGGGTGTGGCGCTCTGCCCGCTCTGCCCTGCTCAAAGCCCGGACGAGGGCCAAGGCCCATGCAGACCGCCGGCGGTCCCCGGCCCCTGCATACCAGCCCGGGCAGGAGGTTTGGCTGTCGACTAAAGATATTCCATTACAGGTGGACTCACAAAAACTGAAGGATCGGTACATCGGCCCCTTCCCCATCATTAAGGTCCTCAGTCCTGCCGCAGTAAAGCTGAGGCTGCCAGCTTCACTGTGGATACATCCAGTCTTTCATGTCTCCCGGATCAAGCTTCACCACACCTCATCCCTCTGTGCCCCCGGACCGGCGCCGCCTCCTGCCCGGATCATCGACGGGGAGCCTGCGTGGACAGTTCGCCGGCTCCTGGACGTCCGTCGTAAGGGCCGGGGGTTCCAGTATCTAGTGGACTGGGAGGGTTATGGACCTGAAGTGCGCTCCTGGGTGAAGAGGAGCTTCATCCTGGACCCGGCCCTCCTGGCCGACTTCTACACCCGTCACCTGGACAAGCCTGGTCGGGCGCCAGGAGGTGCCCATTGAGGGGGGGCGGGGGGGGTCCTGTTGTGTGGGCCGCTGAAGAGGAGGTACTGCTGGCCCACCACCAGAGGGCATCCTGCCTGAAGTGCGGGCTTCAGGCACGTGAGGGCGCCGGAGCACCGGGAGTGGCAGCTGTCACTCATCAACAACGCCAGCTGTCACTCATCACCATCGTCCACACCTCCATAAGAGCCGGGCAGCATCTTCACCTCACTGCCGAGAAATTGTCTACCGACAAGTAAACGTCTCAGCCTTTTGGTGTCATACAGTGGTAACGTTTTTACTTCTGTGCTGACTGACATAATTCTGAGTTTGCAGACTCTGTTTAAGTGTGACTTCAGGATCTGTACAAGCTCCGTGTGCATTGTGATTGAGAGGTGGAGGTGCTTTCCACCTTTATGTTGAACTGTTTGCTGGGTGTTCACGCACCCACCATCACCTGTCTGTTCTTCCTGCCAGCAGTACCCGATCTGACAGCTGGGGGCAGTGGCCACCTGGGGACCCAGTGCTTGGTGGCTCCAGGATTGCTTCAGGTCCGGTGGAGTGGAAGGCATGTGGGATCCGGCTCTTTTCTGGACGGGCGTCTCCTATCCTCGAGCCTGCTCACACATCACCGTAACTTATTTGACTGTTGATCTCAATTGTGTTGTCTGTTGCTCTGTTGTGCACATTCACAACATTAAATTGTTATATTGTTAAATTGTTATAGATAAAGGAATGGATTTTGAACTGGATGGATATGAATTTAATTGTGTAAACAGAAAAAATAAGAGTGGAGGAGGAGTGGCTGTGTATGTGGATAAGAACATGGATTATAAAATAGTAGACAATATGACAACTGTGATTGATAACTTATTAGAATGTATAACTATTGAAATATGTGAAGAAAAAAGCAAAAATGTATTAGTCAGCTGTATATATAGAGCACCAGGATCTAGTATTGAAACATTCACTGACTGTATGGAAAAAATGTTCTCAAAAACTAATCAAAAAACTGTGTTCATTTGTGGTGACTTAAATATTGATCTGCTCAATCCAAATAAGCATAAAATAACAGATGAATTTATCAGTATAATGTACAGTATGAGTTTATATCCAAAAATCACCAGGCCAAGCAGAATTACATCCCATAGTGCTACCTTAATTGATAATATATTCAGCAATGATATTGAGAATAACACTGTGAGTGGATTATTAATCAATGACATTAGTGATCATCTACCAGTTTTCATCGTTTATAATAGAAACCATCGGCGGAATCAGCCAGAGGAGAAAATAAAATACAGGCGAGTGCGGACAGAGGAAACATGAAACACACTAAAGAAGGATTTACAGGAGCAAAACTGGGAAAAGGTATACAGTGAAAGTGATGTTGATAGTGCATATGAAACTTTTTTACAAATATTTACATCATTATATGATAAAAATTGTCCAATTAAACAAGACTACAGAAAACAAAAAATCCAAGCTCGACCATGGATGACGAAAGGGTTACGAAATGCATGTAATAAGAAAAATACACTGTATAGAGAATTCATAAAACTAAAGACTAAAGAGGCAGAAAATAGATATAAGAAATACAAAAATAGATTAACTAATATTATACGGGTATGTAGGAAGGAATATTATAGTAACATATTATATAATAACAAAAACAATATTAAAGGAATATGGGATATATTAAATAGCATTATCAAAAATGGTAATAAAAAACAGAGTTACCCTCAGTATTTCATTGATAATAATGTCAAGAAGGAAAATAAGGATGAGGTAGTCACCGGTTTTAATAATTTTTTTGTAAATATTGGACCAAGCTTGGCAGAAAAAATTCCCGATTCCCAACCTGAGGATTGGGATAATAATCTCATAGAAAGAAATCCCTGTTCAATGTTCCTCACAGCAGTGGATGGAAATGAAATTATAGACATTGTGAATAATTGTAAATATAAAACATCTACCGATTTAAATGTAATTGATATGGTGGTGGTAAAACAGGTCATTGAATGGATTGTAGAACCATTAACATACATCTGTAACTTATCATTTCAAACCGGTAAATTTCCCAATCAAATGAAAATAGCTAAGGTTGTGCCGCTGTATAAGACTGGGGATAGACACCACTTCACAAATTATAGACCTGTTTCTTTGCTTCCACAATTTTCCAAATTATTAGAAAAGTTATTCAATAATAGATTAGACAAATTCATAAATAAACATAAATTACTTACTGATAGTCAATATGGATTCAGAGCACATAGTTCAACATCACTTGCATTAATAGAATCAGTTGAGGAGATTACAAACGCCATAGACCACAAATTACATTCAGTTGGAATATTTATAGACCTTAAAAAGGCTTTTGATACAATTAATCATGACATATTAATCAATAAACTTGAACAGTATGGGATTAGGGGGTTGGTGTTGCACTGGGTGAGAAGCTACTTAAGTAACAGAAAACAGTTTGTGAAGTTGGGGGAATATACATCATCATGCTTGGACAATGCTTGTGGCGTCCCACAGGGGTCAGTATTGGGTCCAAAACTGTTTCTAATTTATATAAATGATATTGTCAATGTTTCCAAAATATTAAAATTAGTATTATTTGCAGATGACACAAGCATTTTTTGTTCAGGGGGGGATTTGCAGGAGTTCCTGAGGAGGATCAGTATAGAAATGGGAAAATTGAAAATATGGTTTGACAGAAATAAATTATCATTAAACTTAAGTAAAACAAAATACATGTTATTTGGCTATTGTAATACAGACATACAGGTTCAGTTACAAGTCGAGGGGGTAGATATTGAAAGGGTACATGAAAATAAGTTTCTGGGGGTGATAATAGATGATAAGATAAACTGGAAGACTCATATAAAACATATACAAAGTAAACTGTCAAGAAGCATTTCAGTTCTAAACAAAGCGAAACATATTCTGGACCACAACTCACTCCGCATTCTTTACTGCTCACTGGTTTTACCATATTTACAGTACTGTGCAGAGGTATGGGGTAATACTTATAAAGGTACAACACAATCACTATCAGTAATGCAGAAAAGAGCTATAAGAATTATTCATAATACTGGCTATAGAGATCATACAAATCCACTATTTTTACAATCCAAATTCTTAAAATTCACAGACTTGGTTCATTTTCAAACAGTACAAATTGTGTATAAAGCAATAAACAATTTACTTCCAGCAAATATTAAAAATATGTTTTTTAACAGATCAGGGGATTACAGTCTGAGGGGGAAATTTAATTTAAGCATCAGTGGGCACGAACAACATTAAAAGGTTTCTGTATTTCTGTCTGTGGGGTGAGGATGTGGAACAGATTGGGAGTGGGGCTCAAGCAATGTCCAAGCATGAACCAGTTCAAACAGCGGTACAAAAATATGTTTTTTTCTGGGTATAGGGAGGAGGAAGGGTAATGAGGGTTCGGGTGTTTTTGTTTTTTGCTTCGGCTTGTAAATATATAGTATTTTGTATGTAAGTAGGTATGTGTAGGTGTATATTTATGTTTGTGTATATATATGTGTATATATGTATATGTATGTGTATGTGTATATATATGTATATATATATATATTGATATCGGTTTAGGTGTGTAGGAATTTATGTGTATATGTGGCAAAGGGTATTACTGGTTGTGGGGAAGAAGGGGTAGGGATAAATAAGCTGATGCTTCACCCTACCCCTTTTCGGACATGTTGGGTACACAGTAGGAACTTTTTTGTTGTTGTCTTTACTGATCTATCTTGTAATTGTTGTTGTATCAAATGTTCGAAATAAACAGTTTTCATTCATTCATATTTGGCTTATTCCATTGTCCGTTCATTTGCACCTCCTGTTGTGGGTCCGTGTTCCTACACTTTTCACAACAAAGCCATTCATTGTCAAACAACTGTGCTTACTCTTTATTAAATCATAATGACAACAGAAACTACCCAAATGAAATTAATACTGTGTATTGCCCCCTTTAACATCAATGACAGCTTCAAGTCTTTTCTGGTAGTTGTGGATGAGGCTCTCTGATGGTAGAACTGCCACTGAATATATCTTGGACTTTATTTACATCAATTATGAAGCAATACAAACAGTATGGAACTCTAAACTAAATCTGTATAGAATAGACAGTTCTCAAAAACTGAGTGACTGCATGAAAGAGAGGAGTGAGGAAAACCACCAAGACACCCAGACAACCCAGAAGACATTGCACACTTATGTGGCTGTGATTGGAGAAATTGTGCATAGTTCAAATTTTGCATTTTGCATCACCACTCTTAGCTTCACAGTGTAGTAGAGCAGACAAGGATATTCGTTCACCAGTACAGTTCGAATCTAGGCTATCTCAGATGTACCTTCTACTAATTTGTAGCTAAACTTTCAGGTCTTCTTTTGAAGAAAATCCACCTCTATGCCACTTCATCATGAAGCTGTATAACTGGTGATACAAAATGCAAAGCTGGTGGACGTTGGTTTCTGGACATATAGGTGGGTTATGGCCCCAAAGAATGATCATGGGAATCCATGTGTAATATTTTTGGATAAGTCATTGATACCCTGAGGTTCCTGAAGTGTCTGGTGACAGCCCTTAGCGGAATGATGCTGTTATAGGTCACGCTTTGATGTTCAGGTTCTATCACTGTGTTATTCTGTCATATCACATTTTTATTTGCCATGTTATTTGGCTAATTTCTCATGTGCTAAATATTCTCTGGTGCTTTTGCTTTAACATTTCTTTCATGCTTGTTCATTTCGCTTTTTTTCACTTTTCTTGTCTTCCAAATGCAAGGATTTTTGGAATTCCATGTTTAACAAACCTGTGGGGATCCACGGGTTCTAGATTGGGTAGGGTTTATAAAATAGGTAACTGACATTTTTCAAGGGTGGTAATAAATTATGCAAAGTTTCTATAATGATTTTAACAGAAAGTGCAGGAAATTAAAATGACAAAGTTTTGTGAATAATTGTAATTATTATTTTGCCCCTTCGAGTGATGTAATATTTTACAACTGGCAAGGTTGAGACATTTTCTTTGTTCAGAGCTTGCCAGGGACTGATTAATGGTGACATCAACAACCATTATTCACTGTTGTTACATAATATCCCTAATTTCTCAAAAAAATATTAGTCCTATCAACTTTACATTTTCGCGGCGTTCATCCTTGACCCAAAATACATAAACAAATGTCAAATGTCAGCTCTCACCAGTTTCTCCTTGATCAAAGTTACTGTTTGTATCCATAACATTGTTCTTTCAGTGATTACCTAAAGTTCATGACCATAGATGAGGATAGCATCATATAGTGACTGATAAATCAAAAGTCTCGCCTTCTGGCTCAGGAGCTTAGATGCAACATCAATCTGTCAATCGATAGCACACTCCATCAATCGTACCCCCCACTTACAAACAAGACCCTGGGACACATGACATCCTCCACTTTGGGCAAAAACTCTCCTTTGGCCAAGAGGTGACAGTCAACTCTTTTCTGGAAGAGGACCATGGTCTCAGTTTTGGATGGACAAATTCTTATCTGAGTCACTTCACACTTGACCTCAAACCTGATCAGTGCACATCAGGCCACTATCTGATAAAGCCAACAGAACCATACTGTCAGCAAAAAGCAGATATAGAATTTTGAGGTCACCAAACTAATTTTGTTTTTTGTGTGTGTGTGTGTTTTTTTTTTTTTTAAACCAAAATAAATAAATAAATAAATACATAGTGAGGGCATGGTTAAATCAGGATACAGCAAAAACTTCATAAGGACATGGTAAGGATGTAACCAAAATCTAGTTCAGACTTCACTGATGTAGTGTAAGTGTGGATAGTCCTCAGAATCTGACACAGACAGCAACAAACCTGGGTGTAAAACTGGACAGTGATCTTAAATTTGATGCTCAGATTAGGTCAGAAGTCAAGTTCAGCTTTTATCAACTTTGACAACTGGCCAAGGTGAAGCGAGCTCTTTCACGGCATCATTTTGAGATTTTAATCCATGCTTTTATCACTAATCGCCTACACTACTGCAATGCACTTTATGTTGGGCTGAATCAGCCACTGCTTACCCAATTACAGATGGTGCAAAATGCTGCTGCTTGACTTTTAGATGGTGTTAAAAAATTCAAACACATTACACTGATTTTGGCCTCACTTCATTGGCTGCCAGTTCGTTTAAGAATTGATTTGAAAATTATTTTATTTGTTTTTAAATGTCTTTGTGGCTTTGCCCAACCATATCTGTCTGACCTGCTCCATTTATACGTCCCTTCACGCTCACTCAGGTCAGCTGATCTGTCACTGTTAGTTATCCCACAGTCAAACAGGAAGCGAAGAGGTGACTGCGCTTTTTTAGTTGCTGCCTCAAAACTGTGGAATGATCTTCCTTTGCACATCAGGCAGGTTGATTCTCTCTTAAAACACATTTCTTCTCTTTGGCTTTTAACTAAGCTTGAGTTGTTGGTTGTTATATATATATATATAGGTTGTTATATATATATATGTAGCCCATCCCAGCCTTGTGCAGATCTACAGTTTTGTCCCTGGCATCCTTAGACAGCTCTTTGGTCTTGCTATGATGGACAGGTTGGAGTGTGATTGATTGTGTGAACAGGTGTCTTTTATACAGGTAACAAGTTCAAACAGGTGCAATTAATACAGGTAAAGAATGCAGAATAAGAGGGCTTAAAGAAAAACTTAACAGGTCTGTGTGAGCCAGAATTCTTGCTGGTTGGTAGGTGTTCAAATACTTATTTGCAGCAGTAACATACAAATAAATTATTAAAAAAATCATACATTGTGATTTCCAGATTTTTTTTTATTTTTTTTTTTAGATTATGTCTCTCACAGTGGACATGCACCTAAGATGAAAATTTCCGACCCCTCCGTGATTTCTAAGTGGGAGAACTTGCAAAACTGCAGGGTGTTCAAATACTTATTTTCCTCACTGTATATATATATATTAACTTGTTTGTTCTTATTTGTGTACAGCACTTTGGTCATTGGCATTGATTTTAAAGTGCTTTATAAATAAATGGAGACTGAGATTGGAGTGGACAGATGGCATGTCATTCTCACTGCATTTTCACTGGGTTGTCACTGCATCAGAGCAACGTCACTCAGTGCTCCATTTTAGGTGAATTGGAAACTTTAAATTGACCACAAGTGTGGATGTGGGTGTGGATGTGTCTGTTTATGTGGCCCCGGGATAGACTGGTGTTTTGTCCAAGATGTACCCGGCATCACACCCTGTGACTGCTGGAATACGCCCCCCCACAACACCACTACCACCAGCCTGTGACCCTTACCCGGCGTAAGCATGTATCAAAAATGGATGGATGGATAGACAAAAGCATGCAGGGCAATAAGAGCTCCTGAATGTGACCTTGTTAAACATGCTGATGATCCAGTGTCTGATCAGCACCATGGACAGCTCACTAAGCAGTAAGCTTCAAACATCCAAAATGATGCACACTGGGAACAATCAGTCGAACCCTCCTATCAAGCACTCTGGAGTAGACTCTACCAGAGATGCTCATTTGTGTAGTGTTGGCACACACTTTCTTGTCCCTTTGTTTTGTTGTTGTTGTTGTTTTTACATACAGACACCACCACCCCAGTTTGCCACTCCTTAGACACTGTACCAGACCTCCACACAATGTTGAAAAGATGTCTCATCTAAGACAGTCCCTCCACCCTTTGCCACTGTGGAGTTGACTACCTCAGTGACTTCCACCAGGGAAACTGATGATGATCCCCTTTCAGCTTCCAGCTCTGCCTCTACTACAGAGGGTGCCAGATGCTCAAATCACTTTACATACTAATGCCTCATATTTACCCCGATGTGAGGGTGCTGCCATACAAGGTACTCACTACACACCATGAGCAACTAGGGGATTAAGGACCTTGCTCAAGGGCCCTTAGTGATTTTCCAGTCAGGCTGGGATTTGAACCGAGGATCCTCTGGTCTCAAGCCAATGCTTAACCACTAGACCATCACCTCCCCCTCTGGCTCCAGCTCTTTCCCCCACAGCAAGGTGATGTTCCACACCCCCAGGGCTAGCTTCTCCCACCCAGGTCTAGTTTGTCAAGACCTTCAACTTGCACAGCAACCCAAGGGATAGCACACGTGACCCCATCATTTCCTCCTGTGGGTGGTGAGCCCACATGGTAGAGATGGAAAGTCCACTTTGCCTTTTTGGGATGAGCCTGGCTGGACTCCGTGGCAGTCCCGGCCACCAGGTTCACTGACGAGCCCTCCATACAGGCCTGGTTCCAAACGTTGGCTCCAGGCCCCGTCACATTTCCTCTGCCTCATTTATCCATGGAGTCTTTGTGAACCATTTTTAGTCTGGCCCCTTGCCTGAGACCAATTTGCCATGGGAGTGCTGTAGCCAGTCTTCATGTGGTGTCAGGTTGCCGTTTGGTAAAATGTGGCCCCTGACTTGGAAAAACTCCAACAGCCGCTTCTATGGGGGCCTCAAGTGTAAGAAAAATAGCTTGATGTACAAATATTAAAATTTGGAGGTTGTAGTTTGAGACGCCAATTAGTTTTTAAACCAACTTGTTAAAATGACTGTTTGAACATTGACATGGGCACATCATGGAGGCAGGGGTGTCACCAGGGATTTGGGGCCCCATGAAAAAAAAAAACTTACTGGGCCACCCCAATATTATTTTGTCAGTATTATAATTGTATTAAACCCTGGTCAGACCAAATAAAGAATGATGAATAATGAGCCTCATAGCATAATTTTTTTTTTCTTTTGTGCAAATCGAGTTATTCAAGAAACATGGAAGAATAGCGGCTCTTAGAGGCAGATTATTTGGCTAAGAAGGCTCATCTCTAAGTGTGGTGCTAATTTTGTGAAGTTCTAAATTTAGCAAAAATAGCATGGGGTGATTTGTGTATGAGGTACTACAAGGACAAAAGAGCTAGAGCAGCCGCATCTTCATCACTTGAAGAATCGGTGATGACGTTTTCATTCTGAAATGCAAGGTCTCCCACATTTTCACCATCAGATTCAAAGTCCAACATGCTCTGACATTGTAAAATCTTGGGTCTGTATGAAAGGCATCCCCTATTTATGTTTGAACTCTCAGCTCAGTTATATAACAAAGGGAGGAGGTTGGTGCCGAAGTGAAACTGTCTGGGCCTTCAAGTGTTAGTTGGCACATTCCAAAGAAACAATAGGTTGCTTTTCTCTGCTGACACCTGTTTCAGCCTCCATATGTTGTTACTACCTCAATTGCAATGAAGTTGGGACATTGTGTAAAATGTAAATAAAAACAATAAAAACAGAATACGATTTGCAAATCATCTTCAACCTATATTCAATTGAATACACCACAAAGACAAGATATTTTAATGTTGAAACTGATAAACTTTGTTGTTTTTGTGCAAATATTTGCTCATTTTGAAATGGATGCCTGCAACACATTTCAAAAAAGTTGGGATGGGCAACAAAGAGTGGGAAAGTTGATGAATGCTCAAAGAACACTGAATTGGAAACAAGTGGGTGTCATGATTGGGTATAAAAGGAGCACCCCAAAAGGCTCAGCTGTTCACAAACAAAGATGGGGCGAGGATCACCACTTTGTGAACAACTGCATGAAAAAATGAGTCCAACAGTTTAAGAACAGTGTTTCTCAACATTCAATTGCAAGGAATTTAGGGATTCCATCATCTACAGTCCATAATATAATCAGAAGATTCAGAGAATCTGGAGAACTTTCTACATGTAAGCGACAAGGCCGAAAGCCAACACTGAATGTCTGTGACCTTCGATCCCTCAGGCAGCACTGCATTAAAAACCAACGTCATTGTGTAAAGGATCTTACCACGTGGGCTCAGCAACACTTCAGAAAACCACTGTCATTTAACACAGTTCGTCGCTACATCTACAAGTGCAAGTTAAAACTCCACCATGCAAAGCGAAAGCCATACATCAACAACATCCAGATACGCCGCCAACTTCTCTGGGCACAAGCTCATTTGAAATGGACAGTCTCAAAGTGGAAAACTGTGCTGTGGTCTAATGAGTCCACGTTTCAAATTGTTTTTGGAAATCATGAACGTTGCGTCCTCTGGACAAAAGAGGAAAAAGACCATCCAGATTATTACCAGCACAAAGCTCAAAAGCCAGCATCTGTGATGGTATGGGGGTGTGTTAGTACCCATGGCATGGACAACTTACACATCTGTGATGGCACTAACAATTCTGAAAGGTACATTCAGGTTTTGGAGCAACACTTGCTGCCTACCAAGCATAGTCTTTTTCAGGGACGTCCCTGCTTATTTCAGCAAGACAATGCCAAGCCACATTCTGCACGTGTGACAACAGCGTGGCTTCCTAGTAAAATAGTGCAGGTACTAGACTGGCCTGCCTGCAGTCCAGACCTGTCGCCCATTGAAAATATGTGGGGCATTATGAAGCACAAAATACGACAGCGGTCACCCCGGACTGTTGAACAACTGAAGTCATACATCAAGCAAAAATGGGAAAGAATTCCACCTACACAGCTTCAACAATTAGTGTCCTGAGTTCCCAAATGCTTATTGAGTGTTGTTAGAAGGAAAGGTGATGTAACACAGTGGTAAACATACCACTGTCCCAACTTTTTTGAAACGTGTTTATCAGTTTGAACATTAAATATCTTGTGTTTGTGGTGCATTCAATTGAATATAGGTTGAAGAGGATTTGCAAATCATTGTATCATCATCATTCTGTTTTTAATTTACATTTTATTAGGGCTGGGAAAATTAGTGTGGTAACTTTTTGAGGTTTTTTTTTATTTTTTTCATTTTAGTGCGTTAAAAATAATTTAACACATCAATTAAATTTACAAATAGTCCCTTCCCATGCCATACGATAACTTCTGAAGCGCACAGTGGCAACAGTGCGCCATAAACTCACAATGCGCTGCTCTAACAAAAGAAGAAGAGACACTTCCGTTCCCTGAGGCTAACACTGTAGCAATGTGAGCTAGCAATGGAAAAGAGAAAAGATACGCTCATAAATGGACAGTTTTGCTAAACTAGCACTCCTTGCATGCAAGTATCTCTCTTCTCCTGCCACCACAGTGCCCTGTGAGAGGTTGTTTTCCCTCTCAGGACATGTTATTCAGAAAGAGGGCCTCTCTGTCTGCTTCTAATGTGGAGAGACTGGTGTGTCTGAGCAGTTGGCTCAATGTGAAAGAGGCTTGTTTAAATTAAACTAGCACAGCTGAAACAGTTGGTTTTTTTTTAAATATTCATTGCCTATGGTCCAAATAAATTGACTGGGTTTTGATTCATAAGGAATACTATATAATCTATTTGTGGCAGCTTTACAGCTAATACTAATGTTCATTGTTTACATTACAGAATGGTACTTCTATGTTTTGAATAACAAATGTTTTATAAAAGCTTTGAAGTTTAAAGACATGTTAAATTATTTTTATCTATGTTACACAACACGTTTAATGCACTTTATATGCAATTTTGTTAAAATAAACTTTTAAAATATTATAGTCACTGTCATTTTTTAAAATTCTGATGAAAAAAATGTAATCGTGATTAAATTTTTCCAAATTTGCGATTAATTAGTTAATTTTTTTTAATCGCTTCCCAGCCCTACATTTTATACAATGCCCCAACTTCATTGGAGATAATCACGTCATTTTGGTCAATTTGAAGGGTTTTCAGATTTTATATTGTTATGGGATAGAATTTTTATACACGTCCCTAAAGCCCCGTTTACACATAGACGGTTTTGTGAAGTGAACTGAAGTTCGCGGTAGTTCTGGCTGTTTTCACGGTGGAAAGGGGTGGAGCATTTTGCCGGCGTTTTGACCGCTGTACTATCCGCAAATAGGCGGATAAAATGCTGCTAAATCCACTGAATAAAGCGGCGTTTTGACGCCGTAGCATCCGGCACACGTCAGGCAACGGGGGTTAATACCCAGTTCTATCCTTTACAATTGCAGGTTAAGACACGCGTGAGAATGGCGGTGTTCTGCTGCCGCCAATAATGCCTTGTGTACCACTAGTTAATACCCAGGTTTTTATCCAGGCAAATCCTGCGTTACTCCAGGATCATTTGCATATAGGCACTGCCCCAGAGTATAATACTCGTAGGCTGAAGCAGCAGGAATACATGCCTCTGTCACTGCAGGGGGAGGGAGATCATCCTCAGCCTTTTCTTCTCCTTCCTTTCCCCCTCCTCAGCGTGTTGCTCCGTCTCCACCACAGGCCTCCCCTCTGCTTCTGAACCAGACCTCTTGGTTTCCTTCTTCTTTAAGTCCTTGCCACTGCCAGCTTTCTTTTAGGAGGCATATTGGAGCTTCTCTGCAAAAATATCTGGAGTTGGCCGCGAGTGAGAGGCCTGCATGCAGCGCGCTAGCGTTTTTATACTGACCATAGCCTATCGGCTGTTTGGAACACCATTTTAACCGGGAGGTGGCATTTAGAATGGCGTACTGTCTGCTAGCGCCGCCGTTTTGTCTGCCTCTGTTGCCAGTTAAAACGCTGTTATGTACGCCGATGTGGGCTCTATCTCCATTTTATACGCCGTTGATTAGGCATACAACGACTGCCGCCAAATAACGGCGGTGTAAACTGCGGCACTACAGGAAGGGACAGGATGAAACGGCAATTAAAAAGTATCAGACGCCATTGTTCGCGTTGTCTCTGTTGTCACGCGAATTCTCCGGGAGCGCTCCCGGAATTATTCGACATGTTGAATAATTTTTTTGATGATTCCCGGTGAAGCCAGAACTAAGCCACGCCCCCTAGCGCCGGCGTTAACAACGGCGTTTGATCCCTAAGATGGCCTGGAGGAGCCAAAAACTCTTCCCGTCTATGTGTAAATGGGGCTTAAATCATGGGCCCCAAGAATCCTTGTCCTTATTCTCCCCTTTTCAGTGCCCCTGCATGGAGGAGCAACTTTTTCCAGTCTGTGCAGACATTCAGCAACAGTAAGAAGAGGAGGGAGGAACCCTCCTCAGAACAAAGTGAGGACACCCCCCCCCCCCCCCCCCCCCCTCTCTCTCTCTCTCTCTCTCTCTCTCTCTCTCTCTCTCTCTCTCTCTCTCTCTCTCTCTCTCTCTCTCTCTCTCCTTTCCTGGCAGCAGCAGCAGCAGCGCACACAGAGAGATGCTGCTGCTCCGCAGAGGAAGCCTCTGAGCCGGGCTGCGGAGGAGAGAGAGGACAGAAAGCACACACACACCACCGCCTGGCTCCCTGTCAGCCACCGAGGAGAAACGCTCCGCACGCTGGAAGTGAACAAACGAAGCTGGCATGAATTTGTTTGACCGGACGACGCGTTTGTTGGTCATTTTGAGCGCATAGAGAAGCAGAGGAGGCTGATTTCAGCCGATATTCCAGCTGCGCGCGCGGCTCGGACACACATACACACACACACACACACACCGCCGCCGCCGCCGCCTCTGGTCCTTCAGCGCTTCTACCGACACACACGAAAACCTAAAGCATCACTTTTTTCTCCACCTGCCTGAGTGAGTAAACTGTTTTACTTACGTTTTATTTAGTTTTCAAGGGAGCTGTATGAGTGAAACGAACATTACAATTGAGCTCAACTGGAACGGAGTAGTTTTGACAGAAACCCGTTCATTTCTTTTAAGGTTGTTCCCAAACTTTCTCTCCCTCTCTCTCTGTCTCTCTCTTTGCTTCAGTGTCACAATGAGTGGAATATTTCCAATTCTGGGGTACAGTTCAACACTTTGAAATTATACAATAAAGTGTGTCTGACTTTTCTACCTGCGAATGATGAAGAATAATAATAAAAGTTTTATTTGAAATATAAAACTGCCGTGCAGGCTTTACAGAGTACATCTTTGTTAGCGGAGACAATATTCTTACAGACCACTTAAATGTTCCCGCAGGAATTATCTAATCAGAGATATGCAAATGAGACCAAGTGTAATTTTGCTGTGCTGCACAGTTGTTGGGTCTGATGGCGTCCTCTGACACTTGGCTTGGAGGCTCACAAATTCTTATTTGATCTCATTATTAGGCTTTTTAGACCTGCGCTATTGGGGTTGGAGAAAAAAAAAAGATGCCATTATCCAATCAAGGCAATCATGTCTCTTTCTTGAAGTTTGTCTGAGGTTCTTATAGGAATTAGTTAAGTGAGAGGAAAATTCTACTTTGAGTCTTTAATGTGTGTGTGGTGTTTTTTTGGGGGGGGGGTTTTTGTGAAATGAACCCATTTAAATGTCAAGAAACTCCATCATATTAAGACATGCTTCTAAATGTAAAGTTATTAAGCGTTGTCACCACAATATTTGAGGTTTTGAAATAGTTTTGACATTGAATGATAAAGAAAATAAACTTGTAATCTCCACGGTTTACCATGTTTTACAAACTTGCTGAATATCTTAGTTATCTCGTGTGAGCACGTTATTTCAAATTGGTATATTGGGGGCAGGTTTAAATTCATTTGTTTTCCTTTTTTATTCTTGATTAAATTTAGATTGCAAATTCTACCTTATGCACCTTATGTGATATAAGATGAGACATAGGGCCAAAAAGAAAAATATCAAAAATGTGGAACTGTAGAATCCGTGCAGCTGTACACCATGTGACTGTTTTTTTTTTTTTTTTTTTTTGTGGCTATTGTTACAATACCCATATGTCTTGGTAGGTTATTATTAATGCAGACACCTGAGACCCTAACCCTATTAGCCCAAATAGAGGGAGATGCATGAACCAAAAGAATAACTAAAACAAGAAATATTGGTTGACATGAAGGGAGTGAAAAGTAAAAAAAAAAAGTCTTGTTCTCCCCATCACAAAACTGAACGCCACCTGCCATGGCAGGCATGGCATGTGGGGATATTTAACCACTATACCAACTGGGAGTTAGCAATGACCACAGAGTCACAGAACATGAATTACAGCCCTACTGCCCTAAGTATAGCCCTAGGATTTAGGGTTATTGCTGCTGTAACTATAGCCTCCTTCTTTTTCTCCTCATCTCTCAATCAAGGAAAAATCACATTTGAAATATGAAACATTACTATTCAAAAAAAAAAAAAAAAAAAAAATCTGGAATATTTTTATCTACTGAAGTTAGAAGCATCATCTTTGTTAAACAAACAAACCAACCTTGGTTTCCTTGTTGTGTACTTCATAGAACATTATGCACGGTTGCTCATGATGACTCACTCATAAGGTTATAGTAAAATATTATTAAATACAACCCAATTCTGATATAAATGGTAAGATATCACCAAAAACAAATGATATAGTAATGGTGGAACATCCAAAGTTTAATTTACTGATTTTATATTTATTTATTTATAGATATACAGGGTTCTCGCCAGTGCAGTTGAGCATATGCTGTGATTTAACCAGCATGGGGGGGTTCTGTTTTTTTCCCTCCTTTTTTAAAGGACATGTTGCACATTATTTAACATCCCTGTTAGCAGCACAAAGGTGTTTCAAGTGGTTATGAATTTCTAAACTTTGTGGGGGGGCTGGCTCCAGGCCCTCTTACAATGCTCATGCCTGCAACGCTCATCACGCAGTTATGCCCCACTAAGCCCCCCCCCCGTGTGGTGAAAAAAATCTTAGTGAGAACCCTGGTATTAGATATTTAATAGTCACAGTCATGCAAACACCCTTGCTTTCCAACAAGGATGTCTCTGATTCCTTGTAACCCATGCCATGTTCTCTTTCTACACCCTGCATAAAATCTGTATATATATATATATATATATATATATATATATATATATATATATATATATATATATATATATATATATATATATATAAATGGACCTGAAACTTTTGCACAGTGCCATATTATACTCTGTACAAATGCATCTGCATGTGTTTTTTTTCCCAAATGCACTCTTCAAGTCTAATATGGTGTGCCTGCATCTGTGGATCCTGACCCCTGTGAGACATGCACAGAGAAAAGAAGCTCACTTTTTCTTCCTTCATTGACAGTTTCATTCATATTTTTGGAAGTAATATGACTTGTGCACAAGTAATTTTTGTGTGTCACTGTGTACAGTGTACATGAACTACATGTTTTTCCACCTGGATGCAGTTCATTTTGCTACAGCCTGATGAAATCTTATGGATACAGTAGAGGCGACCTTTATTTTGCTTTCCGGCATTTACTCAGTTAACTGTACTCATGTTTTAAACATTTTTGGGCAGTCATTATTGATTGTCATTGAACTACACCTGTTGAGGTAGAATTTTCCCAACATCAGCTTGCAAAAACATTCAGTAAAGACATCGGTCAATATATGAATTTCCAAGTAGCTTGTCTGGCTCAAGGTTGTTGTACAATGTTGTAATTGAATAAGGAGGGGGGGATCATTTTAAAACAATGTCCCACAAACCTAAATCACAGTCCATTGTTTCCTGTTAGTGTTGTAGAGCATCCATTAAGGCTTAATGGTGGAAGGCTAACTTGAAGGCATGCTTGTGATTTCAAATGGGCTATAACTTGCCGTAATGTTGATCTACATTTATATTTCATGAGGTGTAATGTGCTTAAATGGGTGCCGTATCGGCCTAATCCATCACTTAGTTTAATTTCCTGAGATCATGTGAAAATGGTTCATCTCACCCATAGATGTGACACAGTCCTAATCAAAGTAGCTTCACCTGTTTAACAGGGGAATAGATGGCAGGAACGAACAGCTGTGCCTCTTACACTTGGCACCAATCAGAGGTTCACCCTGTCCTCATCAGATGTAAATGAGATATTTACTTGCAATACATGATTTAAAATGTTTGTGAGTGTACTTGCAGGCAGGTGTGATAAAATGCAAATGAAGAGATTGGCTAACCTTGATGGGAAATGAGCATGACCTCAAGTTACAGCTGTTTAATTTCCTGAAATGAAATGATTACTGTCATTGGCAAACAGACATGCATTTGGGCTATAACTAATTGAAAATGACAGCTCTGGTAAAGACATGGCCTTGGGACACTTTGTGGAAAATATATGTCCTAGCTATGACAGACAGAGGGCAAGGAAAGAAACTGTCTCACCAAGACTGTGGCACCCAGAGGAGTCCTATTTTCACAGGCAAACCTGTGACTAATAGAGCAAATGGACAAAATGTCTTGCAGATCACGGCTTTCCTGCTTAGCATGTCCCTGTAGAGGATTTCCTGTCTTTTAAACTGAGAACAAAGTTGTCACTGAGTGCAGGTTACAATGAAATGTGAACTATTTCATTACACCCTGTACAGTGACAAAGAGAAAGTAGGACCAGACTAGCAATTGCTGGGCATCCTTAAGTATTTAAATATCATGCTTTGCACTGGAACTGCAAGGGTGCAATTTTGTCTTCAAAACACTACAGAAGAAACTGGGTCATGGGCATTTGTCTTCAGTTTTGCGATATTACATGATTTTTTTGTAGATCCGATAAATTCTTTGTAAGAACTGTTGCAAATGTTGACTTTGATGCTTTGTTTACCTTAAAATTCTATTGGTCTTCCAAAGGCTAGACAGTGAATGTCCCTCCGGATCCATCTGGCATATTAATTTATATAATTCCATCCAATCATCTATTTAGAAGACTGGCATTCACCACCCTTCCCCGCTTGTCACTGTTATGACTGTCTTAGATTTGATTTCCAGTGAGTGAATATGACAATTTCAAATCACATTGTCATACATGTACTGTGTGAATGGAAATATAAGCACAGGGTGGCTGTTAATTAAATCAGTGATGTGATTGTCAGTCAGTGAACCAGTTTGAAACATTTCTGGAAGTAACTCCTTAAAAAAACCTACTGCATAATCAAATTTTGGGTTCTCATAGATGAGAATTATTGAGCTTCCTATTCTGGCCCATGTTGGCATGTTTTAAAAATAACATATAGACTGATATGCCTATCAACTTGCTTGTGAACCCTTGTTGCTAATTGTAAGATTTTGGTGGCTGTTATTGCTGGTCTTTTTGAGCAAGAACTGTGTTTATCTCATTTGTCCTTTGTGCACATGATGTACATAGAGAATGGCACACATTACATGCGTATATAATTGCAGAGCTTATGTTTTTAAATTTTAAGCATCAGGTTTAGGCTCACTGCAGAAATAAACAGCTATTGTTACACTCCTATGCTGCCTGATATGCGTTTTCCATCCGCGCCTTATACCATATTCTCTGTCACTGTGCTGGTCTCTTTTTCTTAGAAATCACTCCTTTTATTAAGAAAGATCAGGGAGCATATTGATCTTTATTGAAAAAAATGCTAGGTTTGTTATGATGTCAAAATAATTTATATTTTGTTTCAAGGTCAGTGGCCCGAAATGGCAGGACACAAATGCAAAGCTCAGAGACAGTCGAGTCACTTTTAAAAGGTTTAATTTTAGGTACTTCTGGGTTTTGGTACACAAGAAGGCAGTCCAAAAAGAGCAACGGTATCAAAAACATTAGGCAAGGGCATGGTCCAAAAAACATGCAGAAGGTCAAAAACGTAGCAAGGCAATCAAGACAAAGAAAAGGGCATGAAGCGAAGGCTGTGAGGCATGACGATCTGGTGGGAATAGGTGGACATGATGAGGTTTAAATACAGGAAGGTGATGAGCAGACAATGAGGAACAGGTGTGAGGGATGGAAAGACAGAGGGACACGCCCACCACCGAGCACCAAGTGACAGACAAGAGAATCCAGTGCAGCAAGACCCAAACAGAACAAAACAACAGAAAACATAACACAAAACCTCTTAGTCCCAATCGTGACATTTTGTATTTGTTATCATGGGTATATGTATATTTTTATATACACATGTATACATTATTATTATTATTATTATTATTATTATTTTTTTTTTTTTGGTTAAAAGGGTGGGCTTTTATAAGCTTTTGCCTACACCCTTTCGGGCACATGGGTACGTTGTTAAATTGTTTTATTTGAGTTTTCTTTGCTATTTGGAGTCTATGTGTGCTGAATAAATTCATTCATTCATTCAGTGTCAGAAATACTATTCTTGAATGTACAGAAAACTGCCCCATTTTTTAAATTAAGTGAAATACTCGCATGTTGAGGTTGTGTTTTCTCTGAAACTGTGACTGAAATTACATTTATGTTCTAAATACCACGTATTCTGTTACCCCAAGTCCTGTTGTTAAGTTCAATCTTTGCTTGATAAGGAAACACGTATACATGTTAAGCAGTAATGTATCGAAAAGCATGCCACCTGTCTGGGGCTTTTCTCTGTTGTTTGGTTTTTGGTTTGCAGTTTGTAATCCATCAGTATTTAGCAGTTGATGTAAAAGGCTGAAAATACTCATTTTGCTTGGCTAATATGTCCCATAGCTACAGGTTTGCAATTATAACATTCTCGTGTCTGTTTGTCTTTGTTGCTGTGATTATTGTTTAGGCAAACTGTGCAGCTCCCTGCAGGCTTCATCTACAACGCTGCTAAAATTGGTAGTTGTGAAAATGTTAAAGGTCATAATTTCCATACATGACAGGCTTTTCAGTAGTGTTCAGAAATAAGAATATTGTTTGACAGAGCTAGGACCCCCATTTGGGACAGATGGATGACATTGGCATTGTTAAGACAGGACTTAATATTCATATCATTAAAATGCACCCCTAAAGTCTTATAAATTTACATTTTGCAGTTTTTCGGGCAACTAAACGAGCCTTCCTAGACATGCGAAATAGAAATGGCACAGAATTCTACAAAACACATCCACCTCAGTCATGATATGCTGCATTTAAAAAGAAGGCTGTAGGTTTAATTTATCTTTGGAAGTGAGGTGAACATCAACTATTTTTGGAGGTTTTACTCAGGGACTAGTGATGACTGTGATGGTGAGGAATAGCCTGAGGATGGAATGTTTTCAGTCAGCAATTCCTGATTTTATGTGGCATTAAATTGTCTTATCTTCCAAGTCCATGATGAAGCACAACACTGATTTTTTTTCTTTCTCTTTTTTGTCTTGTGCACGCCTGCAGTCTCACTCTACACAGATTAGTGGGCTGAAACTGTAAAGTCTGACTGTGTGGTGTCAGAGGCAGAAGTGTTCAGCCTTACTCTGAATTTACTAATATTCCAGATGTACCTTTAGGCAACAGTGTATTTTAGCCAACAGTGCAAACCACTCTTCCACCCTGCCACCTGACAATCACATTTATTTGTAGCCAAAATTTAATTTGGAAATATTTAAATGATTACTCATTTAAATGATTAGTCATTGTCTTTGTTCATTCAACTTTATATATACGAGGTCTGTCCGTAAAGTATAGGTCCTTTTTATTTTTTTCAAAAACTATATGGATTTAATTCATATGTTTTTACGTCAGACATGCTTGCACCCTCGTGCGCATGCGTGAGTTTTTCCATGCCTGTCGGTGACGTCATTCGCCTGTGAGCACTCCTTGTGGGAGGAGTCGTCCAGCCCCTCGTCGGAATTCCTTTGTCTGAGAAGTTGCTGAGAGACTGGCGCTTTGTTTGATCAAAATTTTTTCTAAACCTGTGAGACACATCGAAGTGGACATGGTTCGAAAAATTAAGCTGGTCTTCAGTGAAAATTTTAACAGCTGATGAGAGATTTTGAGGTGATTCTGTCGCTTTAAGGACTTTTCACGGTGCGAGACGTCGCGCAGCGCTCTCAGGCAGCGTTATCAGCCTGTTTCAAGCTTAAAACCTCCACATTTCAGGCTCTATTGATCCAGGACGTCGTGAGAGAACAGAGAAGTTTCAGAAGAAGTCGGTTTCAGCATTTTATCCGGATATTCCACTGTTAAAGGAGATTTTTTTAATGAAAGACGTGCGGACGGGTCCGCGCGTCGGGACGCAGCCGACGCGGCGCGGCGGCACAGGAAAAACACCTCCGTGTTGATAACCATTTGTAAAATCCAGGCGGCTTTTGATGGTTTTCAGTGGAGTGAGTATATGAGAAATTGTTTATCAGCTGGAGATGTTCCAACTTGTCCTCAAGGCTTCCAACAGAGGTGTTTTTCCTGTGGCGGAGCGTCGCGGCGGCTGCGAGCTGACGCTGCAATCCGCCTGCACGTCTTTCATTAAAAAAATCTCCTTTAACAGTGGAATATCCGGATAAAATGCTGAAACCGACTTCTTCTGAAACTTCTCTGTTCTCTCACGACGTCCTGGATCAATAAAGCCTGAAATGTGGAGGTTTTAAGCTTGAAACAGGCTGATGACGCCGCCTGAGAGCGCTGCGCGACGTCTCGCACCGTGAAAAGTCCTTAAAGCGACAGAATCACCTCAAAATCTCTCATCAGCTGTTAAAATTTTCACTGAAGACCAGCTTAATTTTTCGAACCATGTCCACTTCGATGTGTCTCACAGGTTTAGAAAAAATTTTGATCAAACAAAGCGCCAGTCTCTCAGCAACTTCTCAGACAAAGGAATTCCGACGAGGGGCTGGACGACTCCTCCCACAAGGAGTGCTCACAGGCGAATGACGTCACCGACAGGCGTGGAAAAACTCACGCATGCGCACGAGGGTTCAAGCATGTCTGACGTAAAAACATATGAATGAAATCCATATAGTTTTAGAAAAAAATAAAAAGGACATACTTTACGGACAGCCCTCGTATATATATATGTATATATATATATATATATATATATATATATATATATATATATATAAAACAAACTTGCATTTTTCCAGTGGGTTTTCTTAAATTTGACTTCAATTTTACACATTACTCAATTACTATATATCTTCCAGCCAACCCATAAATAGGAAGTGTCACGACTTGGCTCTAAGCGGGGCTTTGGTTCTGTTTTTCCCTCTTTCTTTTCATCATGATCTGCTCTCGCTTTGTTTTATTAGTTATTTTATTTTCATTATGTGTTTATTCTCTGTTCTATTTTGCTCTGCTGTTTTGTTTCTTTGTTACTTTTCATACTTTAGCCATTGTTCAGTTCTGTTCTAGTTTTGTTGTTTGTCATTTATTCATCATCTGTTTGTTTTTTTGCTGCTCTTATTCCTGTTATTATTTGTAGTGCTTTAATGTTGGGTTTTGCTCATCACTGTTTTACTTATAGATTATTTCTTAGTCAGTTCCAGTTAAGTGTTGCTTTAGTATTTATTTTCCTTTTATTCCCTGATCAGTTCTCATGTAGTCATATGCATCATATTTTATCCCTTTATCGCCCGCCCTCAAACAAGACTGCGCTGCCCAACTGATACCTGTTAATTAGTAGTAATGATGCTAACATACTAATTAAATGATAGCTAAGTTTAATGTAATGGAGCTACTGGAACACAGGCTTCTTAGATGGTCTGTTAGTGCAATGAACTTCACAGCAAGCTGTATTAGCTTAGATACTCAAACACTGTGTATACAGCAGCTAATGGCCATCCACTAGCTTAGCAGCAGCAGCTGCTGCTAGCAGGGGCCTTCTGCACCTGGCACACTCACACCAGAGGTTCCTGCTTGGATTTATCATACATGGCAAAAAAGAAAGGATCATTGAAATACCGAATACTGCAAAGCAATTGTTTTATCTAAATTATTTCAACCCTGCCTATTCGCCATGTAATGTGGAGTTGTGCCAGGAAGGGCATCCACCATAATACTTGTACCAAATCAACACTCAGATTCACCTCAGATCTGCTGTGGTGACAATGAGTGAACCGAGGGAGAAGCCGAAGGTACTCATTTACTTTATTTTTGTAATCACTGGAAGCCAAAATTGAAATGAAAATCAAAATTCAATTAGTCACCCATTGCTCCCAAGGTTGCTCATAAGCTTTATTTTGGCACAGTCATGTTGAGGGATGAGTATCATTAAGATTTTAATGGTATTACTACACTGAACAAAAAATGTAAACACAATTTTGTTCTTGCTCCTATTTTTCATGAGCTGAACTTAAAGCTGAACTTAAAGATCTAAAACATTTTCCATTTACAGAAAAGGCTTATTTGTCTCAAACATTGTTCACAAAGCTGTCTAAATCTGTGTTAGTGAGCACGTCTCCTTTGCTGAGATAATCCATCCCATCTCACAAGATGCTGATTAGACGACACAATTATTGCACAGGTGTGCCTTAGGCTGGCCACAATAAAAGGTCACTCTGAAATGTGCAGATTTGCTTTATTGGGAGTCTGGGGGTGTTAGAAAACCAGTCCGTATCTGGTGTGACCATCATTTGCCTCACGCAGTGCAACACCTCTCCTTGCATAGAGTTTATCAAGTTTTTGATTGTGGCCTGTGGAATGTTGGTCCACTCCTCATCAGTGCCTGCGCGAAGTTGCCGAATATAAAAAGAAATGCTTGTCTTCTCGAGAATGTGTGAAACTTTGACTCATTGGGTGCAATGTTGAGAAATATTGGTTTCTCGGAATGCAAAAGATGGAGAATCACACCCTACTTTTTTGGGGGTCAGGCTCAGAACTTTTCAAATTCCCTCATATGTCAGTGGCTGACACATTGAGGTTGGAGAGAAAAAATAAATAAATAAATAAAAATAAACACTGATTGTGATGAGGCGGGTATGAAAAGTGAAAGACGAACAATTACACTGCTGACATTTGGAAAGTGGCCCTTGTGACATATTTGGATTATTGGTTTATTTATTTTTAAATCAGAATTGTGGTATATTTTGCATGTAGCAATGCAGGTGAGTCAAAGATGCAAAATATGTTTTTAAAATGCATCTTAGGTATGTGCTTCCATGCTAGGACATAAACAAGGACATAAATGGCAGAAAACTCCTTTTTCTCAGATGCTTGTGTTCACACAATAATAATAATAATAATGATAATCTAACCTGAGGTATAGTGCATCTGAAAAATATTCACAGTGACATCAAACATCACATATATATATATATATATATATATATATATATATATATATATATATATATATATATATATATATATATATATATATATATATACACACAGTAGTGTTCAGAATAATAGTAGTGCTATGTGACTAAAAAGATTAATCCAGGTTTTGAGTATATTTCTTATTGTTACATGGGAAACAAGGTACCAGTAGATTCAGTAGATTCTCACAAATCCAACAAGACCAAGCATTCATGATATGCACACTCTTAAGGCTGTGAAATTGGGCTATTAGTAAATAAAAGTAGAAAAGGGGGTGTTCACAATAATAGTAGCATCTGCTGTTGACGCTACAAACTCAAAACTATTATGTTCAAACTGCTCTTTTAGCAATCCTGTGAATCACTAAACTAGTGTTTAGTTGTATAACCACAGTTTTTCAAGATTTATTCACATCTGGGAGGCATTAGTTTTGTTGGTTTGAAACCACGATTTTGCTTGTTTACTAGTGTGCTTGGGGTCATTGTCTTGTTGAAACACCCATTTCAAGGGCAGGTCCTCTTCAGCATAAGGCAACATGACCTCTTCAAGTATTTTGACATATCCAAACTGATCCATGATACCTGGTATGTGATATATAGGCCCAACACCATAGTAGGAGAAACATGCCCATATCATGACGCTTGGACCACCATGCTTCACTGTCTTCACTGTGAACTGTGGCTTGAATTCAGAGTTTGGGGGTCGTCTCACAAACTGTCTGCGGCCTTTGGACCCAAAAGAACAATGTCACTCTCATCAGTCCACAAAATATTCCTCCATTTTTCTTTAGGCCAGTTGATGTGTTCTTTGGCAAACTGTAACCTCTTCTGCACGTCTTTTATTTAACAGAGGGACTTTGCGGGGGATTCTTGCAAATAAATTAGCTTCACACAGGCATCTTCTAACTGTCACAGCACTTACAGGTAACTCCAGACTGTCTTTGATCATCCTGGAGCTGATCAATGGGTGAGCCTTTGCCATTCTGGTTATTCTTCTATCAATTTTGATGGTTGTTTTCCATTTTCTTCACACATCTCTTTTTTTCTTTTTTTTTTTTTGTCCATTTTAAAGCATTGGAGATCATTGTAGATGAATAGCCTATAATTGTTTGCATCTGCGTATAAGTTTTCCCCTCTCCAATCAACTTTTTAATCAAACTATGCTGTTCTTCTGAACAATGTCTTGAACGTCCCATTGTCTTCAGGCTTTCAAAGAGAAAAGCATGTTCAACAGGTGCTGGCTTCATCCTTAAATAGGGGACACCTGATTCACACCTGTTTGTTCCACAAAATAGACGAACTCACTGACTGAATGCCACACTACTGTTATTGTGAACACCCCCTTTTCTACTTTTTTTTACTAATAGCTCAATTTCATAGCCTTAAGAGTGTACATATCATGAATGCTTGGTCTTGTTGGATTTGTGAGAATCTACTGAATCTACTGGTACCTTGTTTCCCATGTAACAATAAGAAATATACTCAAAACCTGGATCAGTCTTTTTAGTCACATAGCACTACTATTATTCTGAACACTACTGTATGTGTGTGTGTGTGTGTGTGTGTGTGTGTGTGTGTGTGTGTGTGTGTGTGTGTGTGTGTGTGTGTGTGTGTGTGTGTGTGTGTGTGTGTGAGTGTGGTGTGTGTAGGCAACAGTGCATCCGGAAAGTATTCACAGTACTTCACTTTTTCCATATTTTGTTATGTTACAGCCTTATTCCAAAATGGAATTAAATTAATTCCCTCCCCTCAAAATTCTACTCACAACACCCCATATTGACAGCATGATTTTTTTTTTTTTTTTTTTTGCAAATTTACTAAAAATCAAATAAAAAACCCTAAGAGATCATGTGTACATAAGTATTTGCAGCCTTTGCTCAATACTGTGTTGATGCACCTTTGGCAGCAGTTACAGCCTTAAGTTTTCTTGAATAGGATGCCACAAGCATGGCACACCTCTGGCAGTTTTGCCCATTCCTCTTTGCAGCACCTCTTATGCTCCAACAGGTTGGATGGGGAGTGTCAGTGACTTGGAAATATTCATGTATCCATTCCCTGACTTGTCTCAAGTAAACTAGCAATAAAACTGATTGTTTACAGGTGTTACTTGCAATACTTATTCAGCCCATCATCTTGGCTTTTATATTTTTATTTAATTTATATTGAGTTGTAGAGATTTGTTTTCAGTTTGAGTTTGAGGAAGGTAATTTTAGATTTTTTTTTGTCTTTGAAATAGCATTATCAAATTAAAATATGTGAAATACCAAGTGTTTGAATACTTTTGGAGGGTACTGTAAATTTGTTTTTCTGAGGTATTAAGTGTGGCTTGATGGTGACCCAAAAAAGGATTTGTGCATAATATAAAAATGTGATTGAAGAAATGGGTCTGAATACAATCTGAATCTCACTATTTTTGAATGTCCCCATGGTTTATTTGGAGTGTGCAAAACATCATTATTATTCCAATACTTTTGGAGGGCACTGTCTGTACATGGGCTTACATAGTTATTTTTAGCTATAATAAATTTGCAAAAATCTCAAAACATTTTTCACTTTGTCATTATGGAGTATTGTGTGTACAATTTTGAGGAAAAAAATCAGTTTCCTCCATTCTCAAATAAGGCTGTAACATAACAAAATGTGGAAAAAGTGAAGCGTTGTTAATACTTTCCAGACGCACTGCTATTCCTATCATTCCAAATCATTGTATAGACAGTACAAAGCGTGAACTACAAGGATGCTTGCATTCCGTATATAGTGCATTCCAAAGCGGCAAAATAATGATTGCTGGAAATTATGTTACCCCACCTCCCCATATGAAACCTTATCCGCCAGAATAATTTCATGCAATAAGGGATTTATCACTCAGTCATACTGCACACATAAGAAGATGAAATATTTTTGCAGATTTGATGACCACCATTCAATTCACATAAATCAGGTGAGAAACTATAACCATGTTTAATGCAAATCTTAGTGAATTAAATTTAGACTGTATTATTAAAATCGTAGTTGTAATATTAAATTAAACAGTAATGTCGGTGATGTTTGTTCAGTAGTCCTGTGTTGTGTGCACTCAATGTCATATGGCCGTGCGTCTGCGCATCTCTGCATCACAGACACACTCCTGTTGGACTTCTGTCAGTTAATATAAAATATTGTTTCAATCAGTAGGGAATTTATATTTTCATTGCTGGCTCACAACACCTCTGCAAGTTGGGCCAGATGTGTACTAGAGAGCTCACCCTAGTCAAGACTTTGCGAATGAAACGCATTTTGGTGTATTCCAGACTATGACACGTTTCTATGAAACAAATATGTCAAGGTGTATCATGGAAAAACCTTGACATGGACTGCATTTATATAGCACTTTTCCATCTGCATCAGATACTCAAAGTGCTTTACATACTAATGCCTCACATTCACCTCGATGTGAGGTTGCTGCCATACAAGGTGCTCACTACGCACCGGGAGAAACTAGGGGATTAAGGACCTTGCCCAAGGGTGCTTAGAGATTTACTGGTCAGGCTGCGATTTGAACCGAGGATCCTCTGGTCTCGAGCCCAGTGCTTAACCACTAGACCATCACCTCCCCTTTGTGTCTGGGTTTGTTACACAAAGTGTCCTCCTATACACAATTCAATCAATCAATTCAATCAATTTTTTTTATATAGCGCCAAATCACAACAAACAGTTGCCCCAAGGTGCTTTATATTGTAAGGCAAGGCCATACAATAATTATGTAAAACCCCAACGGTCAAAACGACCCCCTGTGAGCAAGCACTTGGCTACAGTGGGAAGGAAAAACTCCCTTTTAACAGGAAGAAACCTCCAGCAGAACCAGGCTCAGGGAGGGGCAGTCTTCTGCTGGGACTGGTTGGGGCTGAGAGAGAGAACCAGGAAAAAGACATGCTGTGGAGGGGAGCAGAGATCGATCACTAATGATTAAATGCAGAGTGGTGCATACAGAGCAAAAAGAGAAAGAAACAGTGCATCATGGGAACCCCCCAGCAGTCTACGTCTATAGCAGCATAACTAAGGGAATGTTCAGGGTCACCTGATCCAGCCCTAACTATAAGCTTTAGCAAAAAGGAAAGTTTTAAGCCTAATCTTAAAAGTAGAGAGGGTGTCTGTCTCCCTGATCTGAATTGAGAGCTGGTTCCACAGGAGAGGAGCCTGAAAGCTGAAGGCTCTGCCTCCCATTCTACTCTTACAAACCCTAGGAACTACAAGTAAGCCTGCAGTCTGAGAGCGAAGCGCTCTATTGGGGTGATATGGTACTACGAGGTCCCTAAGATAAGATGGGACCTGATTATTCAAAACCTTATAAGTAAGAAGAAGAATTTTAAATTCTATTCTAGAATTAACAGGAAGCCAATGAAGAGAGGCCAATATGGGTGAGATATGCTCTCTCCTTCTAGTCCCCGTCAGTACTCTAGCTGCAGCATTTTGAATTAACTGAAGGCTTTTTAGGGAACTTTTAGGACAACCTGATAATAATGAATTACAATAGTCCAGCCTAGAGGAAATAAATGCATGAATTAGTTTTTCAGCATCACTCTGAGACAAGACCTTTCTGATTTTAGAGATATTGCGTAAATGCAAAAAAGCAGTCCTACATATTTGTTTAATATGCGCTTTGAATGACATATCCTGATCAAAAATGACTCCAAGATTTCTCACAGTATTACTAGAGGTCAGGGTAATGCCATCCAGAGTAAGGATCTGGTTAGACACCATGTTTCTAAGATTTGTGGGGCCAAGTACAATAACTTCAGTTTTATCTGAGTTTAAAAGCAGGAAATTAGAGGTCATCCATGTCTTTATGTCTGTAAGACAATCCTGCAGTTTAGCTAATTGGTGTGTGTCCTCTGGCTTCATGGATAGATAAAGCTGGGTATCATCTGCGTAACAATGAAAATTTAAGCAATACCGTCTAATAATACTGCCTAAGGGAAGCATGTATAAAGATGAAGTAACTAATGAAAATAACTGAGACAGAACAATCGGAGAGAAAGAGTCTAACCAAATACCGGCATCACTGAAAGCAGCCAAAGATAACGATACGTCTTTGGGATGGTTATGAGTAATTTTTTCTCTAATAGTTAAAATTTTGTTAGCAAAGAAAGTCATGAAGTCATTACTAGTTAAAGTTAATGGAATACTCAGCTCAATAGAGCTCTGACTCTTTGTCAGCCTGGCTACAGTGCTGAAAAGAAACCTGGGGTTGTTCTTATTTTCTTCAATTAGTGATGAGTAGAAAGATGTCCTAGCTTTACGGAGGGCTTTTTTTATAGAGCAACAGACTCTTTTTCCAGGCTAAGTGAAGATCTTCTAAATTAGTGAGACGCCATTTCCTCTCGAACTTACGGGTTATCTGCTTTAAGCTACGAGTTTGTGAGTTATACCACGGAGTCAGACACTTCTGATTTAAAGCTCTCTTTTTCAGAGGAGCTACAGCATCCAAAGTTGTCTTCAATGAGGATGTAAAACTATTGACGAGATACTCTATCTCCCTTACAGAGTTTAGGTAGCTACTCTGCACTGTGTTGGTATATGGCATTAGAGAACATAAAGAAGGAATCATATCCTTAAACCTAGTTACAGCGCTTTCTGAAAGACTTCTAGTGTAATGAAACTTATTCCCCACTGCTGGGTAGTCCATCAGAGTAAATGTAAATGTTATTAAGAAATGATCAGACAGAAGGGAGTTTTCAGGGAATACTGTTAAGTCTTCTATTTCCATACCATAAGTCAGAACAAGATCTAAGATATGATTAAAGTGGTGGGTGGACTCATTTACTTTTTGAGCAAAGCCAATAGAGTCTAATAATAGATTAAATGCAGTGTTGAGGCTGTCATTCTCAGCATCTGTGTGGATGTTAAAATCGCCCACTATAATTATCTTATCTGAGCTAAGCACTAAGTCAGACAAAAGGTCTGAAAATTCACAGAGAAACTCACAGTAACGACCACAAGTGTGTAACACTCACGTGTCGCCGCAGACATGCACATTTTGAGGCAGACACGTCCTCCTTCCTCTTTCACAAAAAGCTCCATGGTTCTTCACAATGGACAGCTCCCATGGCAGTGATGGCAAAAAGGAAGACAGGCTAATAAATTCATGCCGCATACACACGGCCTTCCCATAACAATGTTGTCACCGTTGTGCATATGTATGCAACAGTACGTTTTTGCACCAGCATCTTATGTGTGCGATTGCAACTAACCCCCCTCCCCGAAGAGGGGGGGTGCAACAGAGACAATCTGTGACTCTCCCAAACTGCTGACAGTCTGTGTAACTGGAGCTTAAGGTTTATCTCTTCTGCTGTTTAAAAAAGACCAACACAGTTGTGACAGTTTTCATGATATATACAGTCTAGCTAAACTGGCTGCATCATTGCTTTCTTGGACAGCTAACAGTTTGGTATTTGTCCTGGGTCAATGACAAGTTGTGGACTGTCCACAGTATGAATCTAGCAGTTAAACAATAATTATCGAGACCAAAATCCACGTTTCTGGGAGTTCATCTTCCAGCTCTTGTCTGTGAAAGCAGTGTTAACTATATACAAATAATGAATGTTTGTGAGCTCTACGGTACGAATATTTCATGAGGTGAAAGGTGATCTTTCACAGAATTAAATATTCATTGCATTGAAAGAATAAAAATCATTCATTATTTAGTTTGTATAATGGCTAAAATAGATCCTTGTCATTTGTTATCTTATTAATTTAGAAACAACAGAAAAGAGACTTATATTTTGGTGTTCCACTGGTGCTTAACACTCCAACACAAACTTTAAATTGTGAGGATGTAGTCAGTGATGCTTTGCACTGACTTTGTGTACTTCCAAAACAAACAAACAAAAACACTTGGTGTAGTTCCTCAGACCAGCAAAAATAAATCATGTCAGAAATTTATACAGCTTTTCATCGTAACAGCTCTTCATGCCTCCAGACGGCTTACAGAGTAGTGTATTTGTTTATTTTTGTTTGTTTGTTTTGTGTGTGTGTGTGTGTGTGTGTGTGTGCGTGTGAGAAGAATTAGCAGCGTCAATTAGCTCCTTCAAATTGTCATCCATCAGCAAAACAAACTCTGCTATGTTTAGCTAAATACTGCCCCCTGGTTGTGTGAGCATGCGTGGTGGTTGGAGCGTGCAATAGAACATTTCATATAGCATCAAACTTGCATGCTAAAAAACAACTATTGCACAGGCAATGAAACACAAGTGGTACAAATAATCCATGTCACGTGACATACAAGCCACCAATCAAATGACAAGGATCCACTCAGCCGTTATATAATATAACTTAAGTGCACAGCTGTCAACAGTCAACTGGCCTGTATCCTGAGAAAAGCATCACATAACAGAATGCGTATCAGAGGTGTGGTCAAGTGAAAAGCTTGTGCATTCCTACTGTCTGTCACAAGAAGGTATTTGAGCATTCAACCATACAAAGCCAAGTCTGAAGTCATGCACGTTTATCATAGTGATTTTGTAGTATTAAGAGCACAGCACTCAGGTATGCCTTACATCAGCAGGTTCCCAAAAAATGTAGTCCATACATGGCAAACTAAATTGAACACACACATAATGATGACCAAAAAGACATAACGAATGAAAAACACACAGCTTGAGTAACTCTTGCTTTTACTGTACTTTAACACTGCTTTTCTTTATCCCCAAAACTGGGGTTGTGTGAAAATTTAGTGGCAGTGCAGGTGAGGGTTTGGTTTTCACAGAGGGTCTGGACATTACACTGAAACAAAAATGTATCCACTGATTCATTCATTCATGTTCATCATTGAGGTGCGTAACATGTGCTTTATATAAAAACGCATTACAAACAGTAATCACAAATTCAAACCATGCACAGAGCACAATAGCTAATGATCAATGAACAGCTCTTATTTTTAAAAGTAGTGCAGGCAATCGGTTCATGTGCATGAGTGAGGCCTGTCTCAAAGTCCACCATAAACTCTTCACATGTAGGACTGTCATGAATTAAAGGATGCAATATTCAAGTACTGCATGTGTTAATATACTGCCATGGCAACCTACAGCCTTATGTTCCAGCTGGTTTTGTGGGGGCTCAGTCTCGGTCTGCACAGAAGGTTTCTTAGTCTGAAATCCCCTCCACATCTCCATTCAATACCACAGTGCTGTGCTTCTTATGTATTCCTGTTTAAATGGGATGACAGGTGATGCTCTGATTGTTTGACATTATATCTGCAAAACACCCACGTCATGCTCTTGAATAATGTGGATTGTTAGTTCAGCCCCTGGAGGGATGGTACAGTCCCAGGAATTTCAGTACCAGTACCAGTGAAATGACATGATTTCTGATACCAAATTCAATTCCGCTTTAAAAATCAAAGGTTAGTTAAAAAAAAAAGGTCTGTCAAATGATTGGAGAACAGACATTTGCATGCTTTTTAACTTAACATTTACACACATTATTTCCAGTTTAATAGTATGTGAAAAATCCATAAAATCAATTGTTATGATCCACAGGTGGAGATTAAAAAATCTTTTAACAGATAAAGATCAATCTAGAGCAGTTAAAACAATTCCAAATGAACTGTTTATTTATCTAGTCAATAATTATCATCATATTCCTTGCTGGAGAAGCCAGTACAAATGTATTAATATTATTGTGCTGTGCTCCAAACTATTTGACGAGCAGATATCAGTAATGTGATTTTCTGCTGTGACAAAACCGAACAGGAGCAACTGAGAGGAAAAAAAAAACAAAAAACAGTTGAAATAGTGACACTATTAGAGAAGCATTTAGCTGGGGGTCATGGCTGTGACACCAGACAGTACTTAAAACAAGACACAATTACATCTTGTCCTCTCATACTGCACTGTGATGTGTTTTTCTTTGGTTAGATTTCAGTTTTATTACCAACAAAATGCTGGTTCGAGATGTACTCTAAAGCAATTTACAAACTGTACAGGGATTTACATCAGTGTCGGGCTGCTAGGTTTGGTCACTTTTGATGTACAATTCCAGACTTGAAATTTTTTATTTAAAATTCAAACGTTACATTTTGATGGCAGAACAGCACTCCAAACATAACCTAGGTTCCATGATGTTCGTGGAAACACAGCTAATTTAAAGAGTAGTGTTACCACAAAATAAATCTCCCTCACATTGAATTCTTTAAACAGACCTGGATCCCTGTCTTTTACCTGCTTGATAAATCTGAGGTGCCCTTTCCTTGAAATAATTGTATTTGCAAATGAGTTTTGTGAATTAATTATTACTCCTTGGTCATCCCAAGTACTTTCATGTTAGACTCCTTTCTTGTTAAGAATAGAGGTGGGCGGATCCATCCTAATATTGATAATATCGATACCAACGCTCGTATTGATATTGAATGATCCTCGTGTAAAAAGATCGATACTCAAGGTTTTTTTCTCTCCCGCATGCACTGACTGCTGCGCACGCAGATTCATTAAAGTGTACTCTCCGTCTGTAAGAGCACCACTGCGCTGTGTCACACAACATGGAGCAGCGCACCCTTGTATTGTGGTTTGTCAGCTCTCTACCTCAGGAGATTTTGTTTTAAGTTGTGTTGAGTGATATTTTTTAAACAAAAATGTTGTTTGTGATAATATTTTGTTGTCATGTACAATGTTTGGCGAAATTCTATCCTAGGTCTTTTGGATTCTTTGGCTCTATGAAGTGTAAATATGAAAAGGTATCAGTATCGGTAGTGATATCGGCGATACTGGGCCTGCATTTACTTGGCATCGGATCAATACCAAAATTCCCAGTATCGCCCACCTCTAGTTAAGAATAACAAAGCTGTTGCTGCAAAACAAGAGTTCTTACTGTTGTGCAGTTTGTTTTTCATGCTTGGTATTTGTCAGTTATGGGAAAGCATACATGGGACCTATGGTACGACTAATACTCCAGAAAAACGAGTACTGACATGCTTTCAGAGTTTTTGGCACAGATTTGGTACTGAAGCATCTGTGACATCCCTTGCTCTCAGAATATTTGCACTCTTGTTATTGATGTGCACTCGACATGCTCTATATGGATTTGTGCGACTTGTTTTAGACTGTACGCTGTAGATCCTCAAGATAGTGAAACTAAAATCTTCAGTTGTACATCTATGTAGCTGTATATGCACAATTAAAATGACCACACATTCTTACGAGCAGCAACATCTTACCATGTGTGAGGTAAACTGGCCAGTTTGTTTTCAAAATGTATTTTTCCTTGTGACTTGTATGTGACTGGTACACTAGCACACTTGGAAAGACACAAAAAAGAGACTGGATCATTTTTTTAAGGATTGCTTATTTTTCAGAAATGGTTGTTTGTTTCAACAAAAATCACACTTCTATATTCCTGATTTTGTTCAACACTACTTGCTATTCTTCAAATACAAAATTATCTTGACAGATGCACACAGTATTTTACTATTTTTCTTGTGCTGTTTTGTATTTTATTTTTTTTTTTAACTAAGTCAGAATCTGCTGAGACTCACAATAACAACAGTAACTGTGGGCAGGTTTTGAAAAGAAATCTGATATACTGTACTTTGAATATCAGTGGAATTTCATGTGTTATTACTTATTTAACATGCTATAGATATTCCGCTCTGAACATACCTGATCCTGTCAGATCTAAAGCATGAAGCAGTGTCAGTTCCTATTACTATTTGTCTAGGAGGGGGCTTGGGAACACCACAAGCTGACCATGTTTCTCCATGTAGGAGTGAAGTTACATCAGAAAGGGCATCCAGTGTTAAATCATAATGTACCACATCTGCTGTGATGTCTCCGAGCAAATAAAAATATAATGCAATACTAAAATAACTTTGGCCGTATGATCAATCAATCAATCAATCAATTTTATTTATATAGCACCAAATCACAACAAACAGTTGCCCCAAGGCGCTTTATATTGTAAGGCAAGGCCATACAATAATTACGTAAAAACCCCAATGCTCAAAACGACCCCCTGTGAGCAAGCACTTGGCGACAGTGGGAAGGAAAAACTCCCTTTTAACAGGAAGAAACCTCCAGCAGAACCAGGCTCAGGGAGGGGCAGTCTTCTGCTGGGACTGGTTGGGGCTGAGGGAGAGAACCAGGAAAAAGACATGCTGTGGAGGGGAGCAGAGATCAATCACGAATGATTAAATGCAGAGTGGTGCATACAGAGCAAAAAGAGAAAGAAACACTCAGTGCATTATGGGAACCCCCCAGCAGTCTAAGTCTATAGCAGCATAACTAAGGGATGGTTCAGGGTCACCTGATCCAGCCCTAACTATAAGCTTTAGCAAAAAGGAAAGTTTTAAGCCTAATCTTAAAAGTAGAGAGGGTGTCTGTCTCCCTGATCCGAATTGGGAGCTGGTTCCACAGGAGAGGAGCCTGAAAGCTGAAGGCTCTGCCTCCCATTCTACTCTTACAAACCCTAGGAACTACAAGTAAGCCTGCAGTCTGAGAGCGAAGCGCTCTATTGGGGTGATGTGGTACTATGAGGTCCCTAAGATAAGATGGGACCTGATTATTCAAAACCTTATAAGTAAGAAGAAGAATTTTAAATTCTATTCTAGAATTAACAGGAAGCCAATGAGAGAGGCCAATATGGGTGAGATATGCTCTCTCCTTCTAGTCCCCGTTAGTACTCTAGCTGCAGCATTTTGAATTAACTGAAGGCTTTTCAGGGAACTTTTAGGACAACCTGATAATAATGAATTACAATAGTCCAGCCTAGAGGAAATAAATGCATGAATTAGTTTTTCAGCATCACTCTGAGACAAGACCTTTCTAATTTTAGAGATATTACGTAAATGCAAAAAAGCAGTCCTACATATTTGTTTAATATGTGCTTTGAATGGCATATCCTGATCAAAAATGACTCCAAGATTTCTCACAGTATTACTAGAGGTCAGGGTAATGCCATCCAGAGTAAGGATCTGGTTAGACACCATGTTTCTAAGATTTGTGGGGCCAAGTACAATAACTTCAGTTTTATCTGAGTTTAAAAGCAGGAAATTAGAGGTCATCCATGTCTTTATGTCTGTAAGACAATCCTGCAGTTTAGCTAATTGGTGTGTGTCCTCTGGCTTCATGGATAGATAAAGCTGGGTATCATCTGCGTAACAATGAAAATTTAAGCATGCCGTCTAATAATACTGCCTAAGGGAAGCATGTATAAAGTGAATAAAATTGGTCCTAGCACAGAACCTTGTGGAACTCCATAATTAACTTTAGTCTGTGAAGAAGATTCCCCATTTACATGAACAAATTGTAATCTATTAGATAAATATGATTCAAACCACCGCAGCACAGTGCCTTTAATACCTATGGCATGCTCTAATCTCTGTAATAAAATTTTATTGTCAACAGTATCAAAAGCAGCACTGAGGTCTAACAGAACAAGCACAGAGATGAGTCCACTGTCTGAGGCCATAAGAAGATCATTTGTAACCTTCACTAATGCTGTTTCTGTACTATGATGAATTCTAAAACCTGACTGAAACTCTTCAAATAGAGCATTCCTCTGCAGATGATCAGTTAGCTGTTTTACAACTACCCTTTCAAGAATTTTTGAGAGAAAAGGAAGGTTGGAGATTGGCCTATAATTAGCTAAGATAGCTGGGTCAAGTGATGGCTTTTTAAGTAATGGTTTAATTACTGCCACCTTAAAAGCCTGTGGTACATAGCCAACTAATAAAGATAGATTGATCATATTTAAGATCAAAGCATTAAATAATGGTAGGGCTTCCTTGAGCAGCCTGGTAGGAATGGGGTCTAATAGACATGTTGATGGTTTGGATGAAGTAACTAATGAAAATAACTCAGACAGAACAATCTGAGAGAAAGAGTCTAACCAAATACCGGCATCACTGAAAGCAGCCAAAGATAACGATACGTCTTTGGGATGGTTATGAATAATTTTTTGTCTAATAGTTAAAATTTTATTAGCAAAGAAAGTCATGAAGTCATTACTAGTTAAAGTTAAAGGAATACTCGGCTCAATAGAGCTCTGACTCTTTGTCAGCCTGGCTACAGTGCTGAAAAGAAACCTGGGGTTGTTCTTATTTTCTTCAATTAGTGATGAGTAGTAAGATGTCCTAGCTTTACAGAGGGCTTTTTTAATAGAGCAACAGACTCTTTTTCCAGGCTAAGTGAAAATCTTCTAAATTAGTGAGACGCCATTTCCTCTCCAACTTACGGGTTATCTGCTTTAAGCTGTGAGTTTGTGAGTTATACCACGGAGTCAGGCACTTCTGATTTAAAGCTCTCTTTTTCAGAGGAGCTACAGCATCTAAAGTTGTCTTCAATGAGGATGTAAAACTAGTGACGAGATACTCTATCTCACTTACAGAGTTTAGGTAGCTACTCTGCACTGTGTTGGTATATGGCATTAGAGAACATAAAGAAGGAATCATATCCTTAAACCTAGTTACAGCGCTTTCTGAAAGACTTCTAGTGTAATGAAACTTATTCCCCACTGCTGGGTAGTCCATCAGAGTAAATGTAAATGTTATTAAGAAATGATCAGACAGAAGGGAGTTTTCAGGGAATACTGTTAAGTCTTCAATTTCCATACCATAAGTCAGAACAAGATCTAAGATATGATTAAAGTGGTGGGTGGACTCATTTACATTTTGAGCAAAGCCAATTGAGTCTAATAATAGATTAAATACAGTGTTGAGGCTGTCATTCTCAGCATCTGTGTGGATGTTAAAATCGCCCACTATAATTATCTTATCTGAGCTAAGCACTAAGTCAGACAAAAGTTCTGAAAATTCACAGAGAAACTCACAGTAACGACCAGGAGGACGATAGATAACAACAAATAAAACTGGATTTTGGGACTTACAATTTGGATGGACAAGACTAAGAGTCAAGCTTTCAAATGAATTAAAGCTCTGTCTGGGTTTTTGATTAATTAATAAGCTGGAATGGAAGATTGCTGCTAATCCTCCGCCTCGGCCCGTGCTACGAGCGTTCTGACAGTGTGACTCGGGGGTGTTGACTCATTTAAACTAACATATTCATCCTGCTGTAACCAGGTTTCTGTAAGGCAGAATAAATCAATATGTTGATCAATTATTATATCATTTACTAACAGGGACTTAGAAGAGAGAGACCTAATGTTTAATAGATCACATTTAACTGTTTTAGTCTGTGGTGCAGTTGAAGGTGCTATATTATTTTTTCTTTTTGAATTTTTATGCTTAAATAGATTTTTGCTGGTTATTGGTGGTCTGGGAGCAGGCACCGTCTCTACGGGGATGGGGTAATGAGGGGATGGCAGGGGGAAAGAAGCTGCAGAGAGGTGTGTAAGACTACAACTCTGCTTCCTGGTCCCAACCCTGGATAGTCACGGTTTGGAGGATTTAAGAAAATTGGCCAGATTTCTAGAAATGAGAGCTGCTCCATCCAAAGTGGGATGGATGCCATCTCTCCTAACAAGACCAGGTTTTCCCCAGAAGCTCTGCCAATTATCTATGAAGCCCACCTCATTTTTTGGACACCACTCAGACAGCCAGCAATTCAAGGAGAACATGCGGCTAAACATGTCACTCCTGGTCCGATTGGGGAGGGGCCCAGAGAAAACTACAGAGTCCGACATTGTTTTTGCAAAGTTACACACCGATTCAATGTTAATTTTAGTGACCTCCGATTGGCGTAACCGGGTGTCATTACTGCTGACGTGAATTACAATCTTACCAAATTTACGCTTAGCCTTAGCCAGCAGTTTCAAATTTCCGTCAATGTCGCCTGCTCTGGCCCCCGGAAGACAATTGACTATGGTTGCTGGTGTCGCTAACTTCACATTTCTCAAAACAGAGTCGCCAATAACCAGAGTTTGATCCTCGGCGGGTGTGTCGCCGAGTGGGAAAAATGGTTAGAAATGTGAACGGGTTGGCGGTGTACACGGGGCTTCTGTTTAGGGCTATGCTTCCTCCTCACAGTCACCCACTCGGCCTGCTTTCCCGGCTGCTCGGGATCTGCCAGAGGGAAACTAACGGCGGCTAAGCTACCTTGGTCCGCACCGACTACAGGGGCCTGGCTAGCTGTAGAATTTCCACGGTGCGGAGCCGAGTCTCCAATTCGCCCAGCCTGGCCTCCAAAGCTACAAATAAGCTACACTTATTACAAGTACCATTACTGGTAAAGGAGACCGAGGAATAACTAAACATTTCACACCCAGAGCAGAAAAGTGCGGGAGAGACACAAGAAGCCGCCATGCTAAACCGGCTAAGAGCTAGTAGCTGCGCTAAGCTAGCGGATTCCTAAAAACACACAAAGTGAATAATGTGTAAATAATTTAGAGGTGATTCAGCAGAGGGAGTGCTTTAGTTAAGGCACGTGAAGATTACACTGTGAAACAAATCGTTATCTAGGTAACTAGATCAATCTAACTGCGCAGATTAAACAGCTAACAGATACAGAAAAATACCGCTGTGCTCCGGAACAGGAAGTGATACAATACCGCAGTGAGAGCCAACCACCAGTAGATCAAGTATGAGCATTGTGTTCTTCATAACTTGCAGTTGTTTAATTGGTATCCCAGTGTAAAGTGTGTGTGTGTTTATATATATATATATATATATATATATATATATATATATATATATATATATATGCAACACTTTTTGCACTGTTTTTGCTTCTATTTTTCATGACCTGATCTCAAAGATCTCAAACATTTTCCTAATTGATATGCCACACCTGTGAGGTGGGATGGATTATTTTGGCAAAGGAGAAGTGCTCACTAACACAGATTTAAACAGATTTGTGAGAAAGTCTTTTGTGTATGTTGATAATGTTTTAGATCTTTGAGCTCAGCTCATGAAAAATGGGAGAAAAAAACAAAAGTGTTTTTGTTCAGTGTGTATATAAATAATTGATTATCCATTTTTTTCTGATTTACATTCATTATTAAGATCTTATTGTCCTATTTTCCTATTTATAGGGAAGATAGCTTAAGGGTATATATTGCGGAATTTGCACAAAGATGTTAATAATGTTGTGTATTTATATTTTATCCTTTGACTTACTGTATGGGTGCTATGTACTGGATGTGTTGTTGTGTAGCAGACTCTGTCCAAGGCAGATTTCTCCTTAGGGAGACAAATAAAGACACTTTGACTTTTCTCACTTTTGTCGACCACTGTCATTTTTTTTACATGTGCTTTAGAGATAAAGCTTGAGTTGATTTATGAACAATTTGTACATGTTCAATCAAGCCCCTCTATTTTGTCACATATTAATTTCACAACACCACAACGGAAATAAGTGCTTATGCTTTATTGTGTTATCTGTGTATCATTGATATATTACCGTATATTGATGTTGCAGATTAAACTCAATCAGTCATAAACAATATTTTATTTACATTTTAACAACATCTGCAGGAGGGCGTGTGTGTATGCATACATGAGCAGAGGTTAGCTTTGACCACATGTGATGCATGTGTGCTCTGACATCCACAAGATTTCTTGTAAATCATAAAGTGTGGATTTTCCCCTAAGGTGCTCCTGGATGAATGTCCAGGGGGCATCTCATCAAAATGAGACATGTCTCACTCCCCTCCAAACTTACATCTTTCACTCACACAGCCCCACCGACCACTGAGGGACAAAGCGGGGCTCACTCCCAGCTGGGCGGAAGCCAGTCTGCGTGCCCTGTGTCCTGCCACGCTGGAGGAGTTTCATTCATCCAAGAAGGGTTTAGGGGAAAATCCACACTTTGTGTAAACGTGGTGTGCGATAACAGTGCAGTGTTGGAGGTTACACAATGGCCAGTTTTTTTATTATGACTCAGGAATTCTCACACTTGTCTTTACTGAGGGACTGGAAATATGGACGTCCATTGTACAGAAGTGATTACACACACAAACACACACACATAAATAAATAAAAAATGAAAATAGCCTGATCTTGTAAATACGAGAAAAGATCTTGTAATTACAAGATTTTTTCTCATAATTACAAGGTCAGTGGTCTGACTTTTTTTTAATTTAATTATTTTTTAATCCAGTGAATGCAATACGCTTCCATCAATACGCAATCTGGACCGATTGTCATGGTAACTATTTTCCCATATTAGACCAGAAGTCAGCCAATCAGAGCATGCATACGTCATAGCTATATAATAATGTTTTATTAAACCTTTTGCACTAATTTAGTTTTGTCTATCTCCTGGCCAGTAATAATTTAGATTCCTGTGTCATATTGTTTTCTTTTCAAAGAAAAAAAAAAGTGTTTTGGATGTTCCGAAACATCGTAAAATTTTGTTTGGCTTGTGTGACTTTGTGCTTCGCAAGGCTTTTTCTATTAATACAGAACAGGTCATGGTGATACATGAATGCATAGTTTTGAAGACATAGAAGGAACCCCTGAAGCCAAAATGCTGTTCAGATGTTTTATCATTCCTTGGCCTCTTAGTGCATGCACACGAAGTTATGCCGAAATAGTATTGAGATAGGTCTTGCAATCCAGTGGGCTTTAAAAAAGAAGAAGAAGAAAAAAGAAGACAGAGCTGCTGTACATTAAAAGCATGTTTTTGAGGTCACCTTTCTTCGAGGACGAAGTCACACATCCTACAGGCTGACGAGCTGCTGCTGCTTACCACTCTCATGCCTCTTTTCTCCAGTGAGACAGAGCACATGTATCTGCAGTTATCAGTCAGAGCACAGCCGAAAGGGCTGCTGTGCACCACCTCAGTGTTCATTGTCTCTTGACGTTGGATTTATTTTATTCCACCACAGTTTGCTAAACATAGTATCACATTTGCATGGCCCTCAGTGTTGTGTGTTAGGTGTTAACATGGTAGAAATCAGAATTGATGTTGACAGTTTGTAGTTGATAAATTCTGAAACCAGAAAACCATATGTGAAACAATATCAGCATGCAGAATCTGTGTGTTAACCAATGTAAAATTTATCACAGGTAAAATGTCCTCCAGATATTAGGATGATGTAAAGGTTTATTAGACTATGCAATAAGACAGATGCAATGATGCATTTGATAGAAAAATAAAATGCAGAATCTAATCCTACATTAACTTTCATTCAAAGCTGCTGTTTTTGAGGAAAATGTCATTTTTGGATTTACAGTCTCATTGCATCAGCTGTTAGTTTGTTGTAGGCACCACTTGGGCTGTATTGATTGAGGAAGAGGACTTCATTTCAGGTACTCTGGTTCAAGCAACATGAAAATGTTGCCATGCACAGCGTCTGTGTTCATCATCTCTACCAAGGAAGTTGTTTTTACCTTTATCACTTAGGTAGTACTGCACAATTAACTGCATTTTCATAATTGCAATATGAGCATGAACGCACCGCAAAAGCCTGCCGAAGGCGTAATAAATCAACAAAATATTTTTTATTTGCACAGACCATGATGTATAAAGAGGTAAGATTTCATCTTGCTTGTGCTCAATATTTTCACAGTGAGCACCGCAGGAAGCCGTTAGGAGTTCAGCATTTGCATTTTTGTGAAACTGTAGTATGTCAGGGAAAATGGAGAGCTGAAAATTAAATTGGGTTATTTTAGAGGGTGGACAGTATTTAATAATGTGTTAAAGGATTTTTAGAAAATCCACAGCCTGAAGAAGAGGATTTGATTACCTGAATGTCGCGGCAAAACAACCAAACTCCACCAGAGTTGGTGGCCAAAATCTCACTGATTACAAGATTTTGGTTACTGATGGTGCGTTTATACATAAGCAAGACGCATTACGAATGTCATTTTTCTGTCATTCGTGACACATTCCTGACATTCTTAACGTGACTTAACGCATCTGAATAGGTTTCTTAATAGGACGTGTTGGTGCGGGATATTCTTGATATTCGTGGAGAATGTTTTTGCCTGTCAAAAAAAATCTTCCACGAATGTCACACACCACCCTCATTTCGTCTCACGTCGTGGAGGTCGCAACTGAGCGTATTGATCCATCTTGATGAGTAGTGATCCTTAATAGAACGTGACAACGTTCGTAGTGGTTCCTATGATGGTTCTTGGAGCCCAAACTGTCACGCGTTATTACGAAGTGACACGGAAACTGTCAAGTTTTGACACGACTTGTAATGCGGTGTCACATTTCACTGCGCACTACGACGGGTCACTGTTTTCTGTCCCGTGCGCACAATTAAACTCGGCTTCACAGCGTTCAGTTTGATGCAGTATGCTGAAGAGGAACAATGACGCGAAGTCGGCCAAGTGTCGTTCCACAGTTCCTGCTGAAGCTCCTCAGGACGCTTCTGCAGGTGTTCCACCTGCTGTTGTGACCAATGAGCAGGAGAACGAGTCTGAGCCAGAGGAGACTCACGTGCAGCCAGACATCTCTGCACCTCCTCCAGAGCCCAACTACGCAAGCAATGACGAAGTTCTTTTTCTGCTGTGGATTCATCTGGGAGGTGAGGAGCAATCTGGAGCGGCGTGAAGTCTTCATCAGCTGATGGTAGAATATGTTGGGTGTGTGGAGACAATTCGCCAAATTTAAAACATTCCTGACAGATTGTGACAGAACGTAACATTGCGCTGCTGCGCGCAACAGCACGGGACAGTATTCTTGACTGTGCGTAATGGCTCGTAATAATTCGCCAGTGACACGTGCCATTAATCCTAACGCGTCTTAACAGGTCCTAACAGTTCCTGGGGGCACCTGACACTTCTGCACTGAATCATCACATTCGTGATCAGCGGCCAAGAATGTGTTCTTCGTGTCATTCTTGACTTGTCGTCGTTATGTGTAAATGCACCATGAAGATGAACAACTACATAAAGCATGACACAGATAACTGGTGAGAAAAAAGTGACTTTCCGCTCACCGATGTAACATTGGCATGTACGTATGTGACTGTTCAGTAACTTAAATTACTGGTGATTGTCAAAGAAAGCTTATCAGCATTTTCAAATAGTTTTTGTTTGCTGAGAACAACAAGGATTTTGATCAGTAACAACAGAGGAGGTGATGATCAGCTGGTTAAAGTGGTGGGCTTGTGACCAGAATGTCCTCAGTTCAAATCCCCATCAGACCAGACAAATCACTCAGGGCCATTTGGCAAGGTCCTTAATCACAAATTTGCAGCACCCTGACATCGGTGTGTGACTAGGTGAATGTGAGGCATCACTGTAAAGCACTTTCATGATGAAAGCTGTATCTACAGTGCATCGTGTGTATTCTCAGCATTTCACTTTTTCCACATTTTGTTATGTTACAGCCTTTTTCCACAATGGAGTAAATTCATTTTTTCCCCATAATAACACCCCATAATAAGAATTTATTGACTTATTTTTTAAAATTTTTGCCAATTTACTAAAAAAAAAAAAAGAAAAAAAAAAGAAATCACATGTACATAAATATTCATACCCTTTGCTCAATAATCCACATTGCAGTGGCTTCATTGTCTGAATTTGGAAAACCTGGCAATGCCCAGGGTTGGCAATGTGGATGGTCTGGTCAACATTCAGCATATGGAGGGAGTGGCAATTGCTATGGCAGACCAGCTCAGAGTCAGTCATTCATTAGGTTTTCTGTCTGTTGTCTCAGTATGCTCTGACTATGGTGAGTGATATCTCTGTGAGGGAGACCTTTTATTCACAGCTTCACCGGATGATTGACAACTATCACAGAGTTGCCACTTTATTGTTCAAGGGTGATATTATTGTGACCACTGGCACTGATGTTGCTGGTTATGAGAACTGCATTGTCCACATGGAACTATCAACTGTGAGATTGACCATGTCCTGGGGGGAAACACTGGATAATTCTGCATAACTGTAGGGTCTGTGGAATTGCCCATTTTGTGAATTCCAACCACTGACTTCTTGTGGCTTACGTGAGGATTCAGTTGAAATCTCACGGATGACTACCTGCACAGAGTCCAAGATTAAATCTGATGAGACTTCAAGATCACCAATGAAAGACCTGTTAGCAGACGTTTAATGAGACTTTCATTGGATTCAGGTGTGTTGGAGCAGGGAGACAACTAAGAGTGTCAGGAAGGTGGCTCTCGAGGACCGAACTTGGCCACCCCTGTTATAGCTGATTCTCCAGTCAGTTGTGGACCACCAAATCTTGGTGAGACCACATTGTCCGTGAAATGACTGAAGGCAGAGAAAGCTTCAAAGACCTGTGACACTGGAGCTGAGCTCCTCCAGGCGGGTGGCTGTTCTCCTGGCATTGCAAACAATCTTTGTTTCAATCTGGGAGACAGGTATTATCCCTTCAGACTGGAAGAATGTACTTTTTGTCTCAATTTGGAAAGGAAAGGTTGATCTATGGATTATAAGAAATACAGGGGTATCACACTACTCTTTGTCCCAGGAAAGGTGCTTACAAAGATTATTCTGAATGTGATTCTTTTCCAGCTGCTTACGGCTCAGTAATAAAAACAGTGTGGCTTCATGCCCAAAAGTCAACAATCATCCACATTCCTTGTAATGTTTCACATATTTAACTTAATAAAACAATAACATCATCATAAGTGATCTTTGTGATGTTGCTTTCAGAACCAGCTGAGCATCAATAAAAAGATGCCAAATTACCTGTCAGTTGACACTAATATTTGCTTGTATCTAGTGCAGAGATATTGTCAGATTAAGCATATCTGGATGGTCTACTGTCATCTATAAGTTACAAAGACATTTGTATTTTATAAGCATAAAAAATCTCATAATTATATCTTAAAACTCAGCAATACCATTATGAACAAAAACTGTTTTTTGTGCATGTGCAGAAAGGGAATAATATTTGCAAGTACATTTTTATTTCATGAACAATCCTAACTGCAGAATTATATGAGTATTTTCAAGATACGTTTGTAATGAAGCTACAGAACTATATAGTACACCAACATGCATTGCTGGCAATTTATTTTCCATAATAGTCCCGAAAAATGTAATTTACATTGCTTATTTTTCTGAGCATATGTTTCATCAAACATCAGTAATGGTAAACACCTGCACTTTACAGTGTTGTTCAGAATAGAAATGTGCACATTTAATTCACTATTTGCAGTTGCCAGTAGTAGCATTCTTGGATGTTTTTGTGCTTTCACATAAAGTATGAATGAATTTCTTTTAAGACTTATTAATTTTATGCCATAAAAGCATGCAGCATTGCATTTGTCTGAGTAAAGTAAATAAAAACATTGCTACTTCTTATTCTTAATGGTTTTTTTTTAATTATTATTATTATTTGATCACCATGCTTGAATTACACAAAAGCAAAGGATCTGTGTAAAATAAGTATCCTGGATACAGTCACTCTGCTCATGCATTTCAAATGATGTAATCATCACTGCAGGCATACTTCCATACATCCCTTTCATTGACACAGAAAACATCCAGTAAAAAGCACTGCAGACTCTTGTTAATGCCCCGGTCACACAGAAATGGCGATAGCTGGACGATGAATAAAAAGTCAAAAATCGTAGAGAAAAGGTGGACGAAAGATCTTGCACTTTTCCCATCACCGAAAAGTCTGTGAATCAAACAAACTCAAACAGGACTTAAAAGGAAATTCATTGAGAACGTTTGCGAAGATGTCAATGAAGGCTTGAACGAGAAAAAAAAAAGTGTGCAGCCAGCCTTTTTCCTTTTCCTCAAGTGAAAGTACTTGCAGGTGTGAGATTTTGTTTGTCTTCACAAGTTTTGTTTGTCTTCACATTCTGAGTTCTCACGACATGCCTGTACCTTGTTGTACACTTTATCTGTGATAGTACTTGTCCTGATGGCTACCTTTGATGAGTCCATGGCATAAGCTATGGGGAACTGTCCATGTCAGACAATGGCGACTCCTGAAGACACACAAATCAGCCACAAATGGTTGAAATGGGCGTAAATAGTTAAAATAGTTGATACAATGTTCCTAGTGCTAGTGTTTCTGTATGAAATGTTTTGTCCCAAAAATGAATGATTCATTAACCATATGAGGATGTTTCATTCAGCTCGTCAAAACTTTAGGGCCCCTTCACACAATACAAATCAGGGCGAATCACGACAGAACAGCTCGTATGAGCGAACCACAAAAACATCGAGCCGACGGGCAGGCGTGAACAAATCCACTGCGACGGTGTCGTGTGAGCAGGAACACAGTGTGATCAGCTGGGATGTGGAGCACCACATTGTGCCGCTGATGTGGAGAACAATTAAATAAAAAACAGCTGTATAATTAGTGAATATCACTGAGTTGATATAAATAATAATACAAGGGGATACAATACAGAGCCCCACAGTTAAATAACCCTGGTTTATTAAAAAAATAAATGCCACTCACGGGCTTTGAACCTACAATTTACAAATTTACCAGACGGAAACTTTACCACTGCGCTACAATCACTGTCTTATGACAGAAGCGTGAAATGGCTAAAATCAACAGGCAGATGAACGGATTTTTTAAAAAGAGAAAAAGCGCCGTGATCATTGACCAAATGGCGTTTGTTATGGCGTATTTCTGCAGATATGTGACTGAAAGTGGCATATTTGTCACACTGTTGGCTTGTCATATAGTCCTGCGCTGCTCCACAGGACATGGGTGTCGGGCCAGGCTCTTGTGCGTGTCTGGCCCAACACGCGTGTCCTGTCAGACAGACGTGACATTCAGATCACCTGCTGCGTGTCCACATGAACTGATGGTCCGTTTCTCTAGCCTGGTGCAAAAGCAATATTTTTTGCTTCGGCACACAGACCAGGGTGTCACTCTGTGATCAGATGAGAGGTGCCTCACTTGTGTGTGTGTGTGTGTGTGTGGGGGGGGGGGGGGGGCGTGAACCACATGTACATGTGTTGTGGGGAGAGCTGACACTCTGGCACGCCACAGTTGTGGCACCACTTAGACAAATTTCACCGCCAGCTCAAAAGTGATCATCTGCTGACTGTTATTGTGTTAATAGTGCAAATGGCCACACATTTTCTAAGTGCCAAGCGAGATGTATTAGATGTTCGTGTGTGTCACCTGGAATTCGGCCGATACCTGCCGCGAGAGGGATTGAATGGGCTCTCACAGCGCACACTCTGTCCTTCAGCCGCTGGTGTGCGCAAATAGTTGTAGCAACAGTTGTACAAGGTGTTAGAGGCAGCTCCGATTTTACATGTATTACATACGATTCTTGTTGGCGGTATTTGTTAAAAATTTTCAACAGTTTAAAAATTCTGACGAAGTTAAACGAAGGTTGCAGGATGCATCCGAAAGTCAAAGAAAGTCCAGATTTCTTGTTTCGTTTTGGCTTCATTGTCGTTTGTTAGTGCCCTGTGACCAGGGCTTAAAGTTTCTGACAAGATGAAGTATAGTGATGGTCAGAGAAGTCATAGCAGCTTCTACTGCAGCAGAGACTAAAGCGTAAGCCGCAGTGTAGATGAAGGCAAACTGTGATATCAATAAATTCTTCAGGACAAAATCATACATAAATAAAACTCTCAGCAATATATTCTTGCAATTTTAACTGTTTTTTTTTTCATGTCCTTTCACCCCCATAATTTACTGTAGTATGTCTGTTTCATCAGTATCTGTGAGGAAACAAATACAGATGAAATGTATGCAGAGCGTGGATAGAAAGCTCCATATCCGTATTCATCATTGAGCATAAATGAGCCTTTTGAAACATTATTAGCAAGTTTGTGACATCTGAATGGATTTGGTGAATGTGCTCGTGCCTCCCAGCAAGGAGGTCCAGCATTCCCAGCCTACCCACCCTCCACACCCCTCCTACATCTGGAAGTGTATCCAGCAAAAAAAAAACATGTGCCAGTTATTTTGACCAATATGGATTTTTGGGAGCCAAAAGTGATACTAGGGAGTAAAAATTTACAATACCGATATCTGAACTGGTATTATAGACTAAAAAAATGGGAATTATTCCTAACATGTATTATTTGTCAAGCCTTTATGACAAAGCAGTGTAATTTAGGCATGATGTTTTACAGTTGAAACATGAACATTATTATCAAGTCAAGTCTGGGAGCATGCGTTAGTGTTGCACTTTGCCACATCCCCAGCACCACAGAACCACCTTGGATCCTGGATGTCAACCACCCAGGCCAATAACTGGTCCATTAGATCTCTAAAATAACCATTTATCTGCCAGAGTCAGGTGAAACGTACGCATACCGTTGGCCTTCTGAAGCTAATGAGGTCCTCAACACTGTAGGAATCTGTGTGCTGGATCATGCATAGAGAAACAGGCCACATGGCCAAAATGTCGAAGCTGACGCTTCCTCACAGTGCAGGTGAGGAACTGCATTGTGAAGAAACTTAACCAACAACCAACCAATGTATGTCATGATGCCTTTATTTGTATTGATAGTTGCCATGTCACATTGCTCATCATTTGCACAATATAGACTTCTTGTCTATTTTGGCCCCACCTAGCTAGTAGTGTAGCCATCAATTGTCTCTTGACACTGTAAAACACTCACTCTGGAAATGAATGGCAGCTGGTTGTTTTGCCTCTGTCTCATGTGACCAAGCGGTGATGTGTGATCCCACCCATACTTGTTGGAGCACCCTCTACAGGATTAACTACATAATGGCACAATTTCAACAGCTCAAATGATTTCTGCATAGTTTATTTGCTAAAATAAATGTTTTATACAGGTAAAAATAATGTAGATACTAGTGTGGTCATGAAAGGTTCATATCAGCTGATAACGTTTTGCCGACCAATGTATCGGTCAGACTTGAAAAACATCCAGATCTGCCGAAACTGCTGTGGTGACCCTGAGCAAAACAGCAGCCAAAACTCACTCACTCACTGATGTGGGAATCCACAGTTTTGAGATTGTTGTGGGATCAACTGAGAATTGAACACACAGTGTCTATGTATCATTGTCCAAATCTACCTCAGGCCTGTACAAAACTACTATGGGAGTATCAATGTGAACTAGAAACAACATTTCATGAATATTTTATTGTTGCTTGCTTCTCTTTCCATCTCTGACTATTTAAAAGTTTTCTGTGAAAGTAACTGAACATGTCCAGTGACCAAAGAAATTACAAGGATTCTCTAAAAGCACCTTTACTCAACCTTTGGCCATACTTTGCTTGCCAAAGAAATTTATTTTACATGATTTGAGCCAGAGAAACCATGTCACATTATTGCCTGTTTGATGTACAACCTTCCCTATGGACAATTTAAAGTTTCCAATCCACCTAACCTGCACGTCTTTGGATGTAGGAGGAAGCCGGCGCACCAGCAGGGAACCCACACAGACACAGGGAGAACATGCAAACTACAGATGGGAATCAATACCACGACGTTCTTGCTGTGAGGTGACAGTGCTAACCACTAACCCACCTTGCTTCCCAGTTTAAAATCCATTTTTACAATTTGAAAACAAATTTGTGATTTTTTTTTTCTTCCTTCATTTCTGCAGATGGCTGCAACTTGAAAGGCAGCTCACCACTGCTAAAGCTGCAGCCAAGCTGCAAATGAACAAAACTCCCATTAGGCAACACATCTGCAATCACAGACAACAAGCACTCCGCTGAACAAAGTGCTGAGATGCTGCTGTGATTTAAGTCCAGTACCTGCATCACACTCATTCTTTGTTCTTCTGTGAAAAGACAGAGCCAACGTCGAGAAGTCATTTTGTTGTTCACAGTATAATGTTCATCTGCAAGTGTTAACTGTATTGACCTGAGATAAAACACTGAGCCTTGAGTCAGTCTCTCATGTGGCAAATTATCTCCTATTTATATCTCATTTTTCAGCATTTAAAGCATAATTATGAGACACAAAAGCTGTTAAAGGTTTAGGTCAGAATGTACAAGCGGAGGTGCTGAGCAGCAGGTGCTCAACATGGCTTTGTGTGTATGTACGCAGGTGTGCTGCATGCAACAGCAAGATGCTAGGAGCTCTGCACAAGATTCAACCAAACTGCTCTGCATGCACACAGATGTAAGTTAAATGTAAAGGTCTGTATGTATGGGATGTGCTGAGTTGCTCATTCCATGCAGTGCATCTGGAAGAGCTTCACTTTTTACACATTTTGTTGTGTTACAGCCTTATTCCAAATTGGAGTAAATTAATTTTTTTCCCTCAAAATTCAACTCACAACACCCCATAATGACAACATGAAAAAAACAACTGCAAGGGGAGCAGATCAGACCATGACACTGGCATCCTCAGGCTGAGAAATGCACCTAGAGCAGAAAGACACAGAGGGACTTGCTTTAAAATGGTATGTTTCCAGCCATAACAAGGAATTAAAGTATTTTCAGAAGTCGTTTTCCAAAATCGGAACGCTTTATGTGGATAAGCTTTCATCAGGATGTGATGATGAATGCGACTGAAATAAACAGGAAAGATTAAGACTTTATATTTACTCTGTGTGTGAATGTTTCAAATACTAAAACCAGTCTGTTTGCATGATGACTGCTGCTTTCAGCCATTCAATGGACAGCATTAATGGGCGTATTTTGACTCATGAGTAAATTACAAGAAATGTGTGTCAACAAGCGCAAGCTTACCTACAACTTATGCCACAAATGTGCGGGATGTATGAGTCATACAGTGGCATATGTTGAAAATTTTAAGCATGCCCCAAATTTTTCAAGTTGCTTGCTGTGTTACGACGTATATCAGCATGCTTAACTTGTACAACACTTACCCAAAACTTATTAGACATACTCCTGAGTACACCGAGAATTTTTAATATGGTCGATATAGATGACAGGGCCTTTAAGCTTTGACTTTTGGGATGGGGGGATCTCTTCAATGATCTATTCCATAAGTTCGTGGACAGTGAAAAGACTATTTTCTTGTAAACACCACCACAATAGGAGTTCTAAGTCAACAACCAAGATGTGCTTGTGGTGTAGGCTTTCAGTGTTAATTTCAAGGGGTTTAACAAAGACATTGCATTAACTGTTTAGGAATTACGGCTGTTTAAGAGGCCACAAGGAATTGGACAAACTAAATGTAAAGAGGACTGTAAAAACAATCCATTTTGCAGTCTGTTTTCTGCAGAAAAAATAGGGTGCGGATACATTACTATTTTTAAGTCACAGAATGTCTTGGACTAGATTTACAACCGTATGGTATTGTATGATAAATCAGTATAAAGTTGGCAGTTCTCAAAAACTGAGTAACTTTGTAAGAAAAAGGTGAGTGAGGGAAGCCACCAGGACACCCAATCAACTCTGAAGGCATTATACTATTTTGTAGTTGTGATTCGGAAAAAAAAAAATTGCAAGTAAAATTTCATGGCTGGTTATCCAGAAAGCACTTGCAAGACTTGAGTCAAGATTTCATTTGTGTTCTTGTGTGACAGTGCTCACAAGCTCAGCGCAGCCACTGTGCAGCCATTTGTTTGTTTAACACAACTTTAACGTGCAAACAAAATATTTCTCTTAACACTTTGCAGTTCTACAGAGCCCTGGAGTGGCCACATAAGGCTCAGGTAAAAGTTTAGTAGAATGCTCTTGTGTAATAATGCATTACTGCATCCAACCACACTACATAACCATTTTGGACACTTGATGACAACCAACAAGGCAAACATTTGGTCCATTCCCGTATTTTGAAAGTAACCATCCATCTGCCACATCCAGGTGAAACATGGATGTCCCCATAGCATTCTTTAGCTGTCAAAAGACTGAGGCACCTATCATCCCTGAAAAACATAGCACATGGCCACAATGCCGTAACTGGCATTTCCTCACAGTATAGGTGATGCTTCATTTGAGTTCTCATCTGTTCTCAGCTAACAGTGCTAACACCTGTCATTAAATAAATAAATCCATAAATAGTCAATCTATATTTTCAGTGATTTTTCTCTTGAATGCTTGCAATGTCGTGTGTCATCAATTTCTTTTCTGTCGAACACAATGTGTGTTTGGCCCTCATCACCGTGACAATTGGAAATGGGTAAAACAGAAATATCGTACAAGGTTCAGTCAGCTTTGAAGGATTGGTGTATGACAAAACATTGCCCCAAAGATTTAGCAGTGTGTTATTTGTGCAATGAATGGAAAGTTGAGAGCTGTCAAAGTACCAACTGGCTGTTTGACTTTTTTTTTTTTTCTTTTCAGTGGTTTGTCAAATGATTTTGTATTATGGGAAAGCACAAACAGCAAGGTATTACAAACACATTTCAATCCTTTGGTAGAAAAAATATGCTGAGGTTTTATTATAATGTACTATTTGGTCAAATAACATGGGTGGTCGAATAATTTTTTTCCAAAGCTATAGGATTCAGAAAGTTAACACCCTCCGTATTATGAGCAAAATAGAAGGAATCGCAGTGATGTCACGTGCCGGGCGGGGGTCACACTGGTAGGCAGAAAACTGTTATTCAGCCACTGACTGTGCGTAATATTTGAAGATGTCACCGTTCAAATCTTGCAATCGGTGATCCATCACACACTAACAGACCAGTGCCATGCATAAAAAAAACACACAGCCAGATGACAAACCATTTTAAAGATTTTCATTAAGTCTCAAGGATCAGATGTGGTTTTGCTCAGAATTGTGTCCAGTACACCCTCTGTTCGAACTCATCACATTAAAAACAAACCTCCCTTCTGTATTTTTTTTTTTTCTTTTTTCCTTTGGCTTTCTCTGTGCAGTGCCACCTTTAGGCAATAAACTGTGAATGAAGTTATTATGAGAGCTGCAAACTAACAATGATCTGATTTTCTGTTTATTCTTTTGAAATCAAACACAGTTTAATGGCCCCTTCACACATAGTGCGAAGTTTGGATGGCGTTTGGACAAAAACGGCGAAACAGCGTGAAACAGTTTCAAATTAGCGCACAAACCACATGCACAAAACATCGCCCGGACGGGCAGGTGTGCATGAACCTGGTGTGAGAGTTCGTGCATGTGCCGGTGTCTTTTGAGCAGGAACAGTGCAAGGTATGGCACATGGCATCGCTTATGTGGTATAAATAAAAAAAATAAAAGCCCACTGGTACCTGTGGAACCACATTGCGCCGCTTATGTGGAATAATTAAAAAAAGAGAAAAACACACCACCCACTGGACGTGAACCTGTGCCATCCAAAACCTCTGATCACCAGTCAAAGACTTTACCACTGAGCTATGGAGCTGTTCTTTGAAAGCTGTGGGGATCTGCCTCATATCAGGAAGGACAAGGAAGTATTATAAAAAAAAAAAAAAATTAAAATCACACAACATATAAAAACACCGGATTTATCAAGCGAGCAATACAAATATGATCCGTTCTGGTCCTCTGTAAATGATCCATGGTCACAGCCATACAGTCATGAAATGACATGAATGAGAAGCAGTTTGCTTGTGTCATTCATGTCCACATCTGCTGGCACATCTCCAACCGGCCGCACACGTGTCTTGTGGATGATGCACCGAAGGACACCGCGTCATGTGGAACAGAGCTCATGTGGGTGATGTAACAGTGAGACTGCCTGCTATGTGTTCTGATCTGATGGTCGGTTTCAACCTGGGAGCAGCCCGTCCATTTGTGCGCCTTGCACGGGCTCGCTCACTGCAGGGCATCATCACAGTGATATGTTTTTATTTATATCCACTTGATAACAGCAGACAGACGCGCGTCACAGTGGGCAGTTGTTTGTCCATGTCCGTCCAAACACAGTATGTAGTGTCCAGCTGGAATGTCCAGATCCACTGATTTCCACAGCCGCTTCAGTGGGAGGACACACCTCCTGTTATCTCAGCACACAGACCAAAGCCACACTTGTGTGGACTTAGACAAATCTCTCTGCGAGTACGAAAGTAATTGTCTGTGTGTTCTGATCTGATGGTCCGTTTCAACCTGGGGGGCTGTCAGTGTCTGCTCCATGCACACGCTCGCTTGCTGCAGCTTGCCACCACTACGGCAATATATGTTTTTATTTTTGTACACATAAATACAGCAATTAGACACACATGCCTCACAGTCGACAGTTGTTAGTCCATGACTGTCCAAACCTAGTAGGTGTTGTCCAGCTGGAATGTCCAGAATGACAGATCACCACAGCTGCTTCTGTCAGAAGCCATGCCTCCCTGTGAGTGGAGCACACACACCCACGTGTCAGTCTGTGTTTGCAAAGCCACACTCACGGGGAACATGGACAAATTTCACAGCAGTACGACAGTGATTGTCTGCAGTCTATCGTACCAAGAGTGTGACTGGCCACACATTTAATAAAGTGCCATGCGAGCGGTGTTAGATGTTCGTGCATGTCACCTGGAATTTGTCCGGCACCTGCCGTGAGAGGTTGTAATGGGTTCGCACAGCCCACACTTTGTCTTTCAGGTGTTTGTCTGTGCAAATAGGTAAACAGGTGTACAAGGCATTGGAGGTAGGGATGACATTGCACGGTTTGCGCACAATTCTTGCGTCATGCGCACTAAGTGTGCACTTCGTCCAAACTTTGCACAAACAGGCGAACACAAAGTGAAAAGATGGGCTCACCGGTTTCAAAATGACTGGAAGCCAAGGAAGAAATAAAGCTAGCGAGAAGAAATGCAGAGGCGAATGTCCAAGAATCCATGGTTCGGTTCTAGCTGGTCTAATGGCTTTCAGGTTGTTAAAATGTATAAATGTATGAATACATACATTGCACACACACACACACACACACACACACACACACACACACACACACACACACACACACACACACACACATACTCTCAAATTGTTATGGATGGGTTGGTTTTGGGGTTGTGGACTGTGTGTTGTGCTCAGGTTTTTTTTATTTTATTTTATTTTTGGGAAGTTGTGTGATCCACACAGGTGTATATAATCAATGTGCAGGTGTATATAATTAAACCGGCCACCTCATTGTGGTGGCTTGGCTCGTTGTTTTTCCTCCATTATATTTTCTATCTTGCACTGGGTGCACACACACAACTGCTGCATTTAATGACTCTGTCAAGACAGGTGAACTGCAGCCTGATGCACGAATGTGCACGCTGGCAGAACTATGCAGGATTGACTTTTTTGGACTGTGTTTAAAAAGTTCCTCAACTTAAGAGCACGTCTTGCTGCTGCACTGCACTCAGCCCACAAAGACGTGACCAGACAGCAGAAAGAGCAGACAAACATCAACATCTGCAGCAATAGGCTGATCACAGCATTCCCTCATGTGACCACTGATAAAATAATTGTACGCCTCCAAAAACTTGAAATAAATGCAGTCCATTTACCATTTTCCATTTATTTCTTACACCTTTCATGTCATTAGGGATGGGTATTGATAAGATTTTATCGATATCGATGCCATTATCGATTCTGCTTATCGAACCGATTCCTTATCGATTCCCTTATCGATACCTCGTGAATTTTGTACTAAAAGTAGGCTTTACGGGTTTTCTATGTATTTCATTGAGTCTTAAAGTAAACAAATATGAAATTGGTCACTGCATCCTTGATCTCTGGACATAAATAAAAATAAACAAAACGGTGTTTCGCTTTGAAGTTATTAATTCCGACTGGACTCTATCGTTCTAACTTGACTCGGCAGAGAGCCGCGCAGCGTTTGGAGCTGTGTGAACAGAATGGAGGACGATTCTCGTTTCTTTCTCACAACAAGACAGGAGTCCCAGTTAGTGACTTTAATCCGCACAAAAGTGACTCATGATTTCACATATTCAGGGATGAAAGTGGTGAAAAACAAAAAAAAGCTGAAACCCAAAATTACCCCCCAACACCACCCGCATGAAAATGTTTGAATTCTAGAAGCTCTGAAATGCAATCTGGGACTATTCCAGACAATAAACTGCAGTGAGAGCAGCATCCATTTAGTGAGAAAAAAAAACAACTTTCCTTATTCAAATTCATTCCAGTAGTATTCTGCTCTTACTACGATGCAGCAGTTTTCTAGTTTGGCAGATAGTTCTGGAGGAAATCACTGAAGAAATTAACACATTGAAAATATGGTTTGACCAAAGCAAACTGTCATTAAACTTAAATAAGACAGGGATGAAATGGAGGCGTGAGAGTCACCAGGTGTTCACAGGAAACACTTATTTATTTCTGTATGTATGCATTTATTTTTTTTTAAGTATGTTCATTGTTAGTTGCTTTTATATTTTCTGTTGTGTTTTTATTCAGGTTCTTTTTGTCTCTTTCTGTAAAATTGTATATAATCATTAGATTAGTTATTATTACTATTATTGTTGTGCTTGCTATTATTAATAATATATAAACAAAAATAAATTTTAAAAATATTACAATTTGTAATACATTTGACTCTTTTACAATAACAAACGCTTGACAGCTGCAACTGCTTAATGCTAACTTAACATTGAAAATGCCATTGACATGCTAACGTTTTAGCATCGGCCCCATTTTGAAGTTATAAAATACATCTATCAACTGTTTCAGAAGACCATAACAGGTCGGTTTAACATAAAAAAGGTAAATAATACTCAGCCATATGCTCTTTAGGGTTTTAGCGGGGGAAAGCGAAAGAAAAAATAAATCAACAAAGCAATGATCGAAGCACTGCTTCGATCGAATCACTGCTTCGATCTGTGAATCACTGCTTCGATTGGTTCAAGGTTTAAAGCAAAGTCGCGCTGCAGAAAAGTTGATTCAGCCCCATTGCAATGTCTGTAATCAATGTAGAGAAATTATAATTTTCCTGACAAACACCCTCAAAAACAATGGCCACTCTGAAGGACCGATAAGGGAATCGTTAAGTAAAAAGGTTATTGATGTCGGTGGATCGAACCATTTCTTAACGATACCCGAAAGGAACCGGTTCTATATACCCATCCCTACATGTCATTGTAAATAAACATGGCTACACTACATTGTGTGGTTTGGCAATAAAGTGAAATATTAGAAATTTTTGCTGATGTTCACTTGCATTTTCCTGTGAGAGAGAGATGATGGTCTGTCCTCTTTTCTGCAATGTTTACTTTCTACTGGCAGCTGTTTTCAGTCATTTATTTATTTTATTTTTTTTTTCTAGCCCACTGCCTTCTGCTGTTTGCTTTATTGGAGAATATCACAACCAATAATCTTGCCATGTGCAACAGCCAGTGTAGAACCAAGGCTTAAATTTGCCGTCATAACGTTGCACCTAAATGAGCTCTGCTCAGTGTTAATGACTTGAGGGTGTCATTTTGTGTGTGTGTGTGTGTGTGTGTGTGTGTGTGTGTGTGTGTGTGTGTGTGTGTGAGAGAGAGAGAGAGAGAGAGAGAGAGAGAGAGAGAGAGAGAGAGAGAGAGAGAGAGAGAGAGAGAGCATGAGAGTGAGAACTAAATGATACCTTCATTCAGTTCCATGTAGATGGAAAATGAAGGTTCCTATGATTCTGCAAGTCTTGTGTTTACAGTACTTGTTCAGACAGCATGACTTTTCCTGTGTAAATAATCTTTTTTCTGTAGGGAAGAATAAGAAAAGTAGCTCAAGATCAACAAGTTTCAAAATGGTTTTAATTGGAAAACAAAAGTTATTTTGTTGTTGCTATTTTGCCCATATAAAAAAGCAATAACATGAAAGATAATACTTTAAAACATCTGCCATTTTATTAGCATGTGGTGTCAGCTTGTGCAGTAACCTTGGGCCCCAACAGCAGAATAAAAAAACAAAACAAAAACAAAATATGGGAAATGAAATATTCAAAAAGTAATCCACGTTTCTTTAAAAAGTAATCACTGTTTCTTTTTTAGTTGTTGTACAGTAATCTAAGTCAGCTATTTCTACCCATCAAAGCCTTAAAAGTTCTTAAATACATAAATTCCAAAGAGGAGACTGTTTTAGATTCAGATTATGTTATTTTTTGCAGAAGGGCAATCCATTTATACAGTTAACCTGTCCATAATTACAGAATAAATACCATAAAAGAGATAGGGGAAAAAAAAACAAAAAAAACAAAAACAACCATTTAGTGTCTGCTGGATTGTGGTTCAACAATGAATTTTCTGAAATCTATAATTGCCTTAGTTTTAAACACTTTTAAATTAAATTAAATATGCTACCATTACACCCTCTGACAAATTTAGGGAGGACACAGCTGTGATTGAATTGGTGGCCCTGAAGGAGAGACAATAATATTGTGTCATCTAAGAACTTGACAAGATAATTACTTTGTTGAGAGGATCTACAGTTGTCTGTATAAAGGACTCTTATCTCTTTAACAGGCAAACTGCAATGGATCCAATTTGTCTGAAGTTAGTGACAAAATTTCATCCTTGAAAAGTTTTCAAGCACCCAGAATAGTATTTTCTCATATTTCCTTGCTCGCAGATGTTGACTTTCTAGTTGTTTTTCCTCTTTTCCAATTCCTCATGTACCACAGTTTTAAAGTGTTCAAAGCTAATGTACACAACCCCTTCAAACCTAGAAACAACTGATTTTCTAGTTGCCAGGCAATATGTGAAAATCTTCTGACTGCTTCCAGCAGTTTTCTCTTGGATGGTGTGTATCTCTTGCACTGGCCACGACATTGTGTGATGTTGTAAGCCGCACATGGCTTCGGATTCTTGTGGAGTTTGACTGGTTTCGATGCCAGTGCAGGAGGTGGCGTTTGAGGTATGCAGGATGCCCCTTGAAGCACCATGGATGGAGCCTGCGGTTGTGTCAATAGCACCAGGGGTCCAGGTGCTGCAGACACTCTGGGTGGGACGTAGGTGGCCGCAGCAGACTTGCACTGAAGGGGCCGGTGTCGCCGATGGAACGGCCCCCTCTAAAAATTGGTCCTTCACTGCGGCTTCACTGTGCATGCATCTGAGACTGACTCTTGAGTCTGACTCTCTACACCCAAAGCGATCAATCAAAGGGAATGATGTGATTATTAACCATCAGGTGACAAAGTAAAACCTCATAAATCATTCTAAAGTCAGTTTTAAGCAGAAATGAGGCAATAATCTGTGAATTGCTACTGACGCTCCAAAGCAGCACCTCAGACTCAGACATGCTGCTGTGGTGCTCTGATTGGTCCCCTGTCTTTAATTATGAAATAATGTTGAATTTATGTGGAAATGATTATTGTACAAAAGCTTCAGATATCTGTCACTGAGATAGATGATGACTGGAGTGCAGTTTGAAGCAGAAATGAGGTGATAATCAGTGAATCGCTGCAGACGCTCAGAAATGATGCTGCCAGGGCTGTGAAAACTCAGCAGATCTGCAAAATTCTGCGGATTTTCATCATGGGGAGGAGTGGGGGGGGGGGGGGTGTGTTAGTGTTTTACTCTGTAATCATGATTGTCACTGAGTTTTTAAAAAGTCTATTGCAAAGTGTTCTTTCTTTTTACAACATCATGCAAGTTTTATAAGACACCGGCAGTCCGCGGACACTGAGCTGTGTGTTTCAGATACAAATCAGTGTCCTCGGATCTGCAGAGTTTCGAGGAGAAAAAGGCCTGGCTGTTGCGACAGTTGTCGTAAAGCAAGACTGGGTTGGTTGCTGCGGCGACGCCTAAGCAAAACATAGCATGTGGACGTCGCAAACCTTTAAAGCTCTAAAGTTTTTAAGAGAAGACTTGTGCAGCATGTCTGTGTCACGGAGCGACGTTGGACATAGAGAAGATGGCGAGAAAGACTGTTTGAAAAAGTCTGATAAGGACAAGAATCCATGGAATTGTCGTTGGCTTCATCAATACATCTGAAAGATTAAAGAAATGGGAAAAGCAAACTGTGCCCTCAGGAAACACGGTAAGAATTTTTCTCTCTCTGGAAAATAAACATTGTGCTGTTCAAACAGGATTTTAGACAAGATTATGTGACCCTTTTTTTATTATTAATCTAGACTTTCTTTCATTGGAAAAAAAAGACTGGCTTTGTATGGATTTAAACAAATTTACACAAGAATCTAAATGAGTTTTTATTAATGTAGACTTTTTTTCATGGGAAAAAGACACTGTAGCTTTGAGTGGATTTACAGGAATTTACACAATAATATGTGGCTTTTTTTAATTTAAGGTATGTTATTGATATTTTACCATGATTTTCAAAATATTCTCTAAGCTTTAGCTGTGATTTTTGAAATGCTTTAACAGTCTTTTCAGTCTTCATGAATTTCATGTAGTTTAATTGTACTGAGTTAATGCATAATTTGGTTTACAATTAAAAGGAAAGTTTCTGTGTAGGCTCTCTGTTGTCCAGGTGGTTTCCATAGTAGAGAAACTTGAATCTTCAACTGGACTGGGTTGCTTGACGTGAGGATGTTTCGCGTCTAATCGCGGAAGCTTCCTCAGCTAAATTTCTTGCTCTGGTAGTCTGTCTTCTGTCTTGACTCTCGTAGAGACAAGAGTCTCTACAAGAGACAAGAGTCAAGTGTTACTTAGTAACGCATTACTCTAACCTGACGACTTTTTTCAATAATGAGTAATCTAACGCGTTAATCTTTCCAAATCAGTTATCACATTAAAGTTACTTCTCCGAGTCACTGTGTGTTACGATTATTTTTGTATTGCGTGTTGATCTCAGTGCATGAGCCCACTTTGCCCACTTCCAGTGAGCTGCTGCACATAAGCTGTATCTGCTGTGGAGCAGCTTTGAGATGAAAAACTGTTGTCTCTCAAAGCACGGTGATGCACATTGAGGTGGCGGGGAGTGTTGTTCGGCAGCTGCTGAAAGTGACAAATAAAGTAACTACTAAACTTAGTTACTTTTAAAATTGAGTAATCAGTAAAGTAACTAAGTTACTTTTCAAGGAGTAATCAGTAATTGGATTAATTTTTAAAGTAACTGTGGCAACACTGTGTGTGTGTTTCTTCATGTAGAAATAGTTGCATCAGGAAACGCATCTGGGGCAAAACTTGTGCTAAATCCGAATGCAGCTCTCTACTTGATCTGCTAGGGTGACCCCCCCCTCCCAACATCTGGGAGCATCTGAAATGCAAACAAGTCATCACTATGTCATTGCAGTCTGAACCAAAGCTGTTTTCTGTTTTGTCTGGTCACTTTCTTTTCATTCAACTAAGGGCCCTGTCCCACTGGCGTTTAGGAGGATTTGCGTATGGATTGCGCACAAAATTGGCCCATATTTGCCAGACATCCGCAGTATCCGTGTAACATGCCTGTATGAGTCGGCCGTCATCCGAACACATCCGTGATCATCCTCAGAGGCACGCATGTCCGCAGCCAGGATTTTTGAGCTGTTCAAAAATCTGAATGTGGATAACATCCACCTTACATACTCCATACATACTCAATTCATACACAATACATACTCACTCTATGCGCAGTATATCTGCCGTTAACCGCTGATATCCGCAACTGACGAGGATTTGCGGCTTGGCAGCGGACTGGGACAGTGTGTAAAACAGATATATTGCATGCCTGTCATGTCCACATCACAAACTAAAACATGTTGTAGTGAATGCATACAAATTGGCCACGAATAAAGCGTTTTTATTACATCTGTTTTGCAACTGATTTGCAGACAATCTGTGAATGCATAACAAACACGTCACGTAAACCCAAAGTACTATATGTGGCAGAAAGCGACATGCCTGCCAGTCAGTGCCGGTCCGGCTGTGTAAATCCACAAAGACGTAATAGCTGCTGCAATCGGGTCTCCTCCAGGACTTTTACTTAACACCAACAAAAGGAAGAGTTGCTGTTTAGCCACAACTCACGCTGAAGTCTGTTTTCTGTGACACTCTCAAAAAAAAAAAATCTCACACCCCAAGCGGCTTCCCCCCTCCCGCTCCCCAAACTCATGAACAGTTAACCCTCGCATGACAACATGAACATTAACTCTGTGATCAACTTGTCCAAGTCCAGCAATTGCTCCAGAGGCTGTATTGTTGGTGTGAATAGTGATGCCGATGGCCTGAGTGAGCTTATTTTATGACCGCAATGCATATGCCATGCACGCGCAACACGTGCGCGATGTGTTCATAATACACCTGTCATACTGCTGTGATAATTGCAAAGCATCGGATCAGTTTCCTCACTACATGCGTTATATAACCGTGATTGTGCATCATATATTCGCTATATATTATTAATATATCCATAATTCATACTGGGACATTTGTCATTTTTGGCCATTTTTGTTGCGGACGACAACAAACGCCCATAATTTTTGTACTCAATTCATGCGCAATTGATCCTCTCCCCAGTGGGACAGGGCCCTAAAACCTGAGTACCCCTGGGGATGGGGGCTGTGGTATTTCTAGCCACAAAAAAAAAAAAAAAAAAAGTTTAAAACCATGCCACGCATGTATGCAACCCAGATCTGTTGCATATCCACTTAATGGTTGGAAGCTTGACTAAGCACAAAAGAACCATTTCTACTGAAACAAAACACAGTTCAAACACCAAGCAATTAATTGAACAACCAATAAAAACACACTAAAGCCCCTTTCACATAGGCATATTTGTAGAGCTGCTCATTGTGGCGTATCATCTACCCCCAAATTGAGCAGCTCTATGCCCACTTTTAGCAGCTCTACGTCAAGTTTTTTCTCTCTACGCAGCAGTATGTTGAGGGCTACGTGCATAGGATGGAAGAAATTAAACATGTTTAATTTTCTTCGGCGTAGAGCGCTGGACACAGTTTTAAGCATCCAAGTCTGTGCAACATGTCAGGCTGCAATCAGCAGGTTTTTTTCTGTGCTCTTTAAGCGTGTAGTTTTACTGCATTGTGTACACGGTATAAAAACAATCCTGCGTGATTTATACTGCGGGAACAATGGAATACAGCAGGAATCATACATTGACGTTGGATAGCATTGTATTGTGAGGGTGTGGCTTCCAGTCACGAAAAAAAAAAAAAAATTAAACATGTTTAATTTTTGGCGTCCGATTCGCTTCGTCCTTTGCGTCCCTCGCACTGTTATGGCATTGAGCTACATCGTCTCAGCACTGGGTTGCTTCCACGTGGCGTCGTCATGACGCCACACAACACAACTTGAAGTGGGCGTGGTGTAAAAGGGGCTTTAATGCTACAGATACAAACAACACAACACATACAGAAAAGTGTAGATTCTACAGATGACAATGGTGTGTTTTATCACTACATCCAAAATTCACTGAACCAACAGCCCAAACAGACCAAAATAAACTGCACACAGCCTTAACCATAAAGTATGTCCTACCTTTGCTGTTTTGTGATCTTAATTCATGTTCCAGTGCATAAATGTGTTACAGATAATACAGATACAGGTAAATCACTGCCCCTGTGTTACACTAAACTGATTCCAAAGAGTTTCTACCAGCGTTTTGCTCCGGGAGATGAAATATAATGGGGAGTAGAACAGGCACCTCTCTTCTATTGGCTCTGACTGTTTGATAAAGGTGTCAATCATCCAAATAGACCAATGGGTTCCTGAGATAATGGAATGCGTAATGCATTTTGTGTGTTCAGAGTTATGCCAAGCATTATGCATGGGAGTGCAGAGGGTCTTTGTGTGGTGGATTTTTCAAAACAAACCCAAAAACCAGTTATAAATGAATCAATGGAATGAATACCTACTCTAATGTATACGTGAAACAAAAAGAGTAGCATAGTTTGGTGCCTGAGTAATCTGTAATGGCACACATTGTGCCAAATGTGGCGAAGATGGCCAATTTGGAGAGACCTCTACAAATATATCTCCTGAACTTCTCTGCTCCAGTTTTTTGCATCATTGTTGGTGTGCAGGTAACTGTCAGAAGTTTCTTTTTTTTTTTGATAGAAATTACACTTTTTATTTTTTTTTGTTGTATGCCATTTTCATTTACTCTAACCCAGTAACATATACGAGGTCTGTTAGAAAAGTATCTGACCTTATTATTTTTTTCAAAAACCATATGGATTTGAATCACGTGTGATGACATCAGACATGCTTGAACCCTCGTGGGCATGCGAGAATTTTTTCACCTTTCCTTCTAACAACACTTAATAAGCGTTTGGGAACTGAGGACACTAATTGTTGAAGCTTTGTAGGTGGAATTCTTTCCCATTCTTGCTTGATGTATGACTTCAGTTGTTCAACAGTCCGGGGTGTCTGTTGTTGTATTTTGTGCTTCATAATGCGCCACACATTTGGGCAACAGATCTGGACTGCAGGCAGGGCAGTCTAGTACTCACACTGTTTTACTACGAAGCCACGCTGTTGTAACACATGCACATTGGTATTGGTATTGTCTTGCTGAAATAACCAGGGATGTCCCTGAAAAAGACGTTGCTTGGATAGCAGCATGTGTTGCTCCAAAGCCTGGATGTACCTTTCAGCATTGATGGTGCCATCACAGATGTGTACGTTGCCCATGCCATGGGCACTAACACACCCCTATACTATCACAGATGCTGACTTTTGAACTTTGCGCTTTTGAACTTTTCCATGATTTCCAAAAACAATTTGAAATGTGGACGCATCAGACACAGCACACTTTTCCACTTTGCATCTGTCCATTTCAAATGAGCTCGGGTCCTGAGAAGACAGTGGCGTTTTTGGATGTTGTTGATGTATGGCTTACTCTTTGCATGGTAGAGTTTTAACTTGCACTTGTATATGTAGCGACAAGCTGTGTTAACTGACAGTGGTTTTCGAAGTGTTCCTGAGCACACGCGGTAAGATCCTTTACACAATGGTATCGTTTTTAATGCAGCGCCGCCTGAGGGATTGAAGGTCACGGGCATTCACTGTTGGTTTTCGGCCTTGCCGCTTACATGTCGAAAGTTCTCTAGATTCTCTGAATGTTTTGATTATATTATGGACTGTAGATGATGGAATCCCTAAATTATTTGCAATTGAACATTGAGAAACATTGTTCTTAAACTGTTGGACTGTTTTTTTCACGCAGTTATTCACCAATTGGTGACTATCACCCCATCTTTGCTTGTGAATGGCTGAGCCTTTTCGGGATGCTTCTTTTATACCCAATCATGACACTCTCCTGTTTCCAATTAACCTGTTCACCTGTGGAATGTTCCAAACAGGTGTTCTTTGGGCATTCATCAACTTTCCCAGTATTTTGTCCCAACTTTTTTGAAATGTGTTGCAGACATCCATTTTAAAATGAGCAATTATTTGCACAAAACCAATAAAGTTTAACAGTTTGAACATTAAATATCTTGTCTTTGTGGTATATTCAACTGAATATAGGTTGAAGAGGATTTTCTGTTTTTATTTACATTTCACACAACATCCCAACTTCATTGGAATTCGGGTTGTAAGTACACAAATCTTTTTCTATTTGCTTCTGTTGTTGGCTGTTGTGCCACATAACCTGCATTGTTTTACACCCCTGTCACATTAGAGCACGAATTGCACAAATGCGTACAAATTGACATTTGAATGACATTCTTTTGTGCCGCATTCGAACTGCACTCAAATTCCTCATACAGCATTCCTACCACAGCCAGCACATTCATTTGTGGCTCGTGCTGGAAAACATATGAATGGCGGTGGAGTCAGTCATACTGCCAGAGGAATACAGTTGAACATCATTTGTGCAAGTCGACTTGCAGTCGTACTGCTTTCAACCTGCAGCACGAATTGTACAAATGCCATACGAAGTGACATTCAAACTACATTTGTGCTCCTCTATACCACTTCATCATGAAGGTGTATAACTGGGGATAGAAAATGCAAAATATGGACAATGCACAGCTTCTCCAATCACAGCCGTAGAAGCCTATAACTTCTTCTGGGTTGTCTGGGTGTCTTGGTGTCTTTCCTCACTCTTCTCCTTACACAGTCACTCAGATTTTGAGAAGTGTCTGCTCCATACAGATTTACCATAGAGTGCCATACTGTTTGTCTTTCTTCATAATTGATGTAAATAAAGTCCAAGACATATTCATCCGTCCATCCATCCATTTTCTTCCGCTTTATCCGGAGTCGGGTCGCGGGGGCAGCAGCTCAAGCAAAGCCGCCCCCGAAAGACATATTCAGTGACTTTGAAATGTTCATGTTTCCATCCCCTGACTTGTCTGAAGAACACTGGCAATAAAAGTGGTTATTTAGAGGTATTATATCATTATTTATGTAACGCATCATCTCAGCTTTTATATTTTTAATTAATTTATATCAAGTTTAGACATTTGATTTTTTTTCCAATTTGAAATGGCATAAACAAATTAAAATGTGTGAAATGTCAAGTGTTCCAATGCTTTTGGAGAGTACTGTAACTGGCAGTGCAGGAGGTTTAGCTTCATTTTTTAGGGACAATTTTAACTATTGTCAGATTTTAACTGACAAGCTTTGAACTACAGCCTTGTGACCTAAATTGCCCTGTCAAAGAGCCATGTGCTTCGATTTCTCACCTGATACAATTTAATAATCATATTTCCAAATTTACTAACTTTGTGAGTATTTATTTATTTTTTTTTCCCCCCGCCACTATATGAGAGGATACTTGTGGTCGATTTTAATATTCACAATTGCTGTTAGGAGAAACCACTGGCTAGGGAGTTCTTAAAGTTTCATTCACTTTATGTACACACTTATTCCATGGAAAGGTTGTGGGGAACTGGTGTATGATTGATGGGCCTTGATCAAGACTCTGGATGCTTTTATATGGCCCGGGGCTTTGGCTGAAAGGTGGGGTACACCCTCGACAGGCCACCAGTCCATCACAGGGCTACATATAGATAGCCAAACTCATTCACATGCCTCCTCACACCTACGATTCATTTAAAGTTTCGACTTCACCCAAGCTGCATGTCTTTGGAATTGAGAGGATGCTGGAGCACCTGTTGGGAAAGTGTAGTGACACGGACCCACAACAGGGGGCACAAATGAACGGTCAATAGATGAGCCAAAATATAACAATTTAATGTTGTGAATGTGCACAACGAACATACAGACAATCTCAGAATATCATAACAGTCAATACACAAAGGTGACGTGTGGGCAGGCTCGAGGATAGAAGACGTCTGTCCCAAGAAGAGCCGGAACCACACGATTTCCGCTGCCCCAGAACCTGGTGAATACTGGAGCCACCAAGTCCCGAATTCCCAGGTGATCACCGTCCCCGACTGTCGGATCTGGTACTGCTGGCGAAGAACAAAGACAGTCAAGTGTGGGTGTGTGTACACCCAGTAACAACAACGGTGGGAATGCCACCTCCACCTCTCACTCAATAACTTGCAGAGTACTGTGGATTCCTCAGGGGAAAAGAGTGCCTTCAGCGCTCTCACAGCTTCCACCGACGGAGGAACTGGTACTCCTGCAAACACTCACAATATACAAATATTACAATTACAAAACGGCTGAGGATATTACCTCCAATGAAGTATGATATCTCGGCAACGAGGTGGAGATGACGTCTGGTCTTTATGGAGTGAGATGATGTTGAGTAGATGGGTGACAGCTGTCAAGAGGTAATGAGCGACAGCTGTCACCCCCGGCTGTGTCCATGGCGGCAGCGCCCTCTCGTGCCTGAAGCCCGCACTTCAGGCAGGGCGCCCTCTGGTGGTGGGCCAGCAGTACCTCCTCTTCTGGCGGCCCACACAACAGCACCTGGAGGAAACCCACACAAACACTGGGAGAATATGCAAATGCTACACAGAAAGCAACAGTGCTAACCACTAAGCTGCATTTTTTTTTAGATATTATTAAATCTTCTAATTTTAGACAGTCTGTGTTTAGTCCTACACAAGCAAGAGGTCAAACTCTGGACATTGTGTTGGCACACGGTTTAAATATTTCAATCAAAGATGTCTGTTTTATCACTGTTGGATAATTTTTTTTCTGTGTAGGCTCTCAGTTGTCCAGGTGGTTTCCATAGTAGAGAAGCTTGAATCTTCGACTGGACTGGGTTGCTTGACGTGAGGACGATTCGCTTCAAATCGCAGAAGCTTCCTCAGCTAAAATTCTTGCTCTGGTAGTCTGACTTCTGTCTTGACTCTTGTAGAGAAGAATAAACAGAAGCCACAAAACACAAGTTCGGGGTGATCAGGTCTCTTCAACACAGAGCCCTACAGGTGCCCACAACTGCAGAGGGAAGGGCTAAAGAACAACAACTTGTACGGAAAGCCCTCACAGTATGTGGGTACCCACGATGGTCCCTGGACAAAGTGCAGAAGTCCCAGAAAACAAAGAGACCAGATAGACAGGAGACGGAGACAAGAAGAAGAGAAGTGTCTCTCCCTTATTTAGCAGGAGTAGGGGAAAAACTACAGAGGATCTTCAGACAGCACAAAATCCCAGTTTACTTTAATCCGGTTAACACCTTGAGACAGAAATTAGTTCACCCTAAGGACAGGATCCCTAGTTACAAACAGAGCAATGTAGTGTATTCTATCAGATGTCAGGAAAACTGTAATGAACACTACATAGGTCAGACTAAGCAACCTTTACACAAAAGGCTTTACCAGCACCGCAGAGAGGGCGCAAGTGGACCTCAGTCTGCAGTTCATCTCCACCTAAAAGACACTAACCACACGTTTGAGGACAAGGAAGTTAAAATCTTAGCCAGAGAGAAGAAATGGTTTGAGAGAGGGGTCAAGGAGGCATTCTATGTGAAACAGTTGAAACCCAGCCTTAACCGGGGAGGGGGTCTGAGACACGCTTTGTCCCCTGTTTACAATGGGGTACTCAGGTCAAAGCAGTTTCAGTCTTTTGTTCATGGTAATGAGTCATTCACGTCATCAGGAGAGTCGTCAAGGGAGCCATCAGGAGAGGCTTCTGTCCCATCATTAGGAGGGACAGCTGCCCTGTCATTAGCAGGGTGCTAACTAGAGCACAATAGGTGCTAATTAGTCACTAGCCTATAGCAGTCTGCCTTTCAGTAGGAGAGGTCGGGTTAGGTTTAAAACTCCAGCTTTTGTGGCTTCTGTTTGTTCTTCTCTACAAGAGTCAAGACAGAAGTCAGACTACCAGAGCAAGAATTTTAGCTGAGGAAGCTTCTGCGATTTGAAGTCCAGTCCCAGTCCCATTCCAGTCGAAGATTCAAGGTTCTCTACTATCATTTTTTTTTTCTTTGATTTCATTGTTCCTGCATTTTATTGCCCTTTTAAGACTGAGTTAAAAGTCTTCAACTTTGTACATTGGTCCCTGTGCTATGAAGACTAAACTTGACTAAACTTGACCTTGTGCAGAAGTAGGGTATCTCAGCAGATACCTTAGTGGATAGGTTCAGCTTTGTTCTACACAACCTGTTGAACATGGTTGTACCAGATAAACTGCAAATGCATCAATGAAGAAAAATGTCTCCATGAATTACTGAGGATCTGCGAGCCCTCAAATGGCGCTACTCCAGACAGGAATTGGCTTATTGGGCATGACAGCCTGAAGGCGTATCAATGTGCTAGGTCAGCTGCTAAAGCAGCATCTTCCTCTGATTTAATCAAAAGCAATAAGTATAGCTTAAGATGCTTCCCTGACACCTTGGCAGTACTAATCTAGGGACAGCAGTCTGTTGTGGATATACTTCTTATAGTAGATGATTGTATCTCCTTTTTCTTTTTTATGACAAAGATGGATGATAATGGTAGGATACCACAGTGTTTTGAGGAGGTTTTGTGCACTTACAAACACTTACATGTTTGTGTCAATATTGGAAAGCCAGTGACTGATTTTAAGCCTATTTCTCTTGCATATCTGTCACAGGTGGATATGAATGCCAAGAATACTGCAAGTTCACTTGTTCCATTGCCATGTTGGATGATTGATTTTTGACACTTGGTGCCACAATTTTGTTAATCTGTCACTCTCTGCTGGAGTATTCCCCAACACTTTTCAGTCAGTAATCATAAACTCTCTTCTTAAGAAACTTGACCTGGGCCCAGAGAGTTTGGAAAAAAGTTTGGAAAAAGTGACATCAAATTAGGTGTTTAAATATTTGTTTGAAAACAACTTACTTGAGCCATGCACTCTGTTGAAACTGTGCTCACAGAGGTGGTGAATGATTTTTAATTGTTACAGACTCAAATTCTGAATCAGCGTTATTGTTGCTGGATCTCAGTGCTGCATTTACTACAGTTGATCATGGTGTCCTGTTGAATAGGCATGAGCATTATTTTTGAATCTCTAGAACAGTGATGTCCTGGCTAAGGTCATATTTTTTTGGGGGTCAGTTTCAGTGCATAGTTTTCAACAATGTGGCATCTGCATTAGCCACTGTTAAATATGGGGTTCCTCAGAGCTTTGTTTGCTTTAATAATATTATTATGTAAGGATGTGGCAGATTCAATCCAGTATCTGTATCGGCTTCTCATACCAACATAATTCAAGTATCAGAAAATACCAGTACAACCTGCAGAGCTTTCCAGTACCGGAGAGGAGTCACGTCTGAAAAACTTCCCAACTGCTGCTGGCTCTCTGCTCTTTGCTGCTGAGTGTGAGGAGGCGAGGGCGGAGAGGGAGGTTTCTGAACTGAAGCTGAGCAGTTTCAGAGAGGTCTCTTCCGCAGTTCAGCAGCAGTTTTCTAGCCGATTTCCGCACAGCTCTCGGGTCTCAAATTGTCTCTGCCACTGAGCACAGATTTTCCAAAAAATGAACTGAATTGTTACTGAAAATGTGTGCTGAAAAATCAGCATCCTGAGGCTGTACAACACTATGAAATGGCAGCTGCTCGGAGCGCAGCTGAACAGAGTTTCTATCTACTGAATGGGAAAAACCTCCATCAAAATCCTTCAGTATTATTATTATTATTCTTGCTTGATCGTAGCTGATAATACATTTATAAATTCATGGCTTATTTTACAGTTGAAAGGCTTTGTATTTCCAAAAAGTTCCAAGTTTCATGGAGAGCAGGGGCAGGAGAGAAAGTGAGCAAGAGAGACAGAGAGAGAGCAAGAGGGAGAGAGAGCAAGCGAGAGAGAGAGAGAGAGAGAGAGAGAGGCAGAGAGAGGGAGAGCATGCAAGAAAGAGGGGGGGGGGGGGAGAGAGAGAGAGAGAAAGGGGACTTTTTTTTTTTTTACTTTAACACTTGCTTTGACAATGTGTTTCCCATGTCAACAATGCTTCACTGAAATTAAAAAGGAGAGAGAGACACAGAGAGGCAGAGAGAGAGAGAGAGAGTGCTGTCTTTTATCATAAGTCTATAAAAATAAGTCCATAAAAGTCTATAATTTAAAAAAAAAAGTACTTAATTCTTTCATCAAAACATCAAATCTAGGCTTGCATCTTAGATGTGCCTTCTGGCAAATTGTAGCTGAACTTTCAGGTCTCCTTTTTAAGAAAAATCCTCCTCTAAACACTTCATCATGAAGCTGTGTAACTGGGAATCCAATATATCCTCATATAAAACCAACAATAATGACAATAATAATAATAATATTAAAGCAAAACAGATTTCAAATTAAATGTTGATCACACTCATAAAAACATTTTTAGTGCTATTATTATTATTATATTTACTACATCAAGTAATGGTCCGTGAGATGGGCTCACAGCATTTTACAAAGTCCACATCTATTTGCTTGTTCCCTGCTTTTTTATACCCTCTAATTTGAGTTTCTTCATCATTCTTTCATCTTTTCCTGACAGACCATACATGTTATAATAAAATTTTCTTGTTTTCTCTGACTTTGGCCATTTCCGTGTTTAAAAAGAGAATTGTTTCCACGAGCCTGTTGCACTTCACAGTGCAGATTTGCCGTTTATTTTTCTCCAATAGGGCCAAATTTGGCCCGATGTTTTGTTGATGAAATTTCTACAGGTTTTTTTCTTTCTTTCTTTCTTTCTTTTTTTATTTTTGGCCACAAACTTAAATATCTGTTTTGAATGCAGATGATGGGCTTGTTGGGCTTGTTGTATGGGCTTGTTAAGTAAGAGTGTAAAATCAAGCTGTTAATTTTCCAAGAGTGTCACGTGTTACATGCACTGCGTAGATCACAAACAGCAGTTACATGTCATTGTTGTATCCATCCATCCATCCATCCATCCATTTTCTTCCACTTTATCCGGAGTCGGGTCGCGGGGGCAGCAGCTCAAGCAAAGCCGCCCAGACCTCCCGATCCACACGCACCTCCCCCAGGTCCTCCGGGGGAACCCCAAGGCGTTCCCAAGCCAGCCGAGAGATGTAGTCCCTCCAGCGTGTCCTGGGTCTTCCCCGGGGCCTCCTCCCAGTGGGACGTGCCCGGAACACCTCTCCAGCAAGGCGTCCAGGGGGCATCCGGAAAAGATGCCCGAGCCACCTCAACTGACTCCTTTCAACATGGAGGAGCAGCGGCTCGACTCCGAGCTCCTCCCGAGTGACCGAGCTCCTCAACCTATCTCTAAGGGAGCGCCCAGCCACCCTGCGGAGGAAACTCATCTCGGCCGCTTGTACTCGTGATCTCGTTCTTTCGGTCATGAGCCAAATCTCATGACCATAGGTGAGGATCGGAACGTAGATCGATCGGTAAATCGAGAGCTTTGCCCCCCCACTCAGCTCTCTCTTCACCACGACGGTCCGATACAGCGACTGCATCACTGCAGATGCTGCACCGATCCGTCTATCAATCTCACGCTCCATCCGTCTCTCACTCATGAACAAGACCCCAAGATACTTAAACTCCTCCACTTGAGGCAAGGACACTCCACCGACCTGAAGAGAGCAAAACACCTTTTTCCGGTCGAGAACCATGGCCTCGGATTTGGAGGTGCTGATTTTCATCCCGGACGCTTCACACTCGGCTGCAAACCACCCCAGTGCATGCTGAAGGTCCTGATTTGATGAAGCCAACAGAACCACATTGTCCGCAAACAGCAGAGACGAGATTCTGTGGTTCCCAAACAGACCCCCTCTACACCCTGGCTGCGCCTAGAAATTCTGTCCATAAAAATAATGAACAGAACCGGTGACAAAGGGCAGCCCTGGCGGAGGCCAACGTGCACTGGAAACAGGTTTGACTACTACCGGCAATGCGAACCAAACTCCTGCTGGGGTCATACAGGGACCGGATAGCCCTTAGCAAAGGACCCTGGACCCCGTACTCCTGGAGCACTCCCTATAGGGTGCCCCGAGGGACATGGTTGAACGCCTTCTCCAGATCCACAAACACTGTGGACTGGTTGGGCGAACTCCCATGATTGTTGTAACTGTAAAAAAAAATGTTTTTTGGTGTGTTGAAGACAATAGAAGTGATTTAATTGTTTGAGTGTAATTAATGGTCAGTGTCCCTTTCAGTGTTAAGAATTTGCCAAAATGAGACCCTAATAGAGATGGACAAATACACACACCGCCTGTGATGCTTCACTTATTGACATACATCAGAGGACAAAATGCAGCAATATGCATGAATGACATTGATTGTAACTTTAAAAAAATGTTACTTTTATGCTTCAAAGCTGATAGTACTTGAAATGAAGGAATTTCATCATGGGTGATCATGAATAGAGCAGTTTCTCTATTTCTGTGTTTAAACAGAAAATGTACATGGGATCGTTATCCATGGCCTTGTATAGCAAGTCGTCTTTTATCAGAATATAAGGCTGAGTTCAAAGTAAAGGTGAACAAGAAATACATCTTCTGTTTACTTCCCCTGAAACTAAGCATCACCTTTTTCAAAATTTCCTTATTGGAGCGTTGCACTACTCATGCAAGATGACACTTGTATAGATGACAGGTAATAGAAGACTGCAGTGCATTTTCCCAGGGGAACATCTGTGATTTAAATGAAGCACAAAGCATTTTTCAGAAAACAGAAGGTAAGCAGTTGACGCATTTTCATGGCAGCATTTCAAAATCCTTTGATAACATGAAAGACTGAATGAATCAGTTTCAAAAAGAAACTGAAAAAGCCAATTTATTTGGATAAATTTGCTTCCGAGCTTTGATTTTGAGTAATGGTGTAATTAAAAGGTTTATTTAAACAGCTGTTAACTTGTAAATTAAGTAAGATATTGACTGTTTCATGTATAGTTTTATATTCATGGAACATAATGAAATGTGTTATCTTGTAAATAAGCTGAAGACAAAAGCATGTTATTTGAACCACTGAGGATAATCCACTGCTGTTGCTTTGCCTATCACAATTTGGGAATTTAGGAAAAAACAAACAAAAAACTAATCTGACAAGCCAAAATAAAGGAGTGCTCTTCAGATGGACCCATGTCACAATTTATCCTGTGTATTGAGTCATTTACCGTTATTTTTTTCTAATCTTGTCAACTGTACTTGAGTTTTTTTTTTGTTTTGCTTTTTTTTTAATTAAACTAAAACATCAGCTGTCCCTTTTAATATGACACCCACAACTGCAAGAGGCAAAAGCCATTATTTTATGACTATCAACATAAAAGTTGTTGGGTTGTCTACAGTGTTGTAGTGTAATGAAGTAGAAATACTTTGTTACTGTACTTAAGTAGAATGTTGACGCATCAGTACTTTAGGCCACTAAAGTTTGATCTCTGCATTTAACCCATCCTTATTACTGTTAGACATAATCCAACCACTAGGAGCAGTAGGCTGCTTAGTACAGCACCTGGGGACAAACTCTAGATGTTAAAACACGGCTTTGGTCAAGGCTAGGGAAAGGAGCAGACCCTAATGAGTACATTTTTGATTATGGGAGGAAATCCACACAGACATGGGGAGAACATGCAGGATCCATACAGAAAGGAAATGAACGTGGGTGAAATCAAACCCCTTACCTTATTGCTGTGAGGCAAGAATGCTAACCAGTGATCCACCGTGCTGCATATTATGAACTGAGTTTTGGTGTGAAAAGTCCACAGAAGCCCATTATCTGATGCACCTGCCTGTTTAATCTTTTGGATTATTTATTCATCCCTCTATGGCAAAAATAAAGGTTCTTGTTATATACAAGCACAACTGCTATAAAGGGACCTCTTGTAATTTTTTTTTTTTTTTTTTGTATAATAGTGTCATTCTAAGTGTTAAATAAACAAATATTTACAGTTATTTTCAAGAGTCACATTTTCCATTATCATGCTAAACAATTTTGCTAAAAATAAATCACCGCTAGAGGCGCTGCATTCAAACGGGAAGTGTAACGTAAGCTTGTGGGGCAAGCCACCTTTCACTTCTTACACGGATGCCAAATCAAGTAATTTAATGTTTTTTTTTGTTTGTTTGTTTTTTTTAGATTTTATTTTATTTTTTTGTCTTGGTGGGCAATGGGATTTCTTTTCATTGCGGGAAGAGTCCATTGAGGCTGATGTGATAAAGGCTGTGATAAAGGCTGATGTGATGTTAATGAATGAGGCACTGTGACTCACCAAAGCACCGGCGTTCTGTGGTTTTGGCTGAAAACACAGAGGGATTGTCTTTTAAAATGCCATGTTTCTTTAGCACCCGACAAGGAACTGATTTCAGACATCGTTGTCCAAAATCAGGACGTTTTTCTCAGGCTGTGATGATGAATCGGACTGAAACGAACAGGTAAGATATGACTTTATATTTGAAGTTACATCATGTTTCTGGGGCTCACGTTGACTGTGGCTCGCTCCCCATTTACACACTTACTGAAGACAAATAACGTTGGGACTGCACTGTCTTTTAGCAAGTGTATTTTTTTTTTGTTCCAAACGCATTGTCAGCGGGACAAGTGAGGAATTTTGGGTCGCCGTCACGTTAGTGGCTGCGTCTGTAAGTGAGTGAGTCAGACTCCATTTTTAGACAAGCATATAAACAGCCAGCCAAGTCTACCCAGACACAGACGGTGTTTGTGAGACTGTCTTATCGACATTGTTTCTCTTGCAAATAGAATTCAGTATGGATACATTGAGGTGGGAGCTTGGTCCCCACATGCATACTTCATAAAAGTTCTGAAAAATCAAATGCATTCTTTGTATTTTATTGATGTATTAATTAAAACAAAAAACAGCCCCTCTTTAATTATGCCAATTTGTCATTTCAGAGTTTTTTTAAAGAAATGTCGATTTCTAAAATGTTGTGGTCTTTAATGCAGTTCACTTTAAATTATTGATATAGCAAATCACAATATTCTGTAAATCACTCCAAGACAGTTCACACAAGTAAAACTAACCTAACCCACTCCTGAGCAAGCAACAGTGACCATCTCCTTTGGACATACTAACAATAATAAATTAACACATTAAGCAAAGCACAGCAAAATATGACTAAGATAATCAGCTTGGAACATATCAGCCGTTGACTTATTGATAATGTGATGTAGTTAATAAAAACTCAACCTTGCTTATTTTTAAATTAACAGCTGCAAATGGGTAGTTATTCTCAGACTTGCACTGAAGGGCCGTGTCGCCGATGGAACGCCCCCTCTAAAAATTGGTCCTTCACTGCGGCTTCACTGTGCATGCATCTGAGACTGACTCTTGAGTCTGACTCTCTACACCCAAAGCGATCAATCAAAGGGAATGATGTGATTATTAACCATCAGGTGACAAAGTAAAACCTCATAAATCATTCTAAAGTCAGTTTTTAAGCAGAAATGAGGCAATAATCTGTGAATTGCTACTGACGCTCCGAAGCAGCACCTCAGACTCAGACATGCTGCTGTGGTGCTCTGATTGGTCCCCTGTCTTTAATTATGAATAATGTTGAATTTATGTGGAAATGATTATTGTACAAAAGCTCAGATATCTGTCACTGAGATAGATGATGACTGGAGTGCAGTTTGAAGCAGAAATGAGGTGATAATCAGTGAATCGCTGCAGACGCTCAGAAATGATGCTGCCAGGGCTGTGAAAACTCAGCAGATCTGCAAAATTCTGCGGATTTTCATCATGGGGAGGAGTGGGGGGGGGGGGGTGTGTTAGTGTTTTACTCTGTAATCATGATTGTCACTGAGTTTTTAAAAAGTCTATTGCAAAGTGTTCTTTCTTTTTACAACATCATGCAAGTTTTATAAGACACCGGCAGTCCGCGGACACTGAGCTGTGTGTTTCAGATACAAATCAGTGTCCTCGGATCTGCAGAGTTTCGAGGAGAAAAAGGCCTGGCTGTTGCGACAGTTGTCGTAAAGCAAGACTGGGTTGGTTGCTGCGGCGACGCCTAAGCAAAACATAGCATGTGGACGTCGCAAACCTTTAAAGCTCTAAAGTTTTTAAGAGAAGACTTGTGCAGCATGTCTGTGTCACGGAGCGACGTTGGACATAGAGAAGATGGCGAGAAAGACTGTTTGAAAAAGTCTGATAAGGACAAGAATCCATGGAATTGTCGTTGGCTTCATCAATACATCTGAAAGATTAAAGAAATGGGAAAAGCAAACTGTGCCCTCAGGAAACACGGTAAGAATTTTTCTCTCTCTGGAAAATAAACATTGTGCTGTTCAAACAGGATTTTAGACAAGATTATGTGACCCTTTTTTTATTATTAATCTAGACTTTCTTTCATTGGAAAAAAAAGACTGGCTTTGTATGGATTTAAACAAATTTACACAAGAATCTAAATGAGTTTTTATTAATGTAGACTTTTTTTCATGGGAAAAAGACACTGTAGCTTTGAGTGGATTTACAGGAATTTACACAATAATATGTGGCTTTTTTTAATTTAAGGTATGTTATTGATATTTTACCATGATTTTCAAAATATTCTCTAAGCTTTAGCTGTGATTTTTGAAATGCTTTAACAGTCTTTTCAGTCTTCATGAATTTCATGTAGTTTAATTGTACTGAGTTAATGCATAATTTGGTTTACAATTAAAAGGAAAGTTTCTGTGTAGGCTCTCTGTTGTCCAGGTGGTTTCCATAGTAGAGAAACTTGAATCTTCAACTGGACTGGGTTGCTTGACGTGAGGATGTTTCGCGTCTAATCGCGGAAGCTTCCTCAGCTAAATTTCTTGCTCTGGTAGTCTGTCTTCTGTCTTGACTCTCGTAGAGACAAGAGTCTCTACAAGAGACAAGAGTCAAGTGTTACTTAGTAACGCATTACTCTAACCTGACGACTTTTTTCAATAATGAGTAATCTAACGCGTTAATCTTTCCAAATCAGTTATCACATTAAAGTTACTTCTCCGAGTCACTGTGTGTTACGATTATTTTTGTATTGCGTGTTGATCTCAGTGCATGAGCCCACTTTGCCCACTTCCAGTGAGCTGCTGCACATAAGCTGTATCTGCTGTGGAGCAGCTTTGAGATGAAAAACTGTTGTCTCTCAAAGCACGGTGATGCACATTGAGGTGGCGGGGAGTGTTGTTCGGCAGCTGCTGAAAGTGACAAATAAAGTAACTACTAAACTTAGTTACTTTTAAAATTGAGTAATCAGTAAAGTAACTAAGTTACTTTTCAAGGAGTAATCAGTAATTGGATTAATTTTTAAAGTAACTGTGGCAACACTGTGTGTGTGTTTCTTCATGTAGAAATAGTTGCATCAGGAAACGCATCTGGGGCAAAACTTGTGCTAAATCCGAATGCAGCTCTCTACTTGATCTGCTAGGGTGACCCCCCCCTCCCAACATCTGGGAGCATCTGAAATGCAAACAAGTCATCACTATGTCATTGCAGTCTGAACCAAAGCTGTTTTCTGTTTTGTCTGGTCACTTTCTTTTCATTCAACTAAGGGCCCTGTCCCACTGGCGTTTAGGAGGATTTGCGTATGGATTGCGCACAAAATTGGCCCATATTTGCCAGACATCCGCAGTATCCGTGTAACATGCCTGTATGAGTCGGCCGTCATCCGAACACATCCGTGATCATCCTCAGAGGCACGCATGTCCGCAGCCAGGATTTTGAGCTGTTCAAAAATCTGAATGTGGATAACATCCACCTTACATACTCCATACATACTCAATTCATACACAATACATACTCACTCTATGCGCAGTATATCTGCCGTTAACCGCTGATATCCGCAACTGACGAGGATTTGCGGCTTGGCAGCGGACTGGGACAGTGTGTAAAACAGATATATTGCATGCCTGTCATGTCCACATCACAAACTAAAACATGTTGTAGTGAATGCATACAAATTGGCCACGAATAAAGCGTTTTTATTACATCTGTTTTGCAACTGATTTGCAGACAATCTGTGAATGCATAACAAACTCACGTAAACCCAAAGTACTATATGTGGCAGAAAGCGACATGCCTGCCAGTCAGTGCCGGTCCGGCTGTGTAAATCCACAAAGACGTAATAGCTGCTGCAATCGGGTCTCCTCCAGGACTTTTACTTAACACCAACAAAAGGAAGAGTTGCTGTTTAGCCACAACTCACGCTGAAGTCTGTTTTCTGTGACACTCTCAAAAAAAAAAAATCTCACACCCCAAGCGGCTTCCCCCCTCCCGCTCCCCAAACTCATGAACAGTTAACCCTCGCATGACAACATGAACATTAACTCTGTGATCAACTTGTCCAAGTCCAGCAATTGCTCCAGAGGCTGTATTGTTGGTGTGAATAGTGATGCCGATGGCCTGAGTGAGCTTATTTTATGACCGCAATGCATATGCCATGCACGCGCAACACGTGCGCGATGTGTTCATAATACACCTGTCATACTGCTGTGATAATTGCAAAGCATCGGATCAGTTTCCTCACTACATGCGTTATATAACCGTGATTGTGCATCATATATTCGCTATATATTATATATCCATAATTCATACTGGGACATTTGTCATTTTTGGCCATTTTTGTTGCGGACGACAACAAACGCCCATAATTTTTGTACTCAATTCATGCGCAATTGATCCTCTCCCCAGTGGGACAGGGCCCTAAAACCTGAGTACCCCTGGGGATGGGGGCTGTGGTATTTCTAGCCACAAAAAAAAAAAAAAAAAGTTTAAAACCATGCCACGCATGTATGCAACCCAGATCTGTTGCATATCCACTTAATGGTTGGAAGCTTGACTAAGCACAAAAGAACCATTTCTACTGAAACAAAACACAGTTCAAACACCAAGCAATTAATTGAACAACCAATAAAAACACACTAAAGCCCCTTTCACATAGGCATATTTGTAGAGCTGCTCATTGTGGCGTATCATCTACCCCCAAATTGAGCAGCTCTATGCCCACTTTTAGCAGCTCTACGTCAAGTTTTTTCTCTCTACGCAGCAGTATGTTGAGGGCTACGTGCATAGGATGGAAGAAATTAAACATGTTTAATTTTCTTCGGCGTAGAGCGCTGGACACAGTTTTAAGCATCCAAGTCTGTGCAACATGTCAGGCTGCAATCAGCAGGTTTTTTTCTGTGCTCTTTAAGCGTGTAGTTTTACTGCATTGTGTACACGGTATAAAAACAATCCTGCGTGATTTATACTGCGGGAACAATGGAATACAGCAGGAATCATACATTGACGTTGGATAGCATTGTATTGTGAGGGTGTGGCTTCCAGTCACGAAAAAAAAAAAAAATTAAACATGTTTAATTTTTGGCGTCCGATTCGCTTCGTCCTTTGCGTCCCTCGCACTGTTATGGCATTGAGCTACATCGTCTCAGCACTGGGTTGCTTCCACGTGGCGTCGTCATGACGCCACACAACAACTTGAAGTGGGCGTGGTGTAAAAGGGGCTTTAATGCTACAGATACAAACAACACAACACATACAGAAAAGTGTAGATTCTACAGATGACAATGGTGTGTTTTATCACTACATCCAAAATTCACTGAACCAACAGCCCAAACAGACCAAAATAAACTGCACACAGCCTTAACCATAAAGTATGTCCTACCTTTGCTGTTTTGTGATCTTAATTCATGTTCCAGTGCATAAATGTGTTACAGATAATACAGATACAGGTAAATCACTGCCCCTGTGTTACACTAAACTGATTCCAAAGAGTTTCTACCAGCGTTTTGCTCCGGGAGATGAAATATAATGGGGAGTAGAACAGGCACCTCTCTTCTATTGGCTCTGACTGTTTGATAAAGGTGTCAATCATCCAAATAGACCAATGGGTTCCTGAGATAATGGAATGCGTAATGCATTTTGTGTTCAGAGTTATGCCAAGCATTATGCATGGGAGTGCAGAGGGTCTTTGTGTGGTGGATTTTTCAAAACAAACCCAAAAACCAGTTATAAATGAATCAATGGAATGAATACCTACTCTAATGTATACGTGAAACAAAAAGAGTAGCATAGTTTGGTGCCTGAGTAATCTGTAATGGCACACATTGTGCCAAATGTGGCGAAGATGGCCAATTTGGAGAGACCTCTACAAATATATCTCCTGAACTTCTCTGCTCCAGTTTTTTGCATCATTGTTGGTGTGCAGGTAACTGTCAGAAGTTTCTTTTTTTTTTTGATAGAAATTACACTTTTTATTTTTTTTTGTTGTATGCCATTTTCATTTACTCTAACCCAGTAACATATACGAGGTCTGTTAGAAAAGTATCTGACCTTATTATTTTTTTCAAAAACCATATGGATTTGAATCACGTGTGATGACATCAGACATGCTTGAACCCTCGTGGGCATGCGAGAATTTTTTCACCTTTCCTTCTAACAACACTTAATAAGCGTTTGGGAACTGAGGACACTAATTGTTGAAGCTTTGTAGGTGGAATTCTTTCCCATTCTTGCTTGATGTATGACTTCAGTTGTTCAACAGTCCGGGGTGTCTGTTGTTGTATTTTGTGCTTCATAATGCGCCACACATTTGGGCAACAGATCTGGACTGCAGGCAGGGCAGTCTAGTACTCACACTGTTTTACTACGAAGCCACGCTGTTGTAACACATGCACATTGGTATTGGTATTGTCTTGCTGAAATAACCAGGGATGTCCCTGAAAAAGACGTTGCTTGGATAGCAGCATGTGTTGCTCCAAAGCCTGGATGTACCTTTCAGCATTGATGGTGCCATCACAGATGTGTACGTTGCCCATGCCATGGGCACTAACACACCCCTATACTATCACAGATGCTGACTTTTGAACTTTGCGCTTTTGAACTTTTCCATGATTTCCAAAAACAATTTGAAATGTGGACGCATCAGACACAGCACACTTTTCCACTTTGCATCTGTCCATTTCAAATGAGCTCGGGTCCTGAGAAGACAGTGGCGTTTTTGGATGTTGTTGATGTATGGCTTACTCTTTGCATGGTAGAGTTTTAACTTGCACTTGTATATGTAGCGACAAGCTGTGTTAACTGACAGTGGTTTTCGAAGTGTTCCTGAGCACACGCGGTAAGATCCTTTACACAATGGTATCGTTTTTAATGCAGCGCCGCCTGAGGGATTGAAGGTCACGGGCATTCACTGTTGGTTTTCGGCCTTGCCGCTTACATGTCGAAAGTTCTCTAGATTCTCTGAATGTTTTGATTATATTATGGACTGTAGATGATGGAATCCCTAAATTATTTGCAATTGAACATTGAGAAACATTGTTCTTAAACTGTTGGACTGTTTTTTTCACGCAGTTATTCACCAATTGGTGACTATCACCCCATCTTTGCTTGTGAATGGCTGAGCCTTTTCGGGATGCTTCTTTTATACCCAATCATGACACTCTCCTGTTTCCAATTAACCTGTTCACCTGTGGAATGTTCCAAACAGGTGTTCTTTGGGCATTCATCAACTTTCCCAGTATTTTGTCCCAACTTTTTTGAAATGTGTTGCAGACATCCATTTTAAAATGAGCAATTATTTGCACAAAACCAATAAAGTTTAACAGTTTGAACATTAAATATCTTGTCTTTGTGGTATATTCAACTGAATATAGGTTGAAGAGGATTTTCTGTTTTTATTTACATTTCACACAACATCCCAACTTCATTGGAATTCGGGTTGTAAGTACACAAATCTTTTTCTATTTGCTTCTGTTGTTGGCTGTTGTGCCACATAACCTGCATTGTTTTACACCCCTGTCACATTAGAGCACGAATTGCACAAATGCGTACAAATTGACATTTGAATGACATTCTTTTGTGCCGCATTCGAACTGCACTCAAATTCCTCATACAGCATTCCTACCACAGCCAGCACATTCATTTGTGGCTCGTGCTGGAAAACATATGAATGGCGGTGGAGTCAGTCATACTGCCAGAGGAATACAGTTGAACATCATTTGTGCAAGTCGACTTGCAGTCGTACTGCTTTCAACCTGCAGCACGAATTGTACAAATGCCATACGAAGTGACATTCAAACTACATTTGTGCTCCTCTATACCACTTCATCATGAAGGTGTATAACTGGGGATAGAAAATGCAAAATATGGACAATGCACAGCTTCTCCAATCACAGCCGTAGAAGCCTATAACTTCTTCTGGGTTGTCTGGGTGTCTTGGTGTCTTTCCTCACTCTTCTCCTTACACAGTCACTCAGATTTTGAGAAGTGTCTGCTCCATACAGATTTACCATAGAGTGCCATACTGTTTGTCTTTCTTCATAATTGATGTAAATAAAGTCCAAGACATATTCATCCGTCCATCCATCCATTTTCTTCCGCTTTATCCGGAGTCGGGTCGCGGGGGCAGCAGCTCAAGCAAAGCCGCCCCCGAAAGACATATTCAGTGACTTTGAAATGTTCATGTTTCCATCCCCTGACTTGTCTGAAGAACACTGGCAATAAAAGTGGTTATTTAGAGGTATTATATCATTATTTATGTAACGCATCATCTCAGCTTTTATATTTTTAATTAATTTATCAAGTTTAGACATTTGATTTTTTTTCCAATTTGAAATGGCATAAACAAATTAAAATGTGTGAAATGTCAAGTGTTCCAATGCTTTTGGAGAGTACTGTAACTGGCAGTGCAGGGGTTTAGCTTCATTTTTTAGGGACAATTTTAACTATTGTCAGATTTTAACTGACAAGCTTTGAACTACAGCCTTGTGACCTAAATTGCCCTGTCAAAGAGCCATGTGCTTCGATTTCTCACCTGATACAATTTAATAATCATATTTCCAAATTTACTAACTTTGTGAGTATTTATTTATTTTTTTTCCCCCCGCCACTATATGAGAGGATACTTGTGGTCGATTTTAATATTCACAATTGCTGTTAGGAGAAACCACTGGCTAGGGAGTTCTTAAAGTTTCATTCACTTTATGTACACACTTATTCCATGGAAAGGTTGTGGGGAACTGGTGTATGATTGATGGGCCTTGATCAAGACTCTGGATGCTTTATATGGCCCGGGGCTTTGGCTGAAAGGTGGGGTACACCCTCGACAGGCCACCAGTCCATCACAGGGCTACATATAGATAGCCAAACTCATTCACATGCCTCCTCACACCTACGATTCATTTAAAGTTTCGACTTCACCCAAGCTGCATGTCTTTGGAATTGAGAGGATGCTGGAGCACCTGTTGGGAAAGTGTAGTGACACGGACCCACAACAGGGGGCACAAATGAACGGTCAATAGATGAGCCAAAATATACAATTTAATGTTGTGAATGTGCACAACGAACATACAGACAATCTCAGAATATCATAACAGTCAATACACAAAGGTGACGTGTGGGCAGGCTCGAGGATAGAAGACGTCTGTCCCAAGAAGAGCCGGAACCACACGATTTCCGCTGCCCCAGAACCTGGTGAATACTGGAGCCACCAAGTCCCGAATTCCCAGGTGATCACCGTCCCCGACTGTCGGATCTGGTACTGCTGGCGAAGAACAAAGACAGTCAAGTGTGGGTGTGTGTACACCCAGTAACAACAACGGGGGGAATGCCACCTCCACCTCTCACTCAATAACTTGCAGAGTACTGTGGATTCCTCAGGGGAAAAGAGTGCCTCCAGCGCTCTCACAGCTTCCACCGACGGAGGAACTGGTACTCCTGCAAACACTCACAATATACAATATTACAATTACAAACCGGCTGAGGATATTACCTCCAATGAAGTTGATATCTCGGCAACGAGGTGGAGATGACGTCTGGTCTTTAGGAGTGAGATGATGTTGAGTAGAATGGGTGACAGCTGCTAACGAGGTAATGAGCGACAGCTGTCACCCCCGGCTGTGTCCATGGCGGCCGCGCCCTCTCGTGCCTGAAGCCCGCACTTCAGGCAGGGCGCCCTTGGTGGTGGGCCAGCAGTACCTCCTCTTCTGGCGGCCCACACAACAGCACCTGGAGGAAACCCACACAAACACTGGGAGAATACTGCAAATGCTACACAGAAAGCAACAGTGCTAACCACTAAGCTGCATTTTTTTTAGATATTATTAAATCTTCTAATTTTAGACAGTCTGTGTTAGTCCTACACAAGCAAGAGGTCAAACTCTGGACATTGTGTTGGCACACGGTTTAAATATTTCAATCAAAGATGTCTGTTTTATCACTGTTGGATAATTTTTTTTCTGTGTAGGCTCTCAGTTGTCCAGGTGGTTTCCATAGTAGAGAAGCTTGAATCTTCGACTGGACTGGGTTGCTTGACGTGAGGACGATTCGCTTCAAATCGCAGAAGCTTCCTCAGCTAAAATTCTTGCTCTGGTAGTCTGACTTCTGGCTTGACTCTTGTAGAGAAGAATAAACAGAAGCCACAAAACACAAGTTCGGGTGATCAGGTCTCTTCAACACAGAGCCCTACAGGTGCCCACAACTGCAGAGGGAAGGGCTAAAGAACAACAACTTGTACGGAAAGCCCTCACAGTATGTGGGTACCCACGATGGTCCCTGGACAAAGTGCAGAAGTCCCAGAAACAAAGAGACCAGATAGACAGGAGACGGAGACAAGAAGAAGAGAAGTGTCTCTCCCTTATTTAGCAGGAGTAGGGGGAAAAACTACAGAGGATCTTCAGACAGCACAAAATCCCAGTTTACTTTAATCCGGTTAACCCTCCTGAGACAGAATTAGTTCACCCTAAGGACAGGATCCCTAGTTACAAACAGAGCAATGTAGTGTATTCTATCAGATGTCAGGAAAACTGTAATGAACACTACATAGGTCAGACTAAGCAACCTTTACACAAAAGGCTTTACCAGCACCGCAGAGAGGGCGCAAAGTGGACCTCAGTCTGCAGTTCATCTCCACCTAAAAGACACAACCACACGTTTGAGGACAAGGAAGTTAAAATCTTAGCCAGAGAGAAGAAATGGTTTGAGAGAGGGGTCAAGGAGGCATTCTATGTGAAACAGTTGAAACCCAGCCTTAACCGGGGAGGGGGTCTGAGACACGCTTTGTCCCCTGTTTCAATGGGGTACTCAGGTCAAAGCAGTTTCAGTCTTTTGTTCATGGTAATGAGTCATTCACGTCATCAGGAGAGTCGTCAAGGGAGCCATCAGGGAGGCTTCTGTCCCATCATTAGGAGGGACAGCTGCCCTGTCATTAGCAGGGTGCTAACTAGAGCACAATAGGTGCTAATTAGTCACTAGCCTATAGCAGTCTGCCTTTCAGTAGGAGAGGTCGGGTTAGGTTTAAAACTCCAGCTTTTGTGGCTTCTGTTTGTTCTTCTCTACAAGAGTCAAGACAGAAGTCAGACTACCAGAGCAAGAATTTTAGCTGAGGAAGCTTCTGCGATTTGAAGTCCAGTCCAGTCCCATTCCAGTCGAAGATTCAAGGTTCTCTACTATCATTTTTTTTTTCTTTGATTTCATTGTTCCTGCATTTTATTGCCCTTTTAAGACTGAGTTAAAAGTCTTCAACTTTGTACATTGGTCCCTGTGCTATGAAGACTAAACTTGACTAAACTTGACCTTGTGCAGAAGTAGGGGTATCTCAGCAGATACCTTAGTGGATAGGTTCAGCTTTGTTCTACACAACCTGTTGAACATGGTTGTACCAGATAAACTGCAAATGCATCAATGAAGAAAAATGTCTCCATGAATTACTGAGGATCTGCGAGCCCTCAAATGGCGCTACTCCAGACAGGAATTGGCTTATTGGGCATGACAGCCTGAAGGCGTATCAATGTGCTAGGTCAGCTGCTAAAGCAGCATCTTCCTCTGATTTACTCAAAAGCAATAAGTATAGCTTAAGATGCTTCCCTGACACCTTGGCAGTACTAATCTAGGGACAGCAGTCTGTTGTGGATATACTTCTTATAGTAGATGATTGTATCTCCTTTTTCTTTTTTATGACAAAGATGGATGATAATGGTAGGATACCACAGTGTTTTGAGGAGGTTTTGTGCACTTACAAACACTTACATGTTTGTGTCAATATTGGAAAGCCAGTGACTGATTTTAAGGCCTATTTCTCTTGCATATCTGTCACAGGTGGATATGAATGCCAAGAATACTGCAAGTTCACTTGTTCCATTGCCATGTTGGATGATTGATTTTTGACACTTGGTGCCACAATTTTGTTAATCTGTCACTCTCTGCTGGAGTATTCCCCAACACTTTTCAGTCAGTAATCATAAACTCTCTTCTTAAGAAACTTGACCTGGGCCCAGAGATGTTGGAAAAAAGTTTGGAAAAAGTGACATCAAATTAGGTGTTTAAATATTTGTTTGAAAACAACTTACTTGAGCCATGCACTCTGTTGAAACTGTGCTCACAGAGGTGGTGAATGATTTTTAATTGTTACAGACTCAAATTCTGAATCAGCGTTATTGTTGCTGGATCTCAGTGCTGCATTTACTACAGTTGATCATGGTGTCCTGTTGAATAGGCATGAGCATTATTTTTGAATCTCTAGAACAGTGATGTCCTGGCTAAGGTCATATTTTTTTGGGGGTCAGTTTCAGTGCATAGTTTTCAACAATGTGGCATCTGCATTAGCCACTGTAAATATGGGGTTCCTCAGAGCTTTGTTTGCTTTAATAATATTATTATGTAAGGATGTGGCAGATTCAATCCAGTATCTGTATCGGCTTCTCATACCAACATAATTCAAGTATCAGAAAATACCAGTACAACCTGCCAGAGCTTTCCAGTACCGGAGAGGAGTCACGTCTGAAAAACTTCCCAACTGCTGCTGGCTCTCTGCTCTTTGCTGCTGAGTGTGAGGAGGCGAGGGCGGAGAGGGAGGTTTCCTGAACTGAAGCTGAGCAGTTTCAGAGAGGTCTCTTCCGCAGTTCAGCAGCAGTTTTCTAGCCGATTTCCGCACAGCTCTCGGGTCTCAAATTGTCTCTGCCACTGAGCACAGATTTTCCAAAAAATGAACTGAATTGTTACTGAAAATGTGTGCTGAAAAATCAGCATCCTGAGGCTGTACAACACTATGAAATGGCAGCTGCTCGGAGCGCAGCTGAACAGAGTTTCTATCTACTGAAGGGGAAAAACCTCCATCAAATCCTTCAGTATTATTATTATTATTCTTGCTTGATCGTAGCTGATAATACATTTATAAATTCATGGCTTATTTTACAGTTGAAAGGCTTTGTATTTCCAAAAAGTTCCAAGTTTCATGGAGAGCAGGGGGCAGGAGAGAAAGTGAGCAAGAGAGACAGAGAGAGAGCAAGAGGGAGAGAGAGCAGAGAGAGAGAGAGAGAGAGAGAGAGAGAGGGAGAGCAGAGAGAGGGAGAGCATGCAAGAAAGAGGGGGGTGGGGGGAGAGAGAGAGAGAGAAAGGGGACTTTTTTTTTTTTTACTTTAACACTTGCTTTGACAATGTGTTTTCCCATGTCAACAATGCTTTCACACTGAACTTAAAAAGGAGAGAGAGACACAGAGAGGCAGAGAGAGAGAGAGAGAGTGCTGTCTTTTATCATAAGTCTATAAAAATAAGTCCATAAAAGTCTATAATTTAAAAAAAAAAAGTACTTAATTCTTTCATCAAAACATCAAATCTAGGCTTGCATCTTAGATGTGCCTTCTGGCAAATTGTAGCTGAACTTTCAGGTCTCCTTTTTAAGAAAATCCTCCTCTAAACACTTCATCATGAAGCTGTGTAACTGGGAATCCAATATATCCTCATATAAAACCAACAATAATGACAATAATAATAATAATATTAAAGCAAAACAGATTTCAAATTAAATGTTGATCACACTCATAAAAACATTTTTAGTGCTATTATTATATTATATTTACTACATCAAGTAATGGTCCGTGAGATGGGCTCACAGCATTTTACAAAGTCCACATCTATTTGCTTGTTCCCTGCTTTTTTATACCCTCTAATTTGAGTTTCTTCATCATTCTTTCATCTTTTCCTGACAGACCATACATGTTATAATAAAATTTTCTTGTTTTCTCTGACTTTGGCCATTTCCGTGTTTAAAAAGAGAATTGTTTCCACGAGCCTGTTGCACTTCACAGTGCAGATTTGCCGTTTATTTTTCTCCAATAGGGCCAAATTTGGCCCGATGTTTTGTTGATGAAATTTCTACAGGTTTTTTTCTTTCTTTCTTTCTTTCTTTTTTTATTTTTGGCCACAAACTTAAATATCTGTTTGAATGCAGATGATGGGCTTGTTGGGCTTGTTGTATGGGCTTGTTAAGTAAGAGTGTAAAATCAAGCTGTTAATTTTCCAAGAGTGTCACGTGTTACATGCACTGCGTAGATCACAACAGCAGTTACATGTCATTGTTGTATCCATCCATCCATCCATCCATCCATTTTCTTCCACTTTATCCGGAGTCGGGTCGCGGGGGCAGCAGCTCAAGCAAAGCCGCCCAGACCTCCCGATCCACACGCACCTCCCCCAGGTCCTCCGGGGGAACCCCAAGGCGTTCCCAAGCCAGCCGAGAGATGTAGTCCCTCCAGCGTGTCCTGGGTCTTCCCCGGGGCCTCCTCCCAGTGGGACGTGCCCGGAACACCTCTCCAGCAAGGCGTCCAGGGGGCATCCGGAAAAGATGCCCGAGCCACCTCAACTGACTCCTTTCAACATGGAGGAGCAGCGGCTCGACTCCGAGCTCCTCCCGAGTGACCGAGCTCCTCAACCTATCTCTAAGGAGCGCCCAGCCACCCTGCGGAGGAAACTCATCTCGGCCGCTTGTACTCGTGATCTCGTTCTTTCGGTCATGAGCCAAATCTCATGACCATAGGTGAGGATCGGAACGTAGATCGATCGGTAAATCGAGAGCTTTGCCCCCCCACTCAGCTCTCTCTTCACCACGACGGTCCGATACAGCGACTGCATCACTGCAGATGCTGCACCGATCCGTCTATCAATCTCACGCTCCATCCGTCTCTCACTCATGAACAAGACCCAAGATACTTAAACTCCTCCACTTGAGGCAAGGACACTCCACCGACCTGAAGAGAGCAAAACACCTTTTTCCGGTCGAGAAACCATGGCCTCGGATTTGGAGGTGCTGATTTTCATCCCGGACGCTTCACACTCGGCTGCAAACCACCCCAGTGCATGCTGAAGGTCCTGATTTGATGAAGCCAACAGAACCACATTGTCCGCAAACAGCAGAGACGAGATTCTGTGGTTCCCAAACCAGACCCCCTCTACACCCTGGCTGCGCCTAGAAATTCTGTCCATAAAAATAATGAACAGAACCGGTGACAAAGGGCAGCCCTGGCGGAGGCCAACGTGCACTGGAAACAGGTTTGACTTACTACCGGCAATGCGAACCAAACTCCTGCTGGGGTCATACAGGGACCGGATAGCCCTTAGCAAAGGACCCTGGACCCCGTACTCCTGGAGCACTCCCTATAGGGTGCCCCGAGGGACATGGTTGAACGCCTTCTCCAGATCCACAAAACACATGTGGACTGGTTGGGCGAACTCCCATGATTGTTGTAACTGTAAAAAAAATGTTTTTTGGTGTGTTGAAGACAATAGAAGTGATTTAATTGTTTGAGTGTAATTAATGGTCAGTGTCCCTTTCAGTGTTAAGAATTTGCCAAAATGAGACCCTAATAGAGATGGACAAAATACACACACCGCCTGTGATGCTTCACTTATTGACATACATCAGAGGACAAAATGCAGCAATATGCATGAAATGACATTGATTGTAACTTTAAAAAAAATGTTACTTTTATGCTTCAAAGCTGATAGTACTTGAAATGAAGGAATTTCATCATGGGTGATCATGAATAGAGCAGTTTCTCTATTTCTGTGTTTAAACAGAAAATGTACATGGGATCGTTATCCATGGCCTTGTATAGCAAGTCGTCTTTTATCAGAATATAAGGCTGAGTTCAAAGTAAAAGGTGAACAAGAAATACATCTTCTGTTTACTTCCCCTGAAACTAAGCATCACCTTTTTCAAAATTTCCTTATTGGAGCGTTGCACTACTCATGCAAGATGACACTTGTATAGATGACAGGTAATAGAAGAATGCAGTGCATTTTCCCAGGGGAACATCTGTGATTTAAATGAAGCACAAAGCATTTTCAGAAAACAGAAGGTAAGCAGTTGACGCATTTTCATGGCAGCATTTCAAAATCCTTTGATAACATGAAAGACTGAATGAATCAGTTTCAAAAAGAAACTGAAAAAGCCAATTTATTTGGATAAATTTGCTTCCGAGCTTTGATTTTGAGTAATGGTGTAATTAAAAGGTTTATTTAAACAGCTGTTAACTTGTAAATTAAGTAAGATATTGACTGTTTCATGTATAGTTTTATATTCATGGAACATAATGAAATGTGTTATCTTGTAAATAAGCTGAAGACAAAAGCATGTTATTTGAACCACTGAGGATAATCCACTGCTGTTGCTTTGCCTATCACAATTTGGGAATTTAGGAAAAAACAAACAAAAAACTAATCTGACAGCCAAAATAAAGGAGTGCTCTTCAGATGGACCCATGTCACAATTTATCCTGTGTATTGAGTCATTTACCCGTTATTTTTTTCTACATCTTGTCAACTGTACTTGAGTTTTTTTTTTGTTTTGCTTTTTTTTTAATTAAACTAAAACATCAGCTGTCCCTTTTAATATGACACCCACAACTGCAAGAGGCAAAAGCCATTATTTTATGACTATCAACATAAAAGTTGTTGGGTTGTCTACAGTGTTGTAGTGTAATGAAGTAGAAATACTTTGTTACTGTACTTAAGTAGAATGTTGACGCATCAGTACTTTAGGCCACTAAAGTTTGATCTCTGCATTTAACCCATCCTTATTACTGTTAGACATAATCCAACCACTAGGAGCAGTAGGCTGCTTAGTACAGCACCTGGGGACAAACTCTAGATGTTAAAACACGGCTTTGGTCAAGGCTAGGGAAAGGAGCAGACCCTAATGAGTACATTTTTGATTATGGGAGGAAATCCACACAGACATGGGGAGAACATGCAGGATCCATACAGAAAGGAAATGAACGTGGGTGAAATCAAACCCCTTACCTTATTGCTGTGAGGCAAGAATGCTAACCAGTGATCCACCGTGCTGCATATTATGAACTGAGTTTTGGTGTGAAAAGTCCACAGAAGCCCATTATCTGATGCACCTGCCTGTTTAATCTTTTGGATTATTTATTCATCCCTCTATGGCAAAAATAAAGGTTCTTGTTATATACAAGCACAACTGCTATAAAGGGACCTCTTGTAATTTTTTTTTTTTTTTTTTGTATAATAGTGTCATTCTAAGTGTTAAATAAAACAAATATTTACAGTTATTTTCAAGAGTCACATTTTCCATTAAGAATTATCATGCTAAACAATTTTGCTAAAAATAAATCACCGCTAGAGGCGCTGCATTCAAACGGGAAGTGTAACGTAAGCTTGTGGGGCAAGCCACCTTTCACTTCTTACACGGATGCCAAATCAAGTAATTTAATGTTTTTTTTTGTTTGTTTGTTTTTTTTAGATTTTATTTTATTTTTTTTGTCTTGGTGGGCAATGGGATTTCTTTTCATTGCGGGAAGAGTCCATTGAGGCTGATGTGATAAAGGCTGTGATAAAGGCTGATGTGATGTTAATGAATGAGGCACTGTGACTCACCAAAGCACCGGCGTTCTGTGGTTTTGGCTGAAAACACAGAGGGATTGTCTTTTAAAATGCCATGTTTCTTTAGCACCCGACAAGGAACTGATTTCAGACATCGTTGTCCAAAATCAGGACGTTTTTCTCAGGCTGTGATGATGAATCGGACTGAAACGAACAGGTAAGATATGACTTTATATTTGAAGTTACATCATGTTTCTGGGGCTCACGTTGACTGTGGCTCGCTCCCCATTTACACACTTACTGAAGACAAATAACGTTGGGACTGCACTGTCTTTTAGCAAGTGTATTTTTTTTTTGTTCCAAACGCATTGTCAGCGGGACAAGTGAGGAATTTTGGGTCGCCGTCACGTTAGTGGCTGCGTCTGTAAGTGAGTGAGTCAGACTCCATTTTTAGACAAGCATATAAACAGCCAGCCAAGTCTACCCAGACACAGACGGTGTTTGTGAGACTGTCTTATCGACATTGTTTCTCTTGCAAATAGAATTCAGTATGGATACATTGAGGTGGGAGCTTGGTCCCCACATGCATACTTCATAAAAGTTCTGAAAAATCAAATGCATTCTTTGTATTTTATTGATGTATTAATTAAAACAAAAAAGACAGCCCCTCTTTAATTATGCCAATTTGTCATTTCAGAGTTTTTTTTAAAGAAATGTCGATTTCTAAAATGTTGTGGTCTTTAATGCAGTTCACTTTAAATTATTGATATAGCAAATCACAATATTCTGTAAATCACTCCAAGACAGTTCACACAAGTAAAACTAACCTAACCCACTCCTGAGCAAGCAACAGTGACCATCTCCTTTGGACATACTAACAATAATAAATTAACACATTAAGCAAAGCACAGCAAAATATTGACTAAGATAATCAGCTTGGAACATATCAGCCGTTGACTTATTGATAATGTGATGTAGTTAATAAAAACTCAAACCTTGCTTATTTTTAAATTAACAGCTGCAAATGGGGTAGTTATTCTGTTTTACATTAGACACATACAGGATTATAATAAGGAATTTGTAGAATTGGAGAAAACTAAGTGAAAACATTTTTCTACAAGGTGTATGAAAACTTGTGGTCTCAACTGTATTTGAAAGCTGTGCAAAACAGTGCACTGAAACAGTCTGAGTTTTGGCATTTTGAAATATTTTATATTAATAGCATAGTGTGGTGATATTTATGTGTTGTCATTTTCATCTCCTGATTTCAAATAACACTGTTAGCTCTGGTGCTTCTTGACTTGCTTATCATATTACAGCTATTACTCATGGCTTACATGAACCAGTAGTCACTGTGTTTGCGCAAATGTCATGTTTACTTGATCATTTTCAGGTCTTTTTTTATGAGGTAGCACTGATTTATGAGGTTAGGCTTATTGTTTTCGGCTGGGTAATTATATGCATCATGTCTGTGCCATAATTGTATTATGACATATACTGTATTGGCAGTATAGATAGCCCAGCAGTTCCAAAATGCATATGTTTTAACTTTTAAACTGTCTGTGTATGTGCATATAGTGCATCTGGAAAGTATTCACAGCAGTGACTACGTTTACATGCAGCCAATAAACATTTCATAACCCTTTCATAACTGGAATATTAGCAATAACCCGGTTGCGCAAGGCCATGTACACACCCGCAACAACCCGAATATGCTCACATTCTAGTTTTTAAAAACCCAAATATGACCCTTGGGTTACTCCTTTTCTAACCCGAATATCAGGTCATATAAACGCCCATCGGAATATCCCCATAGAAAGGAACATTATTTTGTGTTCTGCGCATGTCCTATCCGCAAGGAATCTTGGTCTTTTGAGTACAGCAACTACTTGTATGCGGCGCGCACAACCCACAGGACACCACAGAAACAGAGGTAAACAAGCATGGGGAAATCCAGACACGGTAGCACAGCACCACACTTTTGGAGCGAGGAGGAAACTGAGTACTTCATTAGCATCATGAAAGATTTGAATATAATGTTTTTTATTGACGTTAGAAAGTACCGAGATAGTGACATTTACAAGAAGGTGGCCGAAAAGTTACACGAAGCAGGATTTACACGATGCCAGACCAAATCAAGCACCGGTGGAAGACGTGCATCGCTGTTTAGATGGGGATATTCCAAATGATACCAACGAACATGTATACAGGAGTAACTCTGTCTGCTTAAGCATGTAAATGGGTTATTCCTAATGATTCAGAAACTGGAATATTGACCTTATCCCGAATCTTAATGGCATGTAAACATAGCCATCATACTTTTTCCACATTTGATGTTACAGCCTTATTCCAAAAAGGAGTGAATTAATTTATCTATAAAAAAAATCTTCTCACAACACCCTATAATGACAACATGATTTTTTTTTTTAAGTTTAAAAAAAAAAAAAAAAAAAAAACAATGTATCACATGTACTTGTGTATGTGCACTAATAACAGGCTACCTATTCTATGGTCCCTACATTGTTCCTGAAAACAATAAGCATTTCAACAAAATATATTTTGTGTGTTTACTCTTTATACTTTCATGAACTGCCTCATTTTTATGGCAGTCTCCCTCATTTTTATGGCAGTCTCCCTCATTTTTATGGCAGTCTCCATCTCTACAGTCCACAGTTATAGTTAAGCTTTTTGTATTGAACTAAATTTGTTTCACATAGTAACAGGATGATGATGATGATAATAAAAAAAATTCTACCTGTATTTTTCAACTCATCTCAGTTTGCCCTCAATTCCTAAACATACTGTAAATTCATACATCTGACGCTTTAAAGAGTACTGTCTTTGTCACAGAGCTTTGAAGTATCACTGCCTACTCTTGTTCATTTTTTTTCCAAGAACAAATATAGGTGTATTTCTGTCAGGTGCATGCTACATGTTCACGTCATCATCATCATCATGGCCATGCTCACAGATGGTACTTGTAGTTTTACCATGTGTTCCAGTCAGGTATGCCCCTTCTTATGGTGAAGATGATAATTGCCTGTGCTGTGCATTGGAAATTGTCTTTTGATTGAGGTCATCAGGACAATTAAAACCATTGAGGGGTGAAATGTGGCGGCAACAGACCCGAGGCTTAAATGCTACAGTATTATAGAAAGGATGAAAAGCTACAAGAGAGATAATTGTGCGTGGGGAGTGTAATAGCTCTATCACTGTGTTTTTTTGAGACGGGTCATAAGACATGTTGTCGCTGATTATCAGCAGAAGGCAAGGAATCTTGTCTGCAAGATAAGACGAGATAATTTTTTTTCCGATGGGCAAAGTCTGCAACGCAACTGTTAAAAATATGCAAATTTATTGGATGAGACATATATTGATTCTAATCGCAATTCTATGAATTTGTTGTGAGAACTCTTAAAAGATTTTCCTTTTGTTCCAAAAATGTCTGCCTTGGTTTTCTCACTTTGGCCAATCCTTTCAAAATTTGATGAGTAGAAGTGTCCAGGCTAATGTCCATAAAACTGGACTGTATCAGTCTTGATAAAGAGAACCAAACTTCTCCAAAAGTTCCAGTACATAAACCATGAAGTTATATTAGGCAATCAGGATTTGCATTACATGTTTTGGCTAACTGAGTTCTGGGACACACTAGGTATTGAAAATGTGAGTCCCAAGGCCCGGCACTGAGTCCCAGCACCTCGAAGTGGCAACGGTGCCTTGCATGAGCGCCAAATTCAGTTCATAGAGATGCTCATTTCAGAAGCTACTGGAGTATGCTGCAGTGTACTAAGAAAGGTGATGTAGCAAATGATGCCATGAAAGAAAAATGTGTCTAAGATAATGTAGGCAATGTAAACCAAAGTAAATCCTTGATGTTGTAGGGGTGCTGGTCTTTTGAAGTGAAACAGGAGTTGGGTCTAGTTCTTCTTTTTGCATGTTAATAATTGGCTGGTAGTTTGTTAAAGTGAAGCAGAATAAAATATTAAGAAATCCTTCAAGATCTGTAATGATTGGGTACAGGCCCTTCAGAAGTTACTGTAAAAATCCAATAATCAATTATTTTGTGGATGGTCATTCATGAGTCACATTTTATTCCAGGCACTGCCACACACAGCCCAGACTTACGTTTTATTTATTTATTTTTTTTCGTGCTCCCGTGACGAAATGAGTCAAATTTTCGTGACGGGGTGTTTTTTTACTCACTATTCCTAACCCTACTCCTACCCCGGCCCTAACCTTAACCATAACCTAATCTTACTCTTTTCCGCCACCCTAACGATAACCACCTCGACCCCCCCACTTCACTTTTAATTTTGTGCAGCCATCATAGAATGAATTAGAATGAATTTGTGCTGCCGTGACGAAAATGAGGCACTTTTCGTTACAATATCACAAACCAATAGATTAATGTATATTTCGTGCTGTTGAATTATGACTTGCCGTGAGACCAGGTTGGCAAGGCAATAGTATATGCATGGTAAACAACTTTATATTTCTGCATACAGGCATGACGCTCTGCAAGATACACCAGTATATTGCCCAAAAGTCACGGAAAAAGTAAGAGTAACCAAAAGTACTTCCTTATGGAAGGAAATGTTATCTCCCTTCTTCCTCTGGTTGTGGCTTTCCCAAAATGTGCAGCTTTCTGGCATCGTCCAGCTGTTTCTTGATGAGATTCAATGAGCGTCTGTGTGTGCTAGTCACCAAGTTGCACGGCTTCAAAATGGTGACCATGGATCCTTACCAGGGTGTGTCTAAGTGCGACTGCAGCCTCTAGTACTCGTATACGGCTCTGTGGTTTGAGTGTGTCACAGCGCAGTGACAAGTGACACAGCCAGCAGAGCACAGTTTTACAAACATTTTAAAACTTTTCTTTTCTTTCAAGGTCTGTGCTGAGTGACTTTGTGAGTGTCTTTATTGTGGTTGAACTAAAACACAGCTGTAGACTCGCAACGCACAACAATTAATAGTAATGCTTTTTTTTTTTCCTAAAATCTTTTTCTGAGGATGACATCATGTAAAATAAAACCTTTTCACCTCTCAATCAGGTCACACTTTTCACAAATACACAAATTCTTGGTTGCTTTAGATTGCAAACCAGGGGTGCATCCAGTTAGAAAGAGGGTGTTGTGGGTAAGGGGAGAAAATAGTCATCAAAAAACCCTCTCGAATGTATCCCTAGACATAAAAACAAACATAAAAAAAATTCTGGAGCCGTCAGCGGCCCCGAGAACCCTTGCCAACAAAAGTTCACTTTTATCAAAAAGCCCCCCCCCCCCCCCCCCCGCACACACATACATTCAGGTCCCGGCTACAGACCTTACAGTTTAATTGGTATTGAATGAAGTAAAAGCTGTAGAAAAGCTGTCCCCTTTAAATGTGTTTATCCTGAAGTGTTTAAATAATGTATAAATCAAATCAAATCAGTTTTATTTATATAGCGCCAAATCACAACAGTTGCCCCAAGGCGCTTTATATTGCAAGGCAAAAGCCATACAATAATCACAGAAAAACCCCAAGGTCAAAAGCAGAACACGGTTAAAACATGGCAGGGCAAATCAGAGCAAGACAAAAAGGCTGGAACGTGGACTAGCTCAACAAACTGGCAGGGAAGTGGTGAACTCAGAAGGCTTAAATAAGGGCAGGTAGTGATTAGGAGAACAAGACACAGATGTGGAGGATAAATCTGGAAGGGGGTGTGGTAAACAAAAGGCAGAAGATTCACCCATACCAAACCCTGAACACCAGAGAAGAGAGTGTAGTAACACAAAAAGCAAATTGAAGAGGAGCCAACTAAAAGATGAACCTAAAGCCACAGTGATCTACATAAAATACCAAAACCAAAGGTGAACAAAACCCAAGCCCAAATAAACAAGAAATAAAATAAAGACCTAACACCACGGAATGAAACCAGGAACCAAATGCAAGGACTGAAAAGTGGATCAACAAGATAATAACTGCTAAGACAAACTAGAACAGAACTTACATGTGACAAAAGAAACATTAAACAGATAATTCAAGATGAGACAAAATAAAAGGAAACAGGAGATAAAGCTATGATAATGCAAAGGTGAAAAACAATGGCAGGATGGAACCTTGACACATGAGGAGGAATTGCATGCCATTTGTGGAAAATTGGAGCTGCCTCCAACACCTCGTACACCTGTCACTACAACTATTTGCGCACACCATCAGCCAAAAGACAGAGAGTGCCCCATGAGAGCCCATTCTCTCTCTCGTGGTACATGTCGGCCAAATTCCAAGTGACACACACGAATATCCCTCGTGGTACATGTCGGCCAAATTCCAAGTGACACACACGAATATCCAACCCCACTCACTGGACACTCAGAAAATGTGCGACCATTCGTGCTGTTTGCACAAAAATAGTGAGCACAGGACCACTACTGAGCTGGCTATGGAATTTGTCCAAGTGCCCCCACGACTTTGGAGTTGTCAAACAACACACATATGGCATGCCAGAGTGTTGGCTCCCCCCTCAACACATTGGCCATGCTTGTGTATCGCACATGTGTTGCATACCCCCCCCACAGCACCTGGGTGCGTGTGTTTCACACACACCCTGCTCCGCACCCCGGCATGCGGGGAGCGGGGCACACTTGCATGACATGCCGATATGTACAGATGGGGAGCAGTCAGCCAGGGTGCACACAGCACAGGGAGCTGCCTTTCAGCTGGAAATGATGGCTCAGTGCACAGGATGTGTCACATTAAAAACACAGAGACCACAGCCAGTGCGCCACAGGAGTACATGCCAACAGTGTGACAAATACGCCACTTTCAGTCACATATTACCAAAAATACGCCATAACACATGCCATTTTGTCAGTTATTACGGCGAAAATTAAAGACTTCCTCTTCTTCTACATCGTCTACTTTCTTTTTTTTTTTTTTAAATACATTAATCTCCTTGTTGATTTTAGGCATTTTATGCTCCTGTTATAGGAAAGTGATGGTAGTGCAGTGGTAAAGTATATGCTTGCTAATCAGAGCTTTTGTAAATTGAAGGTTTGAATCATGCGGGTGGCATGTATTTTTTTTTTTCTTGTTCTCCACATAGGTGGTGCAATGTGGTTCCACATGTTCCAGCTGCTTGTGTTGGGAAAGTGTAGTGACACAGACCCACAACAGGGGGCGTTAATGAACGGACAGTGGATAAGCCAAAAAGTAACAATTTAATGTTGTGAATTGCACAACGGAATACAGACAATTGCAGTTGAGGAGTACAGTCAATCGTACACAAGGTGACGTGTGGGCAGGCTCGAGGATAGAAGACGTCAGTCCAGAGAAGAGCCGGATCCCACACGGCTTACACCGCCAACGGATCTGAAGAACACCGGAGCCGCCAAGTCCTGGGTCCCCAGGTGGCCACCATCTCCAGCTGTCAGACCTGGTACTGCTGGCAGAAACAGAAACAGTTAATGGTGGGTGTGTGAATACACACCCAGTAATCTCTCAGTACTCAGTTCCTCCGGGAGAGAGAACCTCCACCTCCAAAAATAGGAACACCCGTGCAGCTCCTGTCAGTCGCTTCTCTGGATGGCGTGAGAGGCAAAGACGTCACAAACCCACAATATGCGCCAATCCAGCAGAAGACTGTATCCACAGGAACAGACAGTTGCACACAGAACAATATTCAGTCACAGTAAGGCACAGCAGAGAAGGTTACCTGAGTGGTAGCTGATTTCTCGGAGGGGAGGTGGAGTTACAGTCCGGCTTTTATGGTGATGTGGATGATGATAGTTGAATGACTGACAGCTGGTGCTGTTGATGAGTGACAGCTGTCACTCTCTGTTGCTCCGACGCCCTCTCGTGCTTGAAGCCTGCACTTCAAGCAGGGCGCCCTCTGGTGGTGGATGGCCAGCAGTACATCCTATTCAGCGGCCCACACAACAGGACCCCCCCCCCTCAACGGGTGCCTCCTGGTGCCCGACCAGGCTTGTCCGGATGCCGCCGGTAGAAGTCGGCCAGGAGGGCCGGATCCAGGATGAAGCTCCTCTTCACACAGGAGCGTTCTTCAGGTCCATACCCCTCCCAGTCCACCAGGTACTGGAACACCCGACCCTTCCGTCGGACGTCCAGGAGCCGACGCACGGTCCATGCCGGCTCCCCGTCGATGATCCGGGCAGGAGGCGGCGCAGATCCGGGGGTGCAGAGTGGTGAAGTGTGGTAGGGCTTGAGACGTGACACATGCAAAACAGGATGAATTTGCAGTGAAGCTGCACTGTGTTCGTGCACGCTTGTGAGTATGCACAAAACTGTTGCCTGTGTGTTGTGCACACCTGTGTGACCATGTGTCCCACACAACAGCAGGTGGAATGTTTCGTGGTTCCCCATTTCATGTTTGGTTCGTGGATTTTCTTCTGGTTTCTGTGTCTTCCGTGTTATCTGTGAAGGGGCCCTAAAGTATGATGATGAGGAAATAATGATAAACAGAAAATAAAACCAGTGACAAAAGTAATACGCACAGAAAAGAGACGAACAAAACCAAAACTAGACTTAACATGTGACTAAAATATAATGACCAGATACATTGACTGAAATCATGATAAACAGAAAATCAAAGACAAATGGTTCACATATAAAAAAGGCAAAACATAACATGAGCCCAAATCCAGGACAAATCATGACAATTTTACCTTAAACACGAGGACGTGATCTCAGCAGGGTTCCTGTAAAAAAAGGTAGATGTCAAACAGCTGATGATTTGACTGTGAAAAACATTTTCAACCAGATTTTTTTTTTTGTTGTAGTTTTTTTATTTTTTATTTTTTAATTTGCTTTATTCCCTGTAAAAAAAAAAAAAAAATTAAATGTGATTAATCACATGAATGTCCATTCCTGACTCAAGGTTATTTACATATCCAATCTAAGGTGCTTTTTCATGTAAGTATTAAAAGAAAAGTTTTGTTTTTAATGTCTCATCAATTCTACTTCATGCAGAATTGTATTAATAAAACTTGAACACTCGGAGTAATAGTGGTTGAATGATGTTTTATTTGTTAAGGCCCTGTCACACCTTGATGATTTAGCCTGCCTATGCCAGTCGTATTAAAAACACTGACACATGCTGGCGTACGTCTAATAAATTAATGCAGCTGTCACACATTGACGATTAACCAGCGTATGCTGACAGCCCTGTTTCCACTCAGTGGTTCGGGTCGGTACTGCACAGTGTGGTGCGAGTCAGAAACAGAGTCATTTAATTTCAGTAATTTAATTTATTTTCATTTTTTTTTTATCTTGGTGGGCCACTTTCATTGTGTACAGAATGCTGATGAGTGGACTGGCTGTGGTAAACACTACCGTGAATGAATGAAGTGCTGTCTCTTTAAATGTATAAAGCGCTGTTGATTGCTGATCAGGTCCGCTGATCAGGTCATCACAGACCTGAATAATGAAATGCTGTGATGACTCAAACTTTTAAAGTGCCAGTCGACCGCGATCAGGTGTTATCTGAATGAAGTTCTGTGTGATGTCTTGGTGTGGTGATCACCGACAGCGACAGCGCTTTTGTTATGTGTCGGACGCAGCTCGGAGAACCGACCAGCGTTTGAAGGACCCAGTATGAAATAAGCAGAGCACGGTACAAAGGCTAACTGAATTTAATACATAACAGTGATAATACAGAAAGGTGCGGTCTGGCGTGGTGCGCTCCCAGCAGCGCTAACGGTCCGGAGCCAGAAGCTGTTTCGGACCCAAGGACCCCGCCGACACCCCCCAGGTGGCCGCAACAACCGAGTCTGTGAAAGAAGGAACCATTATGTGAGTCCACACTCTACACACAGAACACTTAAAGGTGTACAAACAGCAAACACTTCCTGGCTTGATTGCTGATCAGCTTCCAACCTGCAGGCATGGAACATCCAGTTCACAAAACTCCACTGCAGTGGAAGCTGATACATGACTAACAAACAGCTCAATACAATAAGGTGTGAGGGACACCACATTTACTGACTGTATAACTGTTAGTCACAAAATCTAACGTACCTCAGGAAGTGTGCTGACGAGCGTGAGACCTCACCCCCTCCTCTTTCACAGACTGTGCATCAAACCTGGACGTTTCTCAGCATCCGCTGCTGATGAGATGGCTCCCGAGACGACGATCTCACCCGTCTGGTCACAAGGTCGAGTCTCTGGCAAATACACACTGTGCACTCCAGTCTTAAATGCCAACATGCTCCAATCCATCCAGATGCACCTCAGCTGTGAGTCCTGACGAGTCGCAGGTGATCAGGGTGAGGTCCTGACAGCCTCAGCAACACAGCCACTCAGTCCCAAATGCACGCCACCTGGGAGGAAAACAAAAAGACAAACAAACCGGCAGCCAGGCCCCCCCAGCCATATAACAGTACCCCACCCTCACGGGAAGCCTCCCGGCGACCACACACACCTGGCCCAGGAGAAACACCCCCCCTCCAGGGACCATGGCTGGAAACCGCGTCTGCGTTCGTCCTCCAACAGACTGGTTGAACTGGCTGCATCTTTGCCCTTGTTTGACAGTCTCAGCACAGGTGTGGCCAGGAGTTCCTACACCTGTGCGGTCAGCCTTTAACCAAACATGTGTGATTAGTCAGAAAACAAAACAACCAAAACATCCCCCCCGCCCCAGGGGACCGTCCCATCAAACCCCAGGGAAGGGGAGAAAGGAAAAACAACCCAACCCAAGCCCACAAACAAAAACACTAAAACACCCACAAACAAATGCCAAAATACCCCCCCCTCCTCCCCCCCAAACAACACGTAGGGACCAACACCCCCCAGAGGGCCAACCGCCAGCTCCAGGAGTAATAACCACGGCCGAGGTCCCTCTGGGATCCAACGTCACCCACGGGGACCACCAGCGCCCCCCAGAGGACCACTCGTCAACCCCAGGAGACGCCTCCCCGCATGACTAATGGACCCAGCCCCGGCCGTCCACGGCTAGATGGACCCAACGCCCGTTCCCCCCCAGAGGACACCACAGTCAAACCCTGAGGGCGGAAACTGGGGGAGGGAAAACAAAAAAAAACCCAAAACCCCCCCCCCCTCCCCTCCCGGGTGCAGAGGCTACCTGGGAAACGCCCAGCACAACCTAACTGCACCCCTCCAGCAATGCCGACACTACGGCACACCCGGCTGGAGTCAGAGGAGAAGAGAGGGCATAACAAAAAACAAAGAGAAAAAACAACCCAAAGACCACCCCATCACCCCCCAGGGGACCGTACCATCCAACCCTGGGGATGTGAAACAAAAAGAAACAAAGGAAAAAAAAAAAACAGACCAACACACAGTTGTTTGGGTCCCTGTTCTCTTTGTGTTTTTTTTTGTTTTTTGCAAAGGCTACAGGGTCACACCCCCAGACAAATAGTGGACAACAAAAAAGAAAAGCCCACACAAAAACCAACTCAAAAAACACCCACACAAAATGAACTAACACAAAACAAATCAGTGAGTTATACCGTCAAGCTCAACCAAATGGAACACACCTGTTCCTACTCAAGAGCTTGACGGTAACGTGATTCAGTCACCACAAGGGGGAACCAGAGTGCTAAAAATGAAAAAACCCCTTGGGCGACAGAAAAAAACAAACGAGCTGCTTTTGTGTGCGCAGCTGAGTGCAACACACAACCAAAATGTGCTCAACTAAATAACGCCGGAGCTGATACAACAGACGCAGTAGTTACCTTTCTCCGGGGAAACGGGGCTATGACTGTAACACAGGAAGCCCAGCGACCCGTGCTAACAGAGCTCCGCCGTGCGCGTGAACCCATTACAAACGCACTCTTGCAGCTCCCGTTTACACCTCTTATCCGGTCGGAGTGTGACGCGAAGCCGTCGCCAGTCACACTCCACCACGACCCACGGATAAGGCACAACACAGGAACACGGCTGCAAGAGAGCACAAATTAGTATCCAGTAATGGGTTTCAAACACGCACCCTCCGGGCGGAGAGCCCCGCAACTGATCCGGATAACCACTGAACGTCTGCTGCCGCCTTCCCGGCGTGTTACCGTCTCTGCTACCGCTGGGTCCGTGATGTTTGGCCAGAGACTACTGTTATGTGTCGGACGCAGCTCGGAGAACCGACCAGCGTTTGAAGGACCCAGTATGAAATAAGCAGAGCACGGTACAAAGGCTAACTGAATTTAATACATAACAGTGATAATACAGAAAGGTGCGGTCTGGCGTGGTGCGCTCCCAGCAGCGCTAACGGTCCGGAGCCAGAAGCTGTTTCGGACCCAAGGACCCCGCCGACACCCCCCAGGTGGCCGCAACAACCGAGTCTGTGAAAGAAGGAACCATTATGTGAGTCCACACTCTACACACAGAACACTTAAAGGTGTACAAACAGCAAACACTTCCTGGCTTGATTGCTGATCAGCTTCCAACCTGCAGGCATGGAACATCCAGTTCACAAAACTCCACTGCAGTGGAAGCTGATACATGACTAACAAACAGCTCAATACAATAAGGTGTGAGGGACACCACATTTACTGACTGTATAACTGTTAGTCACAAAATCTAACGTACCTCAGGAAGTGTGCTGACGAGCGTGAGACCTCACCCCCTCCTCTTTCACAGACTGTGCATCAAACCTGGACGTTTCTCAGCATCCGCTGCTGATGAGATGGCTCCCGAGACGACGATCTCACCCGTCTGGTCACAAGGTCGAGTCTCTGGCAAATACACACTGTGCACTCCAGTCTTAAATGCCAACATGCTCCAATCCATCCAGATGCACCTCAGCTGTGAGTCCTGACGAGTCGCAGGTGATCAGGGTGAGGTCCTGACAGCCTCAGCAACACAGCCACTCAGTCCCAAATGCACGCCACCTGGGAGGAAAACAAAAAGACAAACAAACCGGCAGCCAGGCCCCCCCAGCCATATAACAGCTTTAAATGTTTAAACAGCATCTTAATCAGGTGTGATTACCCTGATCAATTGATCTGGTTGTCTGATCATCACACCACATTGATGGAGCATTAAAAGTTTAAATCATCACAGCGCTTCTATGTGATCAGAGCGCGACACCTGCTGAGAAACGCACCTGGAGCAGAAAAACCACTGAGGACTTGCTTGAAAACGCTATGCTCAGCTTATTAGGACGTACATCAGCGAGCTTAAGCATGTTTCAGTGTGCTCTTAAATGATAAAAAAAAACTTACCCTTAACTTATTAGACTTATGCCCATCTTTTTTAATACGATCGGCATATGCTGGCTAAATCGTCAAGGTGTGACAGGGAGTTTAAAATATGTTGTTGTTATTGTTACCTACAGTTGTGCTCAAACGTTTACATACCCTAGCAGAATTTTTGCTTTTTTTTGGCCATTTTTATGAAAATATGAATGACAACACGAAAAAACTTTTTTTAAAAGCCAAGTGGCCTCTGTGTATGTGTTTGGTTGCGTGTGTGCATATAACTTAGATCACCGACAAACTGGGGAGAGCTGATATTTGTCGTTTGGTATGCTTATGTATTTTGGCTCAAGGATGAATGCTGGGAAAACGGAAAGTTGATAGGACTTAAAAGATTTTTGGAGAAATTAGTAGGGACATTAGATAACAGTGAACAATGGACATTGATGTCACCATTATCACTGTTGGTAACCAGACAAGCTCTGAACAAAGGAACTATCTAAACCTTGCGAGTTGTAAAACATAACATCATAAAATCATTGTAGAAACATTGCATAATTTATTACTACCCTTGAAAAATGTCAGCTACCTATTTTATAAACACTACCCAATCTGGAGCTCGTGGATCCCCATGAGCAATGAGCTAGTTATTATTGTTGTTGTATGTAAGACGTCTTTAAAATGTCTTCACAAGTGGCATTTGTGAACACCTCTTTATGGCTCTGGGCCTGACTTCATAAGCAGCAGTTGAACACACAATGGTGCAGATTTTTTTTTTTTTTTTTTTGAGGAAATGACTTCCTAATTGGCTGGGAGGATGGCAATATCACCAGAAATAGACTTTGTGTGTATTTGAAGTGATGTGTTTTTTTTTTTTTTTTAATTCACCATGTGGCTCTCAGCTTGTGATCACTCCATGCTTATCAAACAGTGCAAGACTTGTACTGTTTAAAGAGAGGACACCTGGGTTATTGTGAAATGGACAACATGCGTACACTTATTTGGTGACTCGTACTGATTTAATCTGATACAGATCAATCTCAAGATACAGATCAAGGAGAGGTGATGGTCTAGTGGTTAAAGCATTGGGCTTGAGACCGGAGGATCAGTCCAAATCCCAGCCTGACCAGAACATCACTAAGGGCCCTTGGGCAAGGTCCTTAATCCTCTATTTGCTCCCAGTGTGTAGTGAGCGCCTTGTATAGCAGTACCATCACATCCTGAATGTGAGGCATTATTGTAAAGTGCTATATAAATGGAGTCCATTTAATCAAAAAGTGCCTTGATCATATAGGGAGACCCCCCCCCCCCCCCCCAAAAAAAAACAAACAGAACCCATAAAAAATTTTAATAAATGCTACAAGAGTTAAGTCTTAAGGGTTAAGATTAAGTCCTGCAAATGTCTTGAAATTTCTTCAGTTTGTGTATGATCATTCCCCAAAGTTTCAGTTTTCTTGGTTGCATTGCATAAAAGTTATCTTCATTCCAAAATATGTTCAAATGGTATGATTTGTTGGTGAAAAATGTCTCTTCCTTGATTCTCCAAGACATGTTGGGGAAGGCAATTGGAACAATAGTCTTCTCCAACCCATCTTGGAAATTTGTTGGCCATTTGTAGGATTTATTAAAATTTTTATGAGTTCTGGTTTTTTGGGTCACCCTGTACATTTCTGCTCAAGGAGGTTTGTTTCTGCGGTTATCCAGACTGTTTGGAGAAAACATTTGCTTAGAAGAGTGGATGGGTGGTCAGAGCAGTTATATAATTAATGTAAGCAAGTATACCCCTTGCCCCAACCCCCCTGCTCAAAAAAAAAAAAAAAAAACACACATCAAATACATCATTTTTCTTGATTCAACATTATGCTTTCTAAAGGAGGTGAACACATTTCTGACATTTCACATGTTCATGTGACTAACAAGGCCATATAAAAGTAATAGTTAAAACTATTAAAGCAATAGTTCATGTAATCCATTTGTATGACTGCATGAACTGCACCAGTATTTTTAAATTTGCTCATAATTGGTATATCATCCCATTTTCTGGGTTTTGCAAGAAAATAATGGAAAGCAGGTCATTATGCATATTATTACACTTAAATTGCCAGTTGGACACATCAGAACTGTCATATTTATAAATACAGTACACAGCTGTGTGTAATTCACAGGAGCAGCTCATTTCCATTTGTAGGCTCCAGATTTGTCACAGGTATCTGTGTTTTTCTATTTCCCTCCAGTATGAGGTGCCTGTGAATGACTCGCCCATTATTTTTCAGTATACTTAAATAAATGCAGACTGCTTTGGCTATGTCGCTGTTATCATATTAAACATTTATGTGTGTTCCAATAAAATGCATGACATACATTTTTAAAGGGCAAGTTCACTTTTTTACAACCCCCATCATATTAAAACTCTGTGAGAAATGAAGCCTCTGAGTACTTTACTGGCCTTCAGCTATTGCAACATGAGAGAAACTCTGGGGTCAAACAATTTTTGCAAAGGAAAAACTGGTTGGATGTCATTCAGGCACTTGCAATGGAGCTCAAAATAAACTCAAGCCATGTTTTTAACACCTTACATTTTCTGATTACTGACAACATAAGTTGCAAGTAATGTTATTAAATTTTGATAGGGAGTATTTACTGCATGCGTAATCGAAGATAAAATTTATTTAGTTTTGATATATACCAGTACATTAAATAATAAACAGAGCTGGATAGACTTTTTTCATTGACATTGTTGTGCTATAAACATACAGTAGTTTCAGAATAATAGTAGTGCTATGTGACTAAAAAGATTAATCCAAGTTTGGAGTATATTTCTTATTGTTACATGGGAAACAAGGTACCAGTAGATCCAGTAGATTCTCACAAATCCAACAAGACCAAGCATTCATGATATGCACACTCTTAAGGCTATGAAAATGGGCTATTAGTAAAAAAAGTAGAAAAGGGGGTGTTCACAATAATAGTAGTGTGGCATTCAGTCAGTGAGTTTGTCAATTTTGTGGAACAAACAGGTGTGAATCAGGTGTCCCCTATTTAAGGATGAAGCCAGCGCCTGTTGAACATGCTTTTCTCTTTGAAAGCCTGAGGAAAATGGGACGTTCAAGACATTGTTCAGAAGAACAGCGTAGTTTGATTAAAAAGTTGATTGGAGAGGGGAAAACTTATATGCAGGTGCAAAAAAGTATAGGCTGTTCATCTACAATGATCTCCAATGCTTTAAAATGGACAAAAAAAAAACAAAAAAAACAACAGAGACGCATGGAAGTAAACAGAAAACAACCATCAAAATGGATAGAAGAATAACCAGAATGGCAAAGGCTCACTCATTGATCAGCTCCAGGATGATCAGAAACAGTCTGGAGTTACCTGTAAGTGCTGTGACAGTTAGAAGATGCCTGTGTGAAGCTAATTTATTTGCAAGAATCCCCCGCAAAGTCCCTCTATTAAATAAAAGACGTACAGAAGAGGTTACAATTTGCCAAAGAACACATCAATTGGTCTAAAGAGAAATGGAGGAATATTTTGTGGACTGATGAGACTAAGCTTGTTCTTTTTGGGTCCAAGGCCACAGACAGTTTGTGAGACGACCCCCAAACTCTGAATTCAAGCCACAGTTCACAGTGAAGACAGTGAAGCATGGTGGTACAAGCATCATGATATGGGCATGTTTCTCCTACTATGGTGTTGGGCCTATATATCACATACCAGGTATCATGGATCAGTTTGGATATGTCAAAATACTTGAAGAGGTCATGTTGCCTTATGCTGAAGAGGACCTGCCCTTGAAATGGGTGTTTCAACAAGACAATGACCCCAAGCACACTAGTAAATGAGCAAAATCTTGGTTCCAAACCAACAAAATTAATGCCTCCCAGATGTGAAGAAATCATGAAAAACTGTGGTTATACAACTAAATACTAGTTTAGTGATTTACAGGATTGCTAAAAGAGCAGTTTGAACATAATAGTTTTGAGTTTGTAGCGTCAACAGCAGATGCTACTATTATTGTGAACACCCCCTTTTCTACTTTTTTTTTTTTACTAATAGCCCAATTTCATAGCCTTAAGAGTGTGCATATCATGAATGCTTGGTCTTGTTGGATTTGTGAGAATCTACTGAATCTACTGGTGCCTTGTTTCCCATGTAACAATAAGAAATATACTCAGAACCTGGATTAATCTTTTTAGTCACATAGCACTACTATTATTCTGAACACTACTGTAGCAGTGATTACAAAACAAATGAGTTTGTTGGTATTTTGAAAGGAATGTGGATTTTTAACTCCCAATATGGTTTCCACATTTACTGTCACAGATTAATTCTTCAAATAATTTCTGTAAAAAAAAAAAGGATTTCTTCTAAGCAATGCTGAGTACAGCACTTAGAGGTTTGATTTCTTGCAGCGATTTAATATGATGAAGGTAAAACAAATAGGTGAATATGTCTTTGAACATTATTTAGTACTTGCTGAAGACTTTCAAAAAAGTATTTGTACCACATAAACAGTCTTGTATAAAGTACCTCAAAGTAATACTTGAGTGAAAGTGCAAGTATCTTATATAACATTACTTTGGTAAAAGTTGAAGTCTCCTTTAAAAATATTACTTCAGTAAGTCTTAAAGTTTTCTGGCATTTACTGTACTTAAGTATAAAAGGTAAATTTCTCATATAAAATGTACTTTAAGTAAAATTATTGAGTGAAAGTAAAATCCAAAATGAGTGGAGAATGAAACAGCCATACAAAAAGAAAGCCACTGTGGTGCCTGGAGAAACAAGGAGGGGGCCTCAGCCCCTATAAAAGGCTAGAGCCGCCTCTGGCGAAGCAGTTGGTGTGTGGGTTCCTGGAAGACCCACACACACTTTTCTCTTAAACACAACTGGCAGGCTCTTGTGAAACAGAACAGTAATTTATAGATACACAGTTGTGCAAAATTTAAGGAAAACTAAAAAAAACAAACAAAAAAAAACTTTCCAAGCATCACCACCACCAACCACTACAAAGCAACCAAACTGCTTTTATGCATCCCTTCTCCATGAAACTTTCAAATAAATTAAACAAAACGGAACAGACACACTGGTCAGTTTGGTCGGTACTGAAGTATTTCCCTTATGTGTGTTAACTCCGATTATCCGTTCGCAAACTCCACCTTTTTTTCTCACCCAAGTATTCTTAAAGATGTAATGACCTACTTTACATCAAGATTTTAAGTGACAAAACAATTTTTATGTTTCAGGGAATGAGGAACATTGAGGGAGAAGATGTGCGACTCCAAATAATTGGTGACCCTGCATATCCACTCCTAGACTGGTTGCTGAAAGGCTACATAAATTCTACAAATGTAACCCAGAGGAGCAATCTTTTAATGTGTACCTCAGCTCACTCCTACACGGAGTGAGCTGAAAACACTTTTGGGATTCTGAAATCTAGGTGGAGAGTGCTACTTAAGAGAAGTGATTTTCACTTTACATTTACACCTGTTGTGATAGCAACCTGTTGTGCTCTTCACAATTTCTGTCAAAATGAGAAGGACAATCCAAACAACAGCTGGCTGGAGAACGCCGTCGATGGTGTCTTTCCGCAGCCCAGACTACAAGCCTCGGTGCAGAGCAGTTCCGGTGGTAGCAGGACAAGGGTGGCATTGAAGACATACATGGCAAATAACTATCCTCTATGAAATGGTCATCTCCATTAACAACAACAAAACAACCTTCCAAAGACATTTTCTCCTTTTTGTTTTTTATTTTATTTTATTTAATTTTTTTATTGTAAGCAAATACAACTTTTTCCAAGAAAACTATATGGAACACAACATTCAAAATCAATAACAAAATACAGTTTACATTTTCCTCACAGCTTGGCCTATGTCTAACTGTCATACTGTGATATCATAACATACATAAATAAAAATGCTTAAAAAAAGAAAGTGGCTGTTTTTGTCCGTATGAGAAAATGGTTTTGAAGAAAAAAAATGGAAGACATGAATAATCTGAGCAAGACTGCCATACTTCAGTTCTATAGACTGTGTAAGCTATAATCCAAGTTTCTGGTGCTATTGTAATCACCCTTCATTTGGACATTTGGCATGTGGTAGCTTGGGTTGGGTGGTTGGGTGGCTCGCTGTGTCTGGTAATGACATACTGGACTTTGTTCGTGTGCGTGCGGTGGTGTTGTGGTGGCTTGAGGGAGCAGAGCCCGAAGCCCATCAAACAGTTGCCCAATTACACGTTCTGTCAAGCAGGTACTTCCTTCCATGAATCTGGAAAGCAGCCGCTCTTCTCTCTCCAAATTTCTTTCATGCTGCTGTTGCAGGGTTTCCTGGAATGCCCTCTGCTGTGTTGACCAGTCATTTAGGAGCTTCCCATAGCCAGACAATTGCTTTCGCTCTGGAAGGAATGAATAATTTCAGTTAGCAAAGAATAAAAGGTTAATGTTTTTCTGTTTGTGGATCAATCAGTCATGTATGATACCAAAGAAACATCCTACTTCTTCATTCAAATATGTTGTCACCCATCCACTTTGCTTTTTGATTTTCTAAAGGATAATTAACTGTCTTATTCTGCTGGTACTTTGTGGTACTGACTCTTCTAAAAAATACAGCGATCCACATAAATAAAGATATTTGATTTTCAGCAAGGTCAACAGGAAGTGTCAAGAAATGAACATGGTTTTATTTAGCAGTGTATTACCACTTAAAAAACTTACTTTTTCGGGTTGGATCCTCAGAAAAGCTGTCCTCCCTTGTGTCGTCCTCAGGTTGTAGAGTGCTTGTGTCTTCAATCCTGTCTGACGTGCTGGTGGCATCATCTAAATATCAGAGCAGTAAATGTGATGTGCTGAATTGGTCAAGGAAAAAGGAAGTTCACTAAGTCAAGGACAATTACACTGTGTTCATGCTTTAATATTTTACTCTTAGTTTTCCTTCACCTGGCATATACTATGCAAAAAACTCATTTTGTTAAAATAGAAACATGAACAGAATTAATCAGAAGTATAATGCCACAATCCATCTCTGAAGCCAATATCAACATTTCATCCCATTCCTCCTTAAATGGTAGCCGACACTAGGTGGCAGCACATGCAATTAAATTTTGCATGTTGCTCCGTTTTGTTACATTTTCTCTCCATTTTCGTAATTGCTGGGCCCAGTTTCATACATTTTTGCTACAATTATTTACATTTGACCCCCATTTCATAATTATTAGTCCTCCTTTCACTCCGTTTCCTATGTTATTTTAAACGCCGACGGAGCCTTTTTCCATGAACTCCGCTACTAAACACTTGGGGTTAACCTTTAATCCCCGATGTTAACATCAACTAAATACATACATTTGGCAAACAGAACATATACATCTCATACAAAAAGAGCGTTAGCGTGATTTTAACTGGACTTACCTCCCAGGCTTTCCGATGTCGCAGGAGAACTGTCCTCCAATGGAAAACCAACATCAACTCCATTGTCCTCCAGACTGGAGAGCGGTCGTCCTCCTATTATTTCTTCCATTAACTCATAATAGGGGAAGGAGGTTGGAGCAGCGCCGCTTTTGCTCTTTTGGAGCCTCTCTTTATAGAAAGCGCTCTTCATAGCTTTCCAGCGTTTTTTTTATTTGGTCGACTGACCTCATTACTCTGGATTCAGAGAGCTTTTCACAGACTTGATTAAACAAGTCTGCATTCTGAACCTTACGTCCGTCCAATCTTTCCACTATTTTAAATTCTTTTAAACTGTTGAGGAGGAGTGTCATCTCCTGAAAACTCCAGTTCTTTTTTGCTGCCGCCATTTTTCCGAATGAGGAGCAGGGAGCAGGAAGCGTAACGTAACAGACATGCGCAACAAAGCTCCACACAGGCTTGCAATCTGATGTGCCGTTTACATGGAAAGGGATCGGGTTAAAAACAGGGTTACACCACCTCTTCTAACCCGATCCTGAAATTCTGACCCGAATTTCGATTGGGTTGGGCAAATCTAATCAGATGGAGCTGTTTACATGGCGTGATTTTGATCTGATTGTTCAATCGGGTTACTTTTGGTCCATGTAACCGCAGCTAATGTTTGATCCAGATCTGATCCAGATTGTGGATTTGTGGCCATTTGAATTTCATATTGAGAAGCCTATTTGGTGTACATTTGCATTATGTGTGTCAGGGATGTGTGTTTGATCTGCTTTTATTTCCTTGCCTTGATCTGTTTGTCTATTGGTTGCCTTCCCATTTGTTTATTTTCTTGTTGGACTTTTTCCTGCTTGGGTCTTTTTGTCTCTCTTGGTGGTGGGTGTTTCCCTCTCTCTCTCCCTGGTCACGCCCTCCTTCTGGTGCTTTCCACGCTCACCTGCTCGCAATTGCAGCTCATCACTTGGGTGTATAAATACTACTCATTCCCCTTTGTTTCTTCACCAAATTGATGCACCCTGTGCCTTCTTTCCAGCTCTCGGTTTTGTATTCCATAGTCCTGCCTGCTTCATCGTGTTCTCGACCTCCTGCCGTTTGTTCCGATCTCGCTTTAGCCTGATGATTATATTACTGCTGCTGTGTTTTTTGGACTACCTTCCTGTGTACGGACCTTTGCTTACCACACCACTAAGGTTTCTCAACCACAGCTGTGTTTGTGAACCTTGCATTTGTGTCCTAACCAACCAGCCTGCAATATGTCAATCAAAAGTGCCTGAATCACTTTCATTTGTGACGGTGATGTGCAAACTAGCACTTTCAATGTATAGACTAAGTTTGATCTACCTACCTATCTAAGTATGATTGACCGTTGAGAGTGCAGAATATTTGGTGTTTAAATAAAAATGGCAATAAATGAATACATTTTTTAAAACTCTTATCTGATGCTTGTCAAAAGGAGAGTTGTTCCTCAAGGTTTTACAATTAACATTGCTTCATAATAAATGCAGTTGAGGATTTAAAGACCCACATAATATGAAAGTTTTGCTGGGTCTAGTTCTTTTGTCTATAACCTGGCCACATATTTTGGTTTGCTTCACCAAAGTGACATCAAAGGAAACTATGTGCCATTGTGGCAAAATGTCCACTGATGAACTGCATCTCTGCAAAATAGATAAATAAATAAAGATACTGAGAACAGAGATAATATATATATATATATATATATATATATATATATATATATATATATATATATATGAGGGCTGTCAATAAAGTATAGGTCCTTTTTATTTTTTTCAAAAACTATATGGATTTCATTCATATGTTTTTACATCAGACATGCTTGAACCCTCGTGCACATGCATGAGTTTTTCCACGCCTGTCGGTGACGTCATTCGGCTGTGAGCACTCCTTGTGGGAGGAGTCGTCCAGCCCCTCGTCGGAATTCCTTTGTCTGAGAAGTTGCTGAGAGACTGGTGCTTGTTTGATCAAAATTTTTTCTAAACCTGTGAGACACATCGAAGTGGACACGGTTCGAAAAATTAAGCTGGTTTTCGGTGAAAATTTTAACAGTTGATGAGAGATTTTGAGGTGATACTGTCGCTTTAAGGACTTCCCACGCAGTGGGACATCGCGCAGCGCTCTCAGGCGCCGTCGTCAGCCTGTTTCAAGCTGAAAACCTCCACATTTCAGGCTCTATTGATCCAGGACGTCGTGAGAGAACAGAGAAGTTTCAGAAGAAGTCGGTTTCAGCATTTTATCTGGATATTCCACTGTTAAAGGAGATTTTTTAATGAAAGACGTGCGGGCGGATTGCAGCGTCGGTTCGCAGCTGCCGCGACGCTCCGCCACAGGAAAAACATCTCTGTTGGAAACCTTAAGGACAAGTTGGAACATGCCCAACTGTTAAACAATTTCTCAGATAGTCACTCCACTGAAAGCCATCAAAAGCCGCCTGGATTTTACAAATGGTTATCAACACGGAGGTGTTTTTCCTGTGCCGCCGCACCGCTGACCCGTCCGCACGTCTTTCATTAAAAAATCTCCTTTAACAGTGGAATATCCAGATAAAATGCTGAAACCGGCTTCTTCTGAAACTTCTCTGTTCTCTCACGACGTCCTGGATCAATAGAGACTGAAATGTGGAGGTTTTCAGCTTGAAACAGGCTGACGACGGCGCCTGAGAGCGCTGCGCGACGCCCCACTGCGTGGGAAGTCCTTAAAGCGACAGTATCACCTCAAAATCTCTCATCAACCGTTAAAATTTTCACCGAAAACCAGCGCCAGTCTCTCAGCAACTTCTCAGACAAAGGAATTCCGACGAGGGGCTGGACGACTCCTCCCACAAGGAGTGCTCACAGCCGAATGACGTCACCGACAGGCGTGGAAAAACTCACGCATGCGCACGAGGGTTCAAGCATGTCTGACGTAAAAACATATGAATAAAATCCATATAGTTTTTGAAAAAATAAAAAGGACCTATACTTTATTGACAGACCTCGTGTATATATATATATATATATATATATATCATCATCATTGTAATCCTGTGAAATGCTTGTTCTTAAAAAGACAGGTTTTGTTGAAATCTGGTCAGTAGATTCTGGGATGTGGCTCGTGACAGTCCAGAAAGTTAGATGGATAAATGGTTGGTGTAATGAATAGGGAACTGTTTCTGATTTTTCTCACATCGCCCCTCTGAGTCAGTTGATTGTCAGGTGTGAAGCCAGAGTTAGAAAACATGCAGTACTCCTGAGGACCTCAGCCTGTATTGTGTGACAGTCACTTATTTATTTATTTTGTCTGCAAGCAGCCATTCTTTGTGAATGTGTAGCAGTGATGAGTGGGCAGAACAAAGTTCTGTGTGGGAGATTGCAGTGACTCTCTGCTAAGAATAGTGTGAGGATGTATGAGCAACACTTTTCACAACTGGTTATTTTATGTTTTTTTTTTTCATAACTTATTGTAAGGCCACCAAAAATCTTAATTTTCGCTGTTTTCAACAACTGCATTCATATGCATTCCATATTCCAGATGTGGAGGTTTGGGGCATAATATTTTTTTTAAATTGAACTACAAGCTCTGCAATTAATTAATAAAAGTTAGTCACATTTAACTGCAACTGCAATTAAATAAAATAATAATAATAATAATAATAATCCTGTTAATTGCAAGGCATATCTAGCATTAAAATGAGGTTCTTAGAAAACACAAAAACAAAGAAACAAAAAAAATGTCCAGCCTTTTTTTAAAAGGAAATACAGAAATATTTTATTAAGCAAATAAATTGTGCAATTTATGAACTTTTCAAGAACATGTGTGTGTGTGTGTGTGTGTGTGTTTATTATATATATATATATATATATATATATATATATATATATATTATATATATATATATATAATATTATAATAAACACACACACACACATATATATATATATATATATATATATATATATATATATATAATAAACACACACACACACACACACACACATATATATATATATATATATATATATATATATATATATATATATATATATATATATATATATATATATATATATATATATATATATACATATAGTAATGGCATTCAATCCATGCAAATCAATACAGGGGTGGTGTGTCCCGTCATTCTTCTCTACGAAAAGTAGCTGCCCACAGGGGGGAGGTAGGAATCATGGATGAGACCTGTGGCCAAGGAGTCATGTATGTATTGCTCCATTGACTCCCTCACCGGTTGCAGCAGGTTGAACAGTGGCAGGATGGGAGGGTACACACCTGGAAGTAAATCAGTGGAGCAGTCATAGGGTCTGTGCAGAGGCAAGAGGAGCGCATCACTCTTACTGAAAACTTTGTGGTAAATGGACTGCATTTTCAAATGCTCAAAGTGCCTTACAATCATGCCTCACATTCACCCCGATGTGAGGGTGCTGCCATACAGGTACTAACTACACACTGGGAGCACTAGGGGATTAATGACCTTGCCCAAAGGCCCTTAGTGATTTTCCAGTCAGGCTGGGATTTGAACCAAGGATCCTCTGGACCTCAAGCCCAACGCTTAACCACTAGACCATCATGTCCTCATACTGTTCTGGTATAGAGGACAGATCCAGGAGGGTTCTGTCAGACTCCCTGATACTCTGCGTATGTGGCACAGAGGTGCTAAGCACCTAAGGCTTCGCTACACTGAGTAATTGCCTGGTCATCCAATCAATATCGGGGTTGTGCAGGGATCCCAGGGATGTTTCCAACACCAGTAAAAGAGAGGAGGAGTAAATGAAAAACTGAATGGACTCATTGTGATTCCCAGAAACTAACAAAGTGACAGGAATGGTTTGGTGCATTTATGTTGAGGAGTTGAGTGTTGTCTAAAGCATTCACTAGGATGGGAGTGCGAAGTGCCACCACCAAAATGTGAGCTTTGAATCAATTTTGTTGTGATTTGGTACTATATAAATTAAATACATGAATTGAATTGGAATAAGAGGCCACAGTGAGCGACTGTTGTCCCCACAAGGCCGTAGCCCAGGCTAATGTTTCACCCAGTAACAGACTAATAAGCTATTTTATGTTGGTCAGTGGAGTACATGGAGGGTTTCTGTGAAAATTCTAGCAAGCATTGTAGCAGGAAGGTGGCACATGTTTCAACAGATCCCGAATAAGGTTCGGGATGACAATAATTCACTCCTGAGAAAGATGAACTGGTGCTGGTGTTGGTACAGATGGAGTGGAGGGTGTACAGAGAGACTGGTGTAGTGGGTGTAGCTAAGCTAGAAACAACCAGTCATTGAGAGTCAATAGCTGGGTGGCATAATTGCGATACCTTGGCAGCAAGTGCTTGTTGTTGTTCTGACGGTGACTGGAGCTGTTGCTATTGCTGTACTAATAAGGTTCCCTGTGAGCTGAGGGCCTTGGGGACCAGGTCTGATCCTGCTAGGTCCATGTGGTGGCCTGAAACTCCTGTTATGTTCAAACCAGAATACAAGGTAGGACACAAATGCAGGGAATCAGGATGGAGAATTCAAGTAACAGTTTTATTGTGTGAACAAAAATGGAAAAAAAAAATCTATAAATCCGTGGAAGGAGACACTGTAGAAGGGAGATGGACTTGACCAGAATGATGATAGTAAGTTCCCGAACCAGATAGTGGATGACAACAGTAGCAGGACCAGGTGACTGCGATGGACCTGACAGGTGGCGAGAATGCTAGGGACACAAGAAAATAGCTGTCAAAAAAAAAAAAGAACACACTGAGTCAGAATAGAGCATGAACAGCATTAACAATAGAGAATCACTGAGGCCAGGTACCACGCAGGCAGAGCTGAGTTCCTGACAATTGTAAAGAGGCCGGATCAGGGTTTAAGTACAGGTGTGGTTGATTGCTGGCAGATGTGATGAATCAGTTCCATGACGCGGCGCCTGGAGAAACAGGAAGGGAGGGGGAGCAAAGCAGACACCAAGGCTGCACAACACCTCATCCTGTTCCTCGTTGCACAAAGGAACAGATAGTGGTCCTGGTGAAGGGTTAAGGACCTTCAGTATCCCTGTCCAGCACTCCTCAAGCAACCGCCTGTCTCCTGGAATCTCCTCCATGCTCTTGAGACTGTGCCGGGAGACACAGCAAACCTTCTGGCAATGGCACATAATGATGTGCCATCCTGGAGGAGTTGGACTACCTGTGCAACATGCTACCAGTAGTTACACTGACCCAAGCCAAATGCAAAAGTAGTGAATAATCAGTCAGAAATGATCAGGAGTGAAAAATGTCAGCGACCCCCATGTATAAACCATTCCTGTTTTTGGGGTCGTCTCATTGTTTCCCCTCTAGTGCAGCTGTTTTTTTTTTTTTTTCATTAACACCAAAGCAGCTGAAATGTATTAACACTACTTCACAGTCCAGATTGATATTTCAGAAGTTGAAATGACTTGATGGCGTACTCTCATTAAAATGTATTCTTTTATTTATTTGTTTATTTATTTAGATGCTTATGTACTGTATGTGCGTATGAGCCTTTTGGACATAGGGTCCAATCTTAGCAATGTATGACGCAATGTCTAAAGCACACAGTTTGCACTCATTCATGCCAGAAGACAGCTCAGAGATGTAGCGGCAGACTCGTTTTGTTTTTGCAGCCACATGGTTTGTAAGCCGCGTTTTCATTATGTGACAAGTGCAACGATTGCAGGCTTTGAGGGAAAAGAGGCAGCCACTGTGTCTGATAAAAGCTCATAAGAGAAAACATAACCACTGCTGTGGAATTAGGGGATCTGCATCCAATGTCTTCAATTTTCTAAAATAGATGTGAATGCTATACATTTGTGCTGTGTCTTTGAAAGACAGTACATTATGGCTTTTCTTTGTTTTGAGTTAAATAAACAAAAATGTCATTTAATAAATTTGATTCATATCAAAAAGTAAATGGTTCTTGGCATTTAAATTTAATATTAGATATTTGTAGTTCTTAAACCATTTGCCGTTTAATTATTGTTTTTGTCAAACATCTGGTTATGATTTGTATTTTACTGTTTTGCAAATTTTCCTTCAAAACAAAAGTTATTTTTACAAGTGAAATAAAAATCTTCCCTTTGTAAATTATCAAATAAAAGTTCATATTTACTCGGTATTTCATGGTAACCAAATCTTAAGATTAGACCCCCCCCCCCCCCCCCCCCCCCCCCCCGCCACACATACATTCAGGTCCGGCTACAGACCTTACAGTTTAATTGGTATTGAATGAAGTAAAAGCTGTAGAAAAGCTGTCCCCTTTAAATGTGTTTATCCTGAAGTGTTTAAATAATGTATAAATCAAATCAAATCAGTTTTATTTATATAGCGCCAAATCACAACAGTTGCCCCAAGGCGCTTTATATTGCAAGGCAAAAGCCATACAATAATCACAGAAAAACCCCAAGGTCAAAAGCAGAACACGGTTAAAACATGGCAGGGCAAATCAGAGCAAGACAAAAAGGCTGGAACGTGGACTAGCTCAACAAACTGGCAGGGAAGTGGTGAACTCAGAAGGCTTAAATAAGGGCAGGTAGTGATTAGGAGAACAAGACACAGATGTGGAGGATAAATCTGGAAGGGGGTGTGGTAAACAAAAGGCAGAAGATTCACCCATACCAAACCCTGAACACCAGAGAAGAGAGTGTAGTAACACAAAAAGCAAATTGAAGAGGAGCCAACTAAAAGATGAACCTAAAGCCACAGTGATCTACATAAAATACCAAAACCAAAGGTGAACAAAACCCAAGCCCAAATAAACAAGAAATAAAATAAAGACCTAACACCACGGAATGAAACCAGGAACCAAATGCAAGGACTGAAAAGTGGATCAACAAGATAATAACTGCTAAGACAAACTAGAACAGAACTTACATGTGACAAAAGAAACATTAAACAGATAATTCAAGATGAGACAAAATAAAAGGAAACAGGAGATAAAGCTATGATAATGCAAAGGTGAAAAACAATGGCAGGATGGAACCTTGACACATGAGGAGGAATTGCATGCCATTTGTGGAAAATTGGAGCTGCCTCCAACACCTCGTACACCTGTCACTACAACTATTTGCGCACACCATCAGCCAAAAGACAGAGAGTGCCCCATGAGAGCCCATTCTCTCTCTCGTGGTACATGTCGGCCAAATTCCAAGTGACACACACGAATATCCCTCGTGGTACATGTCGGCCAAATTCCAAGTGACACACACGAATATCCAACCCCACTCACTGGACACTCAGAAAATGTGCGACCATTCGTGCTGTTTGCACAAAAATAGTGAGCACAGGACCACTACTGAGCTGGCTATGGAATTTGTCCAAGTGCCCCCACGACTTTGGAGTTGTCAAACAACACACATATGGCATGCCAGAGTGTTGGCTCCCCCCTCAACACATTGGCCATGCTTGTGTATCGCACATGTGTTGCATACCCCCCACAGCACCTGGGTGCGTGTGTTTCACACACACCTGCTCCGCACCCCGGCATGCGGGGTGCGGGGCACACTTGCATGACATGCCGATATGTACAGATGGGGAGCAGTCAGCCAGGGTGCACACAGCACAGGGAGCTGCCTTTCAGCTGGAAATGATGGCTCAGTGCACAGGATGTGTCACATTAAAAACACAGAGACCACAGCCAGTGCGCCACAGGAGTACATGCCAACAGTGTGACAAATACGCCACTTTCAGTCACATATTACCAAAAATACGCCATAACACATGCCATTTTGTCAGTTATTACGGCGAAAATTAAAGACTTCCTCTTCTTCTACATCGTCTACTTTCTTTTTTTTTTTTTTTAAATACATTAATCTCCTTGTTGATTTTAGGCATTTTATGCTCCTGTTATAGGAAAGTGATGGTAGTGCAGTGGTAAAGTATATGCTTGCTAATCAGAGCTTTTGTAAATTGAAGGTTTGAATCATGCGGGTGGCATGTATTTTTTTTTTCTTGTTTCCACATAGGTGGTGCAATGTGGTTCCACATGTTCCAGCTGCTTGTGTTGGGAAAGTGTAGTGACACAGACCCACAACAGGGGGCGTTAATGAACGGACAGTGGATAAGCCAAAAAGTAACAATTTAATGTTGTGAATTGCACAACGGAATACAGACAATTGCAGTTGAGGAGTACAGTCAATCGTACACAAGGTGACGTGTGGGCAGGCTCGAGGATAGAAGACGTCAGTCCAGAGAAGAGCCGGATCCCACACGGCTTACACCGCCAACGGATCTGAAGAACACCGGAGCCGCCAAGTCCTGGGTCCCCAGGTGGCCACCATCTCCAGCTGTCAGACCTGGTACTGCTGGCAGAAACAGAAACAGTTAATGGTGGGTGTGTGAATACACACCCAGTAATCTCTCAGTACTCAGTTCCTCCGGGAGAGAGAACCTCCACCTCCAAAAATAGGAACACCCGTGCAGCTCCTGTCAGTCGCTTCTCTGGATGGCGTGAGAGGCAAAGACGTCACAAACCCACAATATGCGCCAATCCAGCAGAAGACTGTATCCACAGGAACAGACAGTTGCACACAGAACAATATTCAGTCACAGTAAGGCACAGCAGAGAAGGTTACCTGAGTGGTAGCTGATTTCTCGGAGGGGAGGTGGAGTTACAGTCCGGCTTTTATGGTGATGTGGATGATGATAGTTGAATGACTGACAGCTGGTGCTGTTGATGAGTGACAGCTGTCACTCTCTGTTGCTCCGACGCCCTCTCGTGCTTGAAGCCTGCACTTCAAGCAGGGCGCCCTCTGGTGGTGGATGGCCAGCAGTACATCCTATTCAGCGGCCCACACAACAGGACCCCCCCCCTCAACGGGTGCCTCCTGGTGCCCGACCAGGCTTGTCCGGATGCCGCCGGTAGAAGTCGGCCAGGAGGGCCGGATCCAGGATGAAGCTCCTCTTCACACAGGAGCGTTCTTCAGGTCCATACCCCTCCCAGTCCACCAGGTACTGGAACACCGACCCTTCCGTCGGACGTCCAGGAGCCGACGCACGGTCCATGCCGGCTCCCCGTCGATGATCCGGGCAGGAGGCGGCGCAGATCCGGGGGTGCAGAGTGGTGAAGTGTGGTAGGGCTTGAGACGTGACACATGCAAAACAGGATGAATTTGCAGTGAAGCTGCACTGTGTTCGTGCACGCTTGTGAGTATGCACAAAACTGTGCCTGGTGTTGTGCACACCTGTGTGACCATGTGTCCCACACAACAGCAGGTGGAATGTTTCGTGGTTCCCCATTTCATGTTTGGTTCGTGGATTTTCTTCTGGTTTCTGTGTCTTCCGTGTTATCTGTGAAGGGGCCCTAAAGTATGATGATGAGGAAATAATGATAACAGAAATAAACCAGTGACAAAAGTAATACGCACAGAAAAGACGAACAAAACCAAAACTAGACTTAACATTGACTAAAATATAATGACCAGATACATTGACTGAAATCATGATAAACAGAAAATCAAAGAACAAATGGTTCACATATAAAAAAGGCAAAACATAACATGAGCCCAAATCAGGACAAATCATGACAATTTTACCTTAAACACGAGTACGGAGCTCAGCAGGGTTCCTGTAAAAAAGGTAGATGTCAACAGCTGCTGATTTGACTGTGAAAAAACATTTTCAACCAGATTTTTTTTTTGTTGTAGTTTTTTTATTTTTATTTTTTAATTTGCTTATTTCCCTGTAAAAAAAAAAAAAAAAATTAAATGTGATTAATCACATGAATGTCCATTCCTGACTCAAGGTTATTTACATATCCAATCTAAGGTGCTTTTTCATGTAAGTATTAAAAGAAAAGTTTTGTTTTTAATGTCTCATCAATTCTACTTCATGCAGAATTGTATTAATAAAACTTGAACACTCGGAGTAATAGTGGTTGAATGATGTTTTATTTGTTAAGGCCCTGTCACACCTTGATGATTTAGCCTGCCTATGCCAGTCGTATTAAAAACACTGACACATGCTGGCGTACGTCTAATAAATAATGCAGCTGTCACACATTGACGATTAACCAGCGTATGCTGACAGCCCTGTTTCCCTCAGTGGTTCGGGTCGGTACTGCACAGTGTGGTGCGAGTCAGAAACAGAGTAATTTAATTTCAGTAATTTAATTTATTTTCATTTTTTTTTATCTTGGTGGGCCACTTTCATTGTGTACAGAATGCTGATGAGTGGACTGGCTGTGGTAAACACTACCGTGAATGAATGAAGTGCTGTCTCTTTAAATGTATAAAGCGCTGTTGATTGCTGATCAGGTCCGCTGATCAGGTCATCACAGACCTGAATAATGAAATGCTGTGATGACTCAAACTTTTAAAGTGCCAGTCGACCGCGATCAGGTGTTATCTGAATGAAGTTCTGTGTGATGTCTTGGTGTGGTGATCACCGACAGCGACAGCGCTTTTGTTATGTGTCGGAGACGCAGCTCGGAGAACCGACCAGCGTTTGAAGGACCCAGTATGAAATAAGCAGAGCACGGTACAAAGGCTAACTGAATTTAATACATAACAGTGATATACAGAAAGGTGCGGTCTGGCGTGGTGCGCTCCAGCAGCGCTAACGGTCCGGAGCCAGAAGCTGTTTCGGACCCAAGGACCCCCGCCGACACCCCCCAGGTGGCCGCAACAACCGAGTCTGTGAAGAAGGAACCATTATGTGAGTCCACACTCTACACACAGAACACTTAAAGGTGTACAAACAGCAAACACTTCCTGGCTTGATTGCTGATCAGCTTCCAACCTGCAGGCATGGAACATCCAGTTCACAAACTCCACTGCAGTGGAAGCTGATACATGACTAACAAACAGCTCATACAATAAGGTGTGAGGGACACCACATTTACTGACTGTATAACTGTTAGTCACAAAATCTAACGTACCTCAGGAAGTGTGCTGACGAGCGTGAGACCTCACCCCCTCCTCTTTCACAGACTGTGCATCAACCTGGACGTTTCTCAGCATCCGCTGCTGATGAGATGGCTCCCGAGACGACGATCTCACCCGTCTGGTCACAAGGTCGAGTCTCTGGCAAATACACACTGTGCACTCCAGTCTTAAATGCCAACATGCTCCAATCCATCCAGATGCACCTCAGCTGTGAGTCCTGACGAGTCGCAGGTGATCAGGGTGAGGTCCTGACAGCCTCAGCAACACAGCCACTCAGTCCCAAATGCACGCCACCTGGGAGGAAAACAAAAAGACAAACAAACCGGCAGCCAGGCCCCCCCAGCCATATAACAGTACCCCACCCTCACGGGAAGCCTCCCGGCGACCACACACACCTGGCCCAGGAGAAAACACCCCCCCTCCAGGGACCATGGCTGGAAACCGCGTCTGCGTTCGTCCTCCAACAGACTGTTGAACTGGCTGCATCTTTGCCCTTGTTTGACAGTCTCAGCACAGGTGTGGCCAGGAGTTCCTACACCTGTGCGGTCAGCCTTTAACCAAACATGTGTGATTAGTCAGAAACAAAACAACCAAACATCCCCCCCGCCCCAGGGGACCGTCCCATCAAACCCCAGGGAAGGGAGAAAGGAAAAAACAACCCAACCCAAGCCCACAAACAAAACACTAAAACACCCACAAACAAATGCCAAAATACCCCCCCCCCCTCCCCCCCCAAACGAACACGTAGGGACCAACACCCCCCCAGAGGGCCAACCGCCAGCTCCAGGAGTAATAACACGGCCGAGGTCCCTCTGGGATCCAACGTCACCCACGGGGACCACCAGCGCCCCCCATAGGACCACTCGTCAACCCCAGGAGACGCCTCCCCGCATGACTAATGGACCCAGCCCCGGCCGTCCACGGCTAGATGGACCCAACGCCCGTTCCCCCCCAGAGGACACCACAGTCAAACCCTGAGGGCGGAAACTGGGGAGGGAAAACAAAAAAAACCCAAAACCCCCCCCCCTCCCTCCCGGGTGCAGAGGCTACCTGGGAAACGCCCAGCACAACCTAACTGCACCCCTCCAGCAATGCCGACACTACGGCACACCCGGCTGGAGTCAGAGGAGAAGAGAGGGCATAACAAAAAAACAAAGAGAAAAACAACCCAAAGACCACCCCATCACCCCCCAGGGGACCGTACCATCCAACCCTGGGGATGTGAAACAAAAGAAACAAAGGAAAAAAAAAAAACAGACCAACACACAGTTGTTTGGGTCCCTGTTCTCTTTGTGTTTTTTTTTGTTTTTTGCAAAGGCTACAGGGTCCACACCCCCAGACAAATAGTGGACAACAAAAAAGAAAAGCCCACACAAAACCAACTCAAAAAACACCCACACAAAATGAACTACACAAAACAAAACAGTGAGTTATACCGTCAAGCTCAACCAAATGGAACACACCTGTTCCTACTCAAGAGCTTGACGGTAACGTGATTCAGTCCCCACAAGGGGGAACCAGAGTGCTAAAAATGAAAAAAACCCCCTTGGGCGACAGAAAAAAACAAACGAGCTGCTTTTGTGTGCGCAGCTGAGTGCAACACACAACCAAAATGTGCTCAACTAAATAACGCGGAGCTGATACAACAGACGCAGTAGTTACCTTTCTCCGGGGAAACGGGGCTATGACTGTAACACAGGAAGCCCAGCGACCCGTGCTAACAGAGCTCCGCCGTGCGCGTGAACCCATTACAAACGCACTCTTGCAGCTCCCGTTTACACCTCTTATCCGGTCGGAGTGTGACGCGAAGCCGTCGCCAGTCACACTCCACCACGACCCACGGATAAGGCACAACACAGGAACACGGCTGCAAGAGAGCACAAATTAGTATCCAGTAATGGTTTCAAACACGCACCCTTCCGGGCGGAGAGCCCCGCAACTGATCCGGATAACCACTGAACGTCTGCTGCCGCCTTCCCGGCGCGTTACCGTCTCTGCTACCGCTGGGTCCGTGATGTTTGGCCAGAGACTACTGTTATGTGTCGGACGCAGCTCGGAGAAACCGACCAGCGTTTGAAGGACCCAGTATGAAATAAGCAGAGCACGGTACAAAGGCTAACTGAATTTAATACATAACAGTGATAATACAGAAAGGTGCGGTCTGGCATGGTGCGCTCCCAGCAGCGCTAACGGTCCGGAGCCAGAAGCTGTTTCGGACCCAAGGACCCCGCCGACACCCCCCAGGTGGCCGCAACAACCGAGTCTGTGAAAGAAGGAACCATTATGTGAGTCCACACTCTACACACAGAACACTTAAAGGTGTACAAACAGCAAACACTTCCTGGCTTGATTGCTGATCAGCTTCCAACCTGCAGGCATGGAACATCCAGTTCACAAAACTCCACTGCAGTGGAAGCTGATACATGACTAACAAACAGCTCAATACAATAAGGTGTGAGGGACACCACATTTACTGACTGTATAACTGTTAGTCACAAAATCTAACGTACCTCAGGAAGTGTGCTGACGAGCGTGAGACCTCACCCCTCCTCTTTCACAGACTGTGCATCAAACCTGGACGTTTCTCAGCATCCGCTGCTGATGAGATGGCTCCCGAGATGACGATCTCACCCGTCTGGTCACAAGGTCGAGTCTCTGGCAAATACACACTGTGCACTCCAGTCTTAAATGCCAACATGCTCCAATCCATCCAGATGCACCTCAGCTGTGAGTCCTGACGAGTCGCAGGTGATCAGGGTGAGGTCCTGACAGCCTCAGCAACACAGCCACTCAGTCCCAAATGCACGCCACCTGGGAGGAAAACAAAAAGACAAACAAACCGGCAGCCAGGCCCCCCCAGCCATATAACAGCTTTAAATGTTTAAACAGCATCTTAATCAGGTGTGATTACCCTGATCAATTGATCTGGTTGTCTGATCATCACACCACATTGATGGAGCATTAAAGTTTAAATCATCACAGCGCTTCTATGTGATCAGAGCGCGACACCTGCTGAGAAACGCACCTGGAGCAGAAAAACCACTGAGGACTTGCTTGAAAACGCTATGCTCAGCTTATTAGGACGTACATCAGCGAGCTTAAGCATGTTTCAGTGTGCTCTTAAATGATAAAAAAAAACTTACCCTTAACTTATTAGACTTATGCCCATCTTTTTTTAATACGATCGGCATATGCTGGCTAAAATCGTCAAGGTGTGACAGGGAGTTTAAAATATGTTGTTGTTATTGTTACCTACAGTTGTGCTCAAACGTTTACATACCCTAGCAGAATTTTTGCTTTTTTTTGGCCATTTTTATGAAAATATGAATGACAACACGAAAAAACTTTTTTTAAAAGCCAAGTGGCCTCTGTGTATGTGTTTGGTTGCGTGTGTGCATATAACTTAGATCACCGACAAACTGGGGAGAGCTGATATTTGTCGTTTGGTATGCTTATGTATTTTGGCTCAAGGATGAATGCTGGGAAAACGGAAAGTTGATAGGACTTAAAAGATTTTTGGAGAAATTAGTAGGGACATTAGATAACAGTGAACAATGGACATTGATGTCACCATTATCACTGTTGGTAACCAGACAAGCTCTGAACAAAGGAACTATCTAAACCTTGCGAGTTGTAAAACATAACATCATAAAATCATTGTAGAAACATTGCATAATTTATTACTACCCTTGAAAAATGTCAGCTACCTATTTTATAAACACTACCCAATCTGGAGCTCGTGGATCCCCATGAGCAATGAGCTAGTTATTGTTGTTGTATGTAAGACGTTGTCTTTAAAATGTCTTCACAAGTGGCATTTGTGAACACCTCTTTATGGCTCTGGGCCTGACTTCATAAGCAGCAGTTGAACACACAATGGTGCAGATTTTTTTTTTTTTTTTTTGAGGAAATGACTTCCTAATTGGCTGGGAGGATGGCAATATCACCAGAAATAGACTTTGTGTGTATTTGAAGTGATGTGTTTTTTTTTTTTTTTAATTCACCATGTGGCTCTCAGCTTGTGATCACTCCATGCTTATCAAACAGTGCAAGACTTGTACTGTTTAAAGAGAGGACACCTGGGTTATTGTGAAATGGACAACATGCGTACACTTATTTGGTGACTCGTACTGATTTAATCTGATACAGATCAATCTCAAGATACAGATCAAGGAGAGGTGATGGTCTAGTGGTTAAAGCATTGGGCTTGAGACCGGAGGATCAGTCCAAATCCCAGCCTGACCAGAACATCACTAAGGGCCCTTGGGCAAGGTCCTTAATCCTCTATTTGCTCCCAGTGTGTAGTGAGCGCCTTGTATAGCAGTACCATCACATCCTGAATGTGAGGCATTATTGTAAAGTGCTATATAAATGGAGTCCATTTAATCAAAAAGTGCCTTGATCATATAGGGAGACCCCCCCCCCCCCCCAAAAAAAAAACAAACAGAACCCATAAAAATTTTAATAAATGCTACAAGAGTTAAGTCTTAAGGGTTAAGATTAAGTCCTGCAAATGTCTTGAATTTCTTCAGTTTGTGTATGATCATTCCCCAAAGTTTCAGTTTTCTTGGTTGCATTGCATAAAAGTTATCTTCATTCCAAAATATGTTCAAATGGTATGATTTGTTGGTGAAAAATGTCTCTTCCTTGATTCTCCAAGACATGTTGGGGAAGGCAATTGGAACAATAGTCTTCTCCAACCCATCTTGGAAATTTGTTGGCCATTTGTAGGATTTATTAAAATTTTTATGAGTTCTGGTTTTTTGGGTCACCCTGTACATTTCTGCTCAAGGAGGTTTGTTTCTGCGGTTATCCAGACTGTTTGGAGGAAAACATTTGCTTAGAAGAGTGGATGGGTGGTCAGAGCAGTTATATAATTAATGTAAGCAAGTATACCCCTTGCCCCAACCCCCCTGCTCAAAAAAAAAAAAAAAAAACACACATCAAATACATCATTTTTCTTGATTCAACATTATGCTTTCTAAAGGAGGTGAACACATTTCTGACATTTCACATGTTCATGTGACTAACAAGGCCATATAAAAGTAATAGTTAAAACTATTAAAGCAATAGTTCATGTAATCCATTTGTATGACTGCATGAACTGCACCAGTATTTTTAAATTTGCTCATAATTGGTATATCATCCCATTTTCTGGGTTTTGCAAGAAAATAATGGAAAGCAGGTCATTATGCATATTATTACACTTAAATTGCCAGTTGGACACATCAGAACTGTCATATTTATAAATACAGTACACAGCTGTGTGTAATTCACAGGAGCAGCTCATTTCCATTTGTAGGCTCCAGATTTGTCACAGGTATCTGTGTTTTTCTATTTCCCTCCAGTATGAGGTGCCTGTGAATGACTCGCCCATTATTTTTCAGTATACTTAAATAAATGCAGACTGCTTTGGCTATGTCGCTGTTATCATATTAAACATTTATGTGTGTTCCAATAAAATGCATGACATACATTTTAAAGGGCAAGTTCACTTTTTTACAACCCCCATCATATTAAAACTCTGTGAGAAATGAAGCCTCTGAGTACTTTACTGGCCTTCAGCTATTGCAACATGAGAGAAACTCTGGGGTCAAACAATTTTTGCAAAGGAAAAACTGGTTGGATGTCATTCAGGCACTTGCAATGGAGCTCAAAATAAACTCAAGCCATGTTTTTAACACCTTACATTTTCTGATTACTGACAACATAAGTTGCAAGTAATGTTATTAAATTTTGATAGGGAGTATTTACTGCATGCGTAATCGAAGATAAAATTTATTTAGTTTTGATATATACCAGTACATTAAATAATAAACAGAGCTGGATAGACTTTTTTCATTGACATTGTTGTGCTATAAACATACAGTAGTTTCAGAATAATAGTAGTGCTATGTGACTAAAAAGATTAATCCAAGTTTGGAGTATATTTCTATTGTTACATGGGAAACAAGGTACCAGTAGATCCAGTAGATTCTCACAAATCCAACAAGACCAAGCATTCATGATATGCACACTCTTAAGGCTATGAAAATGGGCTATTAGTAAAAAAAGTAGAAAAGGGGGTGTTCACAATAATAGTAGTGTGGCATTCAGTCAGTGAGTTTGTCAATTTTGTGGAACAAACAGGTGTGAATCAGGTGTCCCCTATTTAAGGATGAAGCCAGCGCCTGTTGAACATGCTTTTCTCTTTGAAAGCCTGAGGAAAATGGGACGTTCAAGACATTGTTCAGAAGAACAGCGTAGTTTGATTAAAAAGTTGATTGGAGAGGGGAAAACTTATATGCAGGTGCAAAAAAGTATAGGCTGTTCATCTACAATGATCTCCAATGCTTTAAAATGGACAAAAAAAAACCAAAAAAACAACAGAGACGCATGGAAGTAAACAGAAAACAACCATCAAAATGGATAGAAGAATAACCAGAATGGCAAAGGCTCACTCATTGATCAGCTCCAGGATGATCAGAAACAGTCTGGAGTTACCTGTAAGTGCTGTGACAGTTAGAAGATGCCTGTGTGAAGCTAATTTATTTGCAAGAATCCCCCGCAAAGTCCCTCTATTAAATAAAAGACGTACAGAAGAGGTTACAATTTGCCAAAGAACACATCAATTGGTCTAAAGAGAAATGGAGGAATATTTTGTGGACTGATGAGACTAAGCTTGTTCTTTTGGGTCCAAGGCCACAGACAGTTTGTGAGACGACCCCCAAACTCTGAATTCAAGCCACAGTTCACAGTGAAGACAGTGAAGCATGGTGGTACAAGCATCATGATATGGGCATGTTTCTCCTACTATGGTGTTGGGCCTATATATCACATACCAGGTATCATGGATCAGTTTGGATATGTCAAAATACTTGAAGAGGTCATGTTGCCTTATGCTGAAGAGGACCTGCCCTTGAAATGGGTGTTTCAACAAGACAATGACCCCAAGCACACTAGTAAATGAGCAAAATCTTGGTTCCAAACCAACAAAATTAATGCCTCCCAGATGTGAAGAAATCATGAAAAACTGTGGTTATACAACTAAATACTAGTTTAGTGATTTACAGGATTGCTAAAAGAGCAGTTTGAACATAATAGTTTTGAGTTTGTAGCGTCAACAGCAGATGCTACTATTATTGTGAACACCCCCTTTTCTACTTTTTTTTTTTTACTAATAGCCCAATTTCATAGCCTTAAGAGTGTGCATATCATGAATGCTTGGTCTTGTTGGATTTGTGAGAATCTACTGAATCTACTGGTGCCTTGTTTCCCATGTAACAATAAGAAATATACTCAGAACCTGGATTAATCTTTTTAGTCACATAGCACTACTATTATTCTGAACACTACTGTAGCAGTGATTACAAAACAAATGAGTTTGTTGGTATTTTGAAAGGAATGTGGATTTTTAACTCCCAATATGGTTTCCACATTTACTGTCACAGATTAATTCTTCAAATAATTTCTGTAAAAAAAAAAGGATTTCTTCTAAGCAATGCTGAGTACAGCACTTAGAGGTTTGATTTCTTGCAGCGATTTAATATGATGAAGGTAAACAAATAGGTGAATATGTCTTTGAACATTATTTAGTACTTGCTGAAGACTTTCAAAAAAGTATTTGTACCACATAAACAGTCTTGTATAAAGTACCTCAAAGTAATACTTGAGTGAAAGTGCAAGTATCTTATATAACATTACTTTGGTAAAAGTTGAAGTCTCCTTTAAAAATATTACTTCAGTAAGTCTTAAAGTTTTCTGGCATTTACTGTACTTAAGTATAAAAGGTAAATTTCTCATATAAAATGTACTTTAAGTAAAATTATTGAGTGAAAGTAAAATCCAAAATGAGTGGAGAATGAAACAGCCATACAAAAAGAAAGCCACTGTGGTGCCTGGAGAAACAAGGAGGGGGCCTCAGCCCCTATAAAAGGCTAGAGCCGCCTCTGGCGAAGCAGTTGGTGTGTGGGTTCCTGGAAGACCCACACACACTTTTCTCTTAAACACAACTGGCAGGCTCTTGTGAAACAGAACAGTAATTTATAGATACACAGTTGTGCAAAATTTAAGGAAAACTAAAAAAAACAAACAAAAAAAAAACTTTCCAAGCATCACCACCACCAACCACTACAAAGCAACCAAACTGCTTTTATGCATCCCTTCTCCATGAAACTTTCAAATAAATTAAACAAAACGGAACAGACACACTGGTCAGTTTGGTCGGTACTGAAGTATTTCCCTTATGTGTGTTAACTCCGATTATCCGTTCGCAAACTCCACCTTTTTTTCTCACCCAAGTATTCTTAAAGATGTAATGACCTACTTTACATCAAGATTTTAAGTGACAAAACAATTTTTATGTTTCAGGGAATGAGGAACATTGAGGGAGAAGATGTGCGACTCCAAATAATTGGTGACCCTGCATATCCACTCCTAGACTGGTTGCTGAAAGGCTACATAAATTCTACAAATGTAACCCCAGAGGAGCAATCTTTTAATGTGTACCTCAGCTCACTCCTACACGGAGTGAGCTGAAAACACTTTTGGGATTCTGAAATCTAGGTGGAGAGTGCTACTTAAGAGAAGTGATTTTCACTTTACATTTACACCTGTTGTGATAGCAACCTGTTGTGCTCTTCACAATTTCTGTCAAAATGAGAAGGACAATCCAAACAACAGCTGGCTGGAGAACGCCGTCGATGGTGTCTTTCCGCAGCCCAGACTACAAGCCTCGGTGCAGAGCAGTTCCGGTGGTAGCAGGACAAGGGTGGCATTGAAGACATACATGGCAAATAACTATCCTCTATGAAATGGTCATCTCCATTAACAACAACAAAACAACCTTCCAAAGACATTTTCTCCTTTTTGTTTTTTATTTTATTTTATTTAATTTTTTTATTGTAAGCAAATACAACTTTTTCCAAGAAAACTATATGGAACACAACATTCAAAATCAATAACAAAATACAGTTTACATTTTCCTCACAGCTTGGCCTATGTCTAACTGTCATTACTGTGATATCATAACATACATAAATAAAAAATGCTTAAAAAAAGAAAGTGGCTGTTTTTGTCCGTATGAGAAAATGGTTTTGAAGAAAAAAAATGGAAGACATGAATAATCTGAGCAAGACTGCCATACTTCAGTTCTATAGACTGTGTAAGCTATAATCCAAGTTTCTGGTGCTATTGTAATCACCCTTCATTTGGACATTTGGCATGTGGTAGCTTGGGTTGGGTGGTTGGGTGGCTCGCTGTGTCTGGTAATGACATACTGGACTTTGTTCGTGTGCGTGCGGTGGTGTTGTGGTGGCTTGAGGGAGCAGAGCCTGAAGCCCATCAAACAGTTGCCCAATTACACGTTCTGTCAAGCAGGTACTTCCTTCCATGAATCTGGAAAGCAGCCGCTCTTCTCTCTCCAAATTTCTTTCATGCTGCTGTTGCAGGGTTTCCTGGAATGCCCTCTGCTGTGTTGACCAGTCATTTAGGAGCTTCCCATAGCCAGACAATTGCTTTCGCTCTGGAAGGAATGAATAATTTCAGTTAGCAAAGAATAAAAGGTTAATGTTTTTCTGTTTGTGGATCAATCAGTCATGTATGATACCAAAGAAACATCCTACTTCTTCATTCAAATATGTTGTCACCCATCCACTTTGCTTTTTGATTTTCTAAAGGATAATTAACTGTCTTATTCTGCTGGTACTTTGTGGTACTGACTCTTCTAAAAAATACAGCGATCCACATAAATAAAGATATTTGATTTTCAGCAAGGTCAACAGGAAGTGTCAAGAAATGAACATGGTTTTATTTAGCAGTGTATTACCACTTAAAAAACTTACTTTTTCGGGTTGGATCCTCAGAAAAGCTGTCCTCCCTTGTGTCGTCCTCAGGTTGTAGAGTGCTTGTGTCTTCAATCCTGTCTGACGTGCTGGTGGCATCATCTAAATATCAGAGCAGTAAATGTGATGTGCTGAATTGGTCAAGGAAAAAGGAAGTTCACTAAGTCAAGGACAATTACACTGTGTTCATGCTTTAATATTTTACTCTTAGTTTTCCTTCACCTGGCATATACTATGCAAAAAACTCATTTTGTTAAAATAGAAACATGAACAGAATTAATCAGAAGTATAATGCCACAATCCATCTCTGAAGCCAATATCAACATTTCATCCCATTCCTCCTTAAATGGTAGCCGACACTAGGTGGCAGCACATGCAATTAAATTTTGCATGTTGCTCCGTTTTGTTACATTTTCTCTCCATTTTCGTAATTGCTGGGCCCAGTTTCATACATTTTTGCTACAATTATTTACATTTGACCCCCATTTCATAATTATTAGTCCTCCTTTCACTCCGTTTCCTATGTTATTTTAAACGCCGACGGAGCCTTTTTCCATGAACTCCGCTACTAAACACTTGGGGTTAACCTTTAATCCCCGATGTTAACATCAACTAAATACATACATTTGGCAAACAGAACATATACATCTCATACAAAAAGAGCGTTAGCGTGATTTTAACTGGACTTACCTCCCAGGCTTTCCGATGTCGCAGGAGAACTGTCCTCCAATGGAAAACCAACATCAACTCCATTGTCCTCCAGACTGGAGAGCGGTCGTCCTCCTATTATTTCTTCCATTAACTCATAATAGGGGAAGGAGGTTGGAGCAGCGCCGCTTTTGCTCTTTTGGAGCCTCTCTTTATAGAAAGCGCTCTTCATAGCTTTCCAGCGTTTTTTTTTATTTGGTCGACTGACCTCATTACTCTGGATTCAGAGAGCTTTTCACAGACTTGATTAAACAAGTCTGCATTCTGAACCTTACGTCCGTCCAATCTTTCCACTATTTTAAATTCTTTTAAACTGTTGAGGAGGAGTGTCATCTCCTGAAAACTCCAGTTCTTTTTTGCTGCCGCCATTTTTCCGAATGAGGAGCAGGGAGCAGGAAGCGTAACGTAACAGACATGCGCAACAAAGCTCCACACAGGCTTGCAATCTGATGTGCCGTTTACATGGAAAGGGATCGGGTTAAAAACAGGGTTACACCACCTCTTCTAACCCGATCCTGAAATTCTGACCCGAATTTCGATTGGGTTGGGCAAATCTAATCAGATGGAGCTGTTTACATGGCGTGATTTTGATCTGATTGTTCAATCGGGTTACTTTTGGTCCATGTAACCGCAGCTAATGTTTGATCCAGATCTGATCCAGATTGTGGATTTGTGGCCATTTGAATTTCATATTGAGAAGCCTATTTGGTGTACATTTTGCATTATGTGTGTCAGGGATGTGTGTTTGATCTGCTTTTATTTCCTTGCCTTGATCTGTTTTGTCTATTGGTTGCCTTCCCATTTGTTTATTTTCTTGTTGGACTTTTTCCTGCTTGGGTCTTTTTGTCTCTCTTGGTGGTGGGTGTTTCCCTCTCTCTCTCCCTGGTCACGCCCTCCTTCTGGTGCTTTCCACGCTCACCTGCTCGCAATTTGCAGCTCATCACTTGGGTGTATAAATACTACTCATTCCCCTTTGTTTCTTCACCAAATTGATGCACCCTGTGCCTTCTTTCCAGCTCTCGGTTTTGTATTCCATAGTCCTGCCTGCTTCATCGTGTTCTCGACCTCCTGCCCGTTTGTTCCGATCTCGCTTTAGCCTGATGATTATATTACTGCTGCTGTGTTTTTTGGACTACCTTCCTGTGTACGGACCTTTGCTTACCACACCACTAAGGTTTCTCAACCACAGCTGTGTTTGTGAACCTTGCATTTGTGTCCTAACCAACCAGCCTGCCAATATGTCAATCAAAAGTGCCTGAATCACTTTCATTTGTGACGGTGATGTGCAAACTAGCACTTTCAATGTATAGACTAAGTTTGATCTACCTACCTATCTAAGTATGATTGACCGTTGAGAGTGCAGAATATTTGTGTGTTTAAATAAAAATGGCAATAAATGAATACATTTTTTAAAACTCTTATCTGATGCTTGTCAAAAGGAGAGTTGTTCCTCAAGGTTTTACAATTAACATTGCTTCATAATAAATGCAGTTGAGGATTTAAAGACCCACATAATATGAAAGTTTTGCTGGGTCTAGTTCTTTTGTCTATAACCTGGCCACATATTTTGGTTTGCTTCACCAAAGTGACATCAAAGGAAACTATGTGCCATTGTGGCAAAATGTCCACTGATGAACTGCATCTCTGCAAAATAGATAAATAAATAAAGATACTGAGAACAGAGATAATATATATATATATATATATATATATATATATATATATATATATGAGGGCTGTCAATAAAGTATAGGTCCTTTTTATTTTTTTCAAAAACTATATGGATTTCATTCATATGTTTTTTACATCAGACATGCTTGAACCCTCGTGCACATGCATGAGTTTTTCCACGCCTGTCGGTGACGTCATTCGGCTGTGAGCACTCCTTGTGGGAGGAGTCGTCCAGCCCCTCGTCGGAATTCCTTTGTCTGAGAAGTTGCTGAGAGACTGGTGCTTTGTTTGATCAAAATTTTTTCTAAACCTGTGAGACACATCGAAGTGGACACGGTTCGAAAAATTAAGCTGGTTTTCGGTGAAAATTTTAACAGTTGATGAGAGATTTTGAGGTGATACTGTCGCTTTAAGGACTTCCCACGCAGTGGGACATCGCGCAGCGCTCTCAGGCGCCGTCGTCAGCCTGTTTCAAGCTGAAAACCTCCACATTTCAGGCTCTATTGATCCAGGACGTCGTGAGAGAACAGAGAAGTTTCAGAAGAAGTCGGTTTCAGCATTTTATCTGGATATTCCACTGTTAAAGGAGATTTTTTTAATGAAAGACGTGCGGGCGGATTGCAGCGTCGGTTCGCAGCTGCCGCGACGCTCCGCCACAGGAAAAACATCTCTGTTGGAAACCTTAAGGACAAGTTGGAACATGCCCAACTGTTAAACAATTTCTCAGATAGTCACTCCACTGAAAGCCATCAAAAGCCGCCTGGATTTTACAAATGGTTATCAACACGGAGGTGTTTTTCCTGTGCCGCCGCACCGCTGACCCGTCCGCACGTCTTTCATTAAAAAAATCTCCTTTAACAGTGGAATATCCAGATAAAATGCTGAAACCGACTTCTTCTGAAACTTCTCTGTTCTCTCACGACGTCCTGGATCAATAGAGACTGAAATGTGGAGGTTTTCAGCTTGAAACAGGCTGACGACGGCGCCTGAGAGCGCTGCGCGACGCCCCACTGCGTGGGAAGTCCTTAAAGCGACAGTATCACCTCAAAATCTCTCATCAACCGTTAAAATTTTCACCGAAAACCAGCGCCAGTCTCTCAGCAACTTCTCAGACAAAGGAATTCCGACGAGGGGCTGGACGACTCCTCCCACAAGGAGTGCTCACAGCCGAATGACGTCACCGACAGGCGTGGAAAAACTCACGCATGCGCACGAGGGTTCAAGCATGTCTGACGTAAAAACATATGAATAAAATCCATATAGTTTTTGAAAAAATAAAAAGGACCTATACTTTATTGACAGACCTCGTGTATATATATATATATATATATATATATCATCATCATTGTAATCCTGTGAAATGCTTGTTCTTAAAAAGACAGGTTTTGTTGAAATCTGGTCAGTAGATTCTGGGATGTGGCTCGTGACAGTCCAGAAAGTTAGATGGATAAATGGTTGGTGTAATGAATAGGGAACTGTTTCTGATTTTTCTCACATCGCCCCTCTGAGTCAGTTGATTGTCAGGTGTGAAGCCAGAGTTAGAAAACATGCAGTACTCCTGAGGACCTCAGCCTGTATTGTGTGACAGTCACTTATTTATTTATTTTGTCTGCAAGCAGCCATTCTTTGTGAATGTGTAGCAGTGATGAGTGGGCAGAACAAAGTTCTGTGTGGGAGATTGCAGTGACTCTCTGCTAAGAATAGTGTGAGGATGTATGAGCAACACTTTTCACAACTGGTTATTTTATGTTTTTTTTTTTCATAACTTATTGTAAGGCCACCAAAAATCTTAATTTTCGCTGTTTTCAACAACTGCATTCATATGCATTCCATATTCCAGATGTGGAGGTTTGGGGCATAATATTTTTTTTAAATTGAACTACAAGCTCTGCAATTAATTAATAAAAGTTAGTCACATTTAACTGCAACTGCAATTAAATAAAATAATAATAATAATAATAATAATAATCCTGTTAATTGCAAGGCATATCTAGCATTAAAATGAGGTTCTTAGAAACACAAAAACAAAGAAACAAAAAAAATGTCCAGCCTTTTTTTAAAAGGAAATACAGAAATATTTTATTAAGCAAAATAAATTGTGCAATTTATGAACTTTTCAAGAACATGTGTGTGTGTGTGTGTGTGTGTGTTTATTATATATATATATATATATATATATATATATATATATATATATATATATATATATATATATATATATAAACACACACACACACATATATATATATATATATATATATATATATATATATATATAATACACACACACACACACACACACACATATATATATATATATATATATATATATATATATATATATATATATATATATATATATATATATATATATATATATATATATATATATACATATAGTAATGGCATTCAATCCATGCAAATCAATACAGGGGTGGTGTGTCCCGTCATTCTTCTCTACGAAAAAGTAGCTGCCCACAGGGGGGAGGATGAATCATGGATGAGACCTGTGGCCAAGGAGTCATGTATGTATTGCTCCATTGACTCCCTCACCGGGTGCAGCAGGTTGAACAGTGGCAGGATGGGAGGGTACACACCTGGAAGTAAATCAGTGGAGCAGTCATAGGGTCTGTGCAGAGGCAAAGAGAGCGCATCACTCTTACTGAAAACTTTGTGGTAAATGGACTGCATTTTCAAATGCTCAAAGTGCCTTACAATCATGCCTCACATTCACCCCGATGTGAGGGTGCTGCCATACAAGGTACTAACTACACACTGGGAGCAACTAGGGGATTAATGACCTTGCCCAAAGGCCCTTAGTGATTTTCCAGTCAGGCTGGGATTTGAACCAAGGATCCTCTGACCTCAAGCCCAACGCTTAACCACTAGACCATCATGTCCTCATACTGTTCTGGTATAGAGGACAGATCCAGGAGGGTTCTGTCAGACTCCCTGATACTCTGCGTATGTGGCACAGAGGTGCTAAGGCACCTAAGGCTTCGCTACACTGAGTAATTGCCCTGGTCAGCCAATCAATATCGGGGTTGTGCAGGGATCCCAGGGATGTTCCAACACCAGTAAAAGAGAGGAGGAGTAAATGAAAAACTGAATGGACTCATTGTGATTCCCAGAAACTAACAAAGTGACAGGAATGGTTTGGTGCATTATGTTGAGGAGTTGAGTGTTGTCTAAAGCATTCACTAGGATGGGAGTGCGAAGTGCCACCACCAAAATGTGAGCTTTGAATCAATTTTGTTGTGATTTGGTACTATATAAATTAAATACATTGAATTGAATTGGAATAAGAGGCCACAGTGAGCGACTGTTGTCCCCACAAGGCCGTAGCCCAGGCTAATGTTTCACCCAGTAACAGACTAATAAGCTATTTTATGTTGGTCAGTGGAGTACATGGAGGGTTTCTGTGAAAATTCTAGCAAGCATTGTAGCAGGAAGGTGGCACATGTTTCAACAGATCCCGAATAAGGTTCGGGATGACAAATAATTCACTCCTGAGAAAGATGAACTGGTGCTGGTGTTGGTACAGATGGAGTGGAGGTGTACAGAGAGACTGGTGTAGTGGGTGTAGCTAAGCTAAGAAACAACCAGTCATTGAGAGTCAATAGCTGGGTGCATAATTGCGATACCTTGGCAGCAAGTGCTTGTTGTTGTTCTGACGGTGACTGGAGCTGTTGCTATTGCTGTACTAATAAGGTTCCCTGTGAGCTGAGGGCCTTGGGGACCAGGTCTGATCCTGCTAGGTCCATGTGGTGGCCTGAAACTCCTGTTATGTTCAAACCAGAATACAAGGTTAGGACACAAATGCAGGGAATCAGGATGGAGAATTCAAGTAACAGTTTTATTGTGTGAACAAAAATGGAAAAAAAAAAATCTATAAATCCGTGGAAGGAGACACTGTAGAAGGGAGATGCTGACTTGACCAGAATGATGATAGTAAGTTCCCGAACCAGATAGTGGATGACAACAGTAGCAGGACCAGGTGACTGCGATGGACCTGACAGGTGGCGAGAATGCTAGGGACACAAGAAAATAGCTGTCAAAAAAAAAAAAGAACACACTGAGTCAGAATAGAGCATGAACAGCATTAACAATAGAGAATCACTGAGGCCAGGTACCACGCAGGCAGAGCTGAGTTCCTGACAATTGTAAAGAGGCCGGATCAGGGTTTAAGTACAGGTGTGGTTGATTGCTGGCAGATGTGATGAATCAGTTCCATGACGCGGCGCCTGGAGAAACAGGAAGGGAGGGGGAGCAAAGCAGACACCAAGGCTGCACAACACCTCATCCTGTTCCTCGTTGCACAAAGGAACAGATAGTGGTCCTGGTGAAGGGTTAAGGACCTTCAGTATCCCTGTCCAGCACTCCTCAAGCAACCGCCTGTCTCCTGGAATCTCCTCCATGCTCTTGAGACTGTGCCGGGAGACACAGCAAACCTTCTGGCAATGGCACATAATGATGTGCCATCCTGGAGGAGTTGGACTACCTGTGCAACATGCTACCAGTAGTTACACTGACCCAAGCCAAATGCAAAAGTAGTGAATAATCAGTCAGAAATGATCAGGAGTGAAAAATGTCAGCGACCCCCATGTATAAAACCATTCCTGTTTTTGGGGTCGTCTCATTGTTTCCCCTCTAGTGCAGCTGTTTTTTTTTTTTTTTCATTAACACCAAAGCAGCTGAAATGTATTAACACTACTTCACAGTCCAGATTGATATTTCAGAAGTTGAAATGACTTGATGGCGTACTCTCATTAAAATGTATTTCTTTTATTTATTTGTTTATTTATTTAGATGCTTATGTACTGTATGTGCGTATGAGCCTTTTGGACATAGGGTCCAATCTTAGCAATGTATGACGCAATGTCTAAAGCACACAGTTTGCACTCATTCATGCCAGAAGACAGCTCAGAGATGTAGCGGCAGACTCGTTTTGTTTTTGCAGCCACATGGTTTGTAAGCCGCGTTTTCATTATGTGACAAGTGCAACGATTGCAGGCTTTGAGGGAAAAGAGGCAGCCACTGTGTCTGATAAAAGCTCATAAGAGAAAACATAACCACTGCTGTGGAATTAGGGGATCTGCATCCAATGTCTTCAATTTTCTAAAATAGATGTGAATGCTATACATTTGTGCTGTGTCTTTGAAAGACAGTACATTATGGCTTTTCTTTGTTTTGAGTTAAATAAACAAAAATGTCATTTAATAAATTTGATTCATATCAAAAAGTAAATGGTTCTTGGCATTTAAATTTATATATTAGATATTTGTAGTTCTTAAACCATTTGCCGTTTAATTATTGTTTTTGTCAACACATCTGGTTATGATTTGTATTTTACTGTTTTGCAAATTTTCCTTCAAAACAAAAGTTATTTTTACAAGTGAAATAAAAATCTTCCCTTTGTAAATTATCAAATAAAAGTTCATATTTACTCGGTATTTCATGGTAACCAAATCTTTAAGATTAGAACCGGATCATATCTACTCAAAGCAAATGGGGACTGAATTCATTTTGAATAGAACAAGGACATCAGAGGTAATTTCCAGACGGAACATTCACCCGACATTTTTCCTTCGCCACTACTTTTTACACTCCGTATCATCAAAGCAACTGTGCTTAACATTCTCAAATCCTGCAACTGATAATAAGCATGGGCACGAAAGCCAATCCCTCCCAAGCCTTTGAATCCAAAGCAAATGGCAACAGATCTGAGGGTTTTCAAGCTTCTGCTCATCTCATGACTGTGTATCATCAGGTGCAGAGGTGGAATAACAAGTGAAGCATTCCTTTTTGATGCGGCGAAACATACTGTGCATTTGTAATCCTGGATAAAAGGTTGTTGCACTGTTCATCGTAATTTGCATCATTAAAGTATGTCATGTGGTCCAAAAACATAAAATATAAAAGCTTTTTTTCAGTCATAAAGTAAATACAATTGATTCTTTCTCAGGGTATGTGTGTCTGTGACACTGCTAGCATGATTAAAAGAACCAGCATACATCAAGAGAGAAGACACAGTGCTGAAAGACTGGTAAACAAGTATGGACAGGCTTATGCAGAATAACTTCTTCTTATGCGACTTCATGGTGAAAGGCAGGACAGAATATCCCCAAGTTGTATTGAGCCAGAGTACATTGACCCACAACTCCATCAGTGTTAGCGGGGAGAACAAGCGTCATTTGCGGCTACATTGCAGGGCTGTCCTTGCATAAAAGATAACCAACAAATGTAATTTCAGCTCTTTGATAAGGAAAACTTTTGATCACCACAAAACATTTTACAAAAATCCACCTATTATTTTACAGGTGTGACCATGAAACATCACATAAAACTGCAAAGAAAAAGGAGACCGCTTTTTCAGCTGATATGTGATGAGAGAGAGAGAGAGATGAGATGAGATGAGATTTATTGTCATTGTCATTACACGAGTGCAACAACAACAAAATTACGTTTACACTCCAATTACCTCAGACAAGATACAGCAATTAATCGATAATTATTACTTGTTTACCGTAATAATGGCACACATCAGAATTAAAGACAGCACATATACATTTGACATTGTTTATGTGCACTAAACGTGAAGCAGTCCGTCATCCGAATTGAGGCAAAATGGGTGAAGACTGCAGCAGGAGGGGCCCGCACCACCCAGCTTGGGGAGTCGAAGGCTGCAGCAGTAAAAACCGTGCTGCCTTTGAGGTAGCAGGGAGGAAGCCAGGGTGAAGGGAGTGGAGAGACATGGGGGGCAGATGAGTTAAGTTTCTGTCTGTGTGTGTAAAGTCTGATGTTGCTAGGCAACAGCAGGCTGGGGGGGGGGGGTAGATAGATGAGAAGGGGGAGCCGAATTCCGTCACCAAGGCCGTAGATCCTTCTGGGGGAAGAGCAGGGTATTTGGCCTTCAGGAGCCGATAAGGCTGCCATGTTGATGTTAGGCGGAGAGATACAGAATTAATTTTACTGCACCTCTGACCGGCTATAGTCCCAATTTATGAAGAATATTCTCCGGTCCTCAACAGCACATTCCTTTGCAATGCAGCGATATGCTCCAAGATGGTATCCATTTTGCATTTGAGTTCACGCAGTCTGAGATTACACAGAATTGCCCAACTCATTAATCATGATGGACAGATGAGGGGATGAGATTCTGGAAGCAGCCGTCTTGCTAATATTCCTGTGGGTCAGGGCAGCGCACAAACCAATCAGCGCCAAACCTCCCACCATAAAAGCGAATAGAAATACATCCTCAACATCTTCCACAGAGAGTGGAGCCAAGCATGTCACCCTCCATCTCTCTCAGGCGTCGAGAGCATAGCCTGCTGGGTAGGTTCTATTAGGGCACACAGGGTCCCCCAGCCTGGATTTCCTTGTCAAAAAAAAAATAAAAAAAATGGTGTCAATAGTGTTGAGAGACCAGCTGATCAATTCCATGGTTAATCCAAATCTTAATTTGAAGAATTCACAGTCTGGTGAAGCTGGGACTTTGAAGGTCAGAGCAGAGATAGAGAGAGGAGAGGGGAGGAATGCGACCATCCTTGCCGGAGTCCCAAGAATGATAATTCCCCCTATCCATGGGCAGAGTTGTCAAAGTATATATATATATATATATATATATATATATATATATATATATATATATATATATATATATATATATATATATATATATAATCTGTTTAAGTTACTGAAATATTTGTGACTAAATTATACTTAATAGTTAAAATATTGTTGATTACAAAGTGACTATGTTGGCATATAATGAAAATTGAATGAGCAAAATTTGCATTAGACCTATGTTGATTTTGCACCTTAGCTGCACAGAAATCACATATTTCTGAACATTGTTAATTATAATAATAATTATAATAATATGACCAGCTACAACAGAGAGCTGTGTGTCGTCAGAGCGAGCTGTAAAACGTTTGTACCTGAGTTTTCAGAGGTGGTGTTTGTAGTTGCCATCTGCCACGCCGGTGTTTGCCAACCCGGACAGTGGAAATACCACCTCAACCGGCAACTTAGCCCCGCGACTGGACAGCAACAACGTCCGAGGCCCGCTCAACGTGGTGAATTCACTGAGGCCGCGCGCTGCGTCATTAAAGCCGCGCGTCACGAGTGCCGCTTCCCCGAGGCCTCGTGCAGCCACCGCGGATCCATCAGCGTGGAAACACCGAGGCCGCGCAGCACCAGCGCAGTGCAGATCCATCCCGGTGACAAACAACGCAGGCTAGTAACATCGGCGATCGTCAAGCTGCTCATAACCCGACCATGGGGCCTAAGAAGGTTCTGACAGCGGAGGAAGGTGACGATATTAAAAAATCTCTGGACTTTCTATCAGAGGAGATTTCTGTTGTGAAGCAGCAACAGAAATCAATCATGGATCTGGTGGAGGAGGTGAAGGCATTACGGCTCCAGAACGCTGAGAAAGACCGGCGTCTGGTGCAGCTGGAAAATAGAGTGGCTGAATTGGAGCAGTACACCAGAATCAACGACATCATCATCACAGGTCTTCACATCAAACCACGGTCCTACGCACGGGCGGTAACAGATGAGAGCGGATGGGATCCCAGTGAACAGGAGGTCAGCTCTGTGGAAAAACAGGTTGCTGATTTCCTCCTATCTAAAGGTATAGAAATGGATTTAAACAACATTGAAGCGTGCCACCCTCTGCCCCGGAGAAATGACGGTGATAAACGAACCGTCATCATCAGATTCATCAACAGAAAACACAAAACAGCACTGTTAAAACAAGGAAGAAAACTGAAAGGGACAAACGTATTCATCAATGAACATCTCACCAAACGGAATGCCGACATCGCCAGGAAAGCATGCTTCTTAAAGAAACAGGGAAAAATCCAGCACACATGGACTTCAAACTGTAAAATATTCATCAAACTGAACGGATCACCAGAACAAGCAAAAGTCATGGCAATAAGGAACATCGAGGAGCTGGACAAATATGAACAATAGGTATGAGGACTCAAACACATCACAGCACCATGATGCAGACTGGAGCAACCCACTCATCCACATCATCTACACCCGGAGACAAGAGAGACATAATGACTAAGGATAATGATCCGTTTATTTCTGCCCAGGAGCTCTGTCTAGATACATTTAATTATAATAACTCTGCTAACTACCCCTTCGAATCTGAAAATGATCCTGATACCTTTTTCAGTGAGAATATTGTGAGACAGTGCAAATATTTTACAGAAGAACAATTCAAAAATTATAAAATCAATGATGAAGATTTTTCAATTATACATTTCAACAGCAGAAGTCTTTCTCGTAATCTGTCCACTATTAATGATTGTTTGAAAACATCCAAAAAACGTTTTTCAGTTATTGCAATTTCAGAAACATGGTTAAATGAGGATAATAAAGATCTGGTATATCTTGATGGTTATGAATTGTTCCTGGTTAATAGGCAGACGAGAAGGGGCGGAGGCGTTGCATTGTTTTGTAAGGTCAGATTATAACTGTAAACTCATTAACAACATGTCATTTACAGTGGACAACATCATGGAATGTGTTACCATAGAAATTACATCTATAAACTCCAAAAACATAGTTGTTAGTTGCATTTACAGAGCTCCTGGAACAAATATTGACACTTTTGAAGACATTATATTAGGAATGTACAACAAAATCAACAGAAATAAGCATTTATTTGTCTGTGGAGATTTCAATATAGATTTTTTAAACCCTCACAATCATCCACAAATTACCTCATTTATAAACACCTTGTACTGTTTAGGACTGTTTCCAACCATCATTCATCCTAGCAGAATAACTATGGATACAACAACTCTCATTGACAATATTTTAACTAACGTTATATCCGGTAATCTTAGTGGGGGACTACTGGTCAGTGATATCAGTGATCACTTGCCAGTTTTCTCAGTCTTTGCATTGGAGGGTTGTTGTAAGTATCGAAGCAATATCAAATTCATGAGTAGAAAAGTAACACCTGAAACAATTGATAATTTAAGGGAGGATTTATCAAGTCAGAATTGGTCAGATGTTTTTGTTGATGATGTTGACAGGTCATATGATGCTTTCATTTCCATTTTTTCCAGTTTGTATAATAAACACTGTCCATTTGTTGACAAAATATATAGAAATCAATATAGCAACAAACCATGGATAACTAAGGGACTTCAGAGAGCATGTAAAAAGAAAAACGTACTATATAAACAATTCATAAAACTACAAACTAAGGAAGCTGAAAGTAAGTATAAAACATATAAGAATAAGTTAATCAATATCATGAGACTCAGTAAAAAAATATATTATAATGAGTTACTTGTCAAAAATAGAAATAACATCAAAAACACATGGAACATATTAAATGAAATAGTAAAAAAGAATAGAGTAACTAGAGATTATCCTTCATTTTTTCAGAGTAACAACTACATCACGATTGATAACGACGAGTCTATTGCTGAACACTTTAATGAATACTTCGTTAATGTGGGTAAAAATCTTGCCAGTAAAATTGACTCATCAACTAATAACTTCTGGGTAAATAATTCAACGTTTAACAAATCTGTTTCAATGTTCATTGGTGGTACTCATGAAAGGGAAATACTTGATCTGGTTCATGGTTCAAAAAGTAAGAAATCGACTGATTTTAATAATTTGGATATGGCTCTATTAAACAAAGTTATTGACTGTATAGTAAAACCGTTCAATTATATTTGCAATATGTCACTAAGTACTGGTAAATTTCCTTCTCAAATGAAAATAGCCAAAGTAATTCCTCTGTTTAAAACTGGTGACAAACACACATTTTCTAATTATAGACCTATATCACTCCTGCCACAATTTTCCAAAATTTTGGAAAAAATATTTGCTAAAAGATTAAATGATTATTTACTGAAGCATAATATCATTTGTGAAGAACAATATGGATTCAGAAGGTCCCGAACTACATCACATGCTTTGATGGACTTTGTGGAAAGTATAGCAACTGCAATTGACAATAAACAATATACAATAGGTGTTTTTTTTGATTTACAGAAAGCGTTTGACACAATTAACCATGGAATACTATTAAGTAAACTGCAGAAATATGGAATCAGAGGTCTGGCATATGAATGGATAGCTAGTTATTTACAAGGCAGATTTCAGTATGTTCAATTCAATAATACAAATTCTGAACTCAGGGATGTCACATGTGGGGTGCCGCAGGGCTCAGTGCTGGGTCCTTTGTTGTTTATAATCTATATAAATGATATAAGTTGGGTGTCGAGTTCACTGAGATGTGTCCTTTTTGCGGATGATACAACTGTGTTCTGTAGCGGTGAAAATCTTGAACAGCTTCTGGACATAGTGGAGAAAGAACTGGAAAAATTTAAGGTTTGGTTTGACGCTAATAAGTTGTCACTCAACCTTGGGAAAACTAAATGTATTATATTTGGAAATAAACAGGCACCCAAATGTAAAAATTTAACTATAAACAACAAGGAAATTGAGTTAGTAACAGAGAATACATTTTTAGGTGTTATAATTGATAATAAACTTAGCTGGAAACCACATATAAATTATGTGAAATCAAAATTGTCAAAAACTATCGCCATTTTGTATAAAGCCAAAGACCTACTGCCGCAAGAAGGGTTACTTACTTTATATCATTCTCTGATGGTGCCATATATGACATATTGTGTTGAGTCATGGGGAAACACTTACAAATCAAATACCAATCCAATATTCCTTTTGCAAAATGAGCCATACGAATCATCTGCAATAAACAATATCGTGAACCAACTCATTCTCTATTTGTGTCTTTAAATTTATTAAAATTCATTGATTTGGTCGATTACATTACAATTCAAACTTTATTTCGAGCGAAAAACCAAGCCTTACCGAGACATGTCCAGAGTCTGTTCCAATTGAGGGAATCCAGATATAGTTTAAGAGGTTGTGCAATTTTTATGAAACCACCAGTAAGAACAAATGTAAAGGGTTTTTGTGTGTCTGTGGTTGGGGTGAGGAAATGGAACAAATGTTCAACAGAGGTTAGAATGAGTAGTACCTTAGTGAGATTTAAGAAACTACTCAAAAAGAACATTATGTCTAAGTATCATAAAGAAGCAAATATAATTTGATTTATATGGAATGTTCAAGTTATAAGTGGGACTTATTGTATATTTGAATGTGTGGGTATGTATATGCGTATGTAGATATATAGATATGGGTAGGTGTATATGTATATAAGTAACTGTGTATATGTATGTATATATTTATGTTTGTAAAGTATATACGTATGTATATAGGTATATATGGCACAGCCCAAGCAGAGGGTCACCCCCAAGAGCCTGGTCTGCTTGAGGTTTCTTCCTTATAGGGAGTTTTTCCTCACCACAGTTGCCTAGTGCTTGCTCTGGGGGTTGGTAAGGTTAGTCCTTACTGGCGTAAAGTGCCTTGATTCGACTTTCTTGTGATCTGGTTCTATATAAATATAATTATAAGTGAATAGTATATTGATGTGTATGTCTGTGTGTCGACATGTAGTAGTGAATTTATATTTATGTAAATATGACTGATTAGAATTGTTGGACTTGTACTAGCAGGGGTGGGCGCTAATAAGCTTTGCTTCAGCCCACACCCTTTCGGACTCACTAGTTTTGTCTGTGTTTGTTTGTGGAATTGTTCATTTTTTTCTATCTGAATATTTTGTGTGCCGAATAAAAACTTTGTCACTTGTCACTTTGTCACTTGTCATTGTGGGTCACCAAAAGCTGCCATGAAAAAAGCTGCACTTATTCTGTCATTATGCAAAATCAGCAAGGCTGGATGCTCACTCACTCACTCATCTTAAACCGCTTTTCCGGGTTCGGGTCGTGGTGGCAACAGCTCCAACAGGGGACCCCAGACTTCCCTTTCCTGGGCCACATTGACCACCTCTGACTGGGGGATCCCGAGGTGTTTCCATATATATAATCTAATAGATATAATCTCTCCACATAGTCCTGCATCTTCTGGGGTCTTCTCCCAGATGGACACCATCCCTAGCACAGAATGTGCATCATTCTTGAGGCGCCCAAATGCGGGAATGACATGCATTCAAGAATGTGCAGGGATGCCTGCGCCTTCAAAATGTAAAAAAAAAAAAATTGGTTTTCAAAATAACATCTCTCTTTGTCTGATTCTCCTCCACACTGCTCACTCCTCTGTCTCCTTTCTGCAGGTGGCAGGGTCAATCTGCTGTGTGTTTAACCATAGATGTGTAAAGGCCACTAGAGTGGATAACGAAGAACACCAAACCAGCCTAATAAATGGAATTGGTTAACTTTTTTATTCCAAACTAGGGAACTAAAATAGTGCGGCAGCATAGCATATCAGTTGTGCATTCTGTGATAAAAGCATCAAATTTGGCACACATATTCTAAATTAACTAATGTCTATTTTCAGATATTGAGACATCCTTGAGCTGACCTCTAATGAGCTACAGGGGTCAAATAATTACACAGGAGTCAAAATTTTAAAATGATGCAATCATGTTGAAAGCTAGACCACATTATTTGTCTGATGACAATGATTCCAAAAAGGTATAGTTTGGACTATCTATGACTGAATTCCATGATGTTATGGGGCAAAAATAACAAAAATGGTGACAAAGGTCATTTTGTGATTGGTGGAGGTAGGGAGGTATGGTTTCGGTGTGTGGCACCGACTGAAGAGCTGGGACGCGGAAGTGGAGACGAGGCACTTCGGCGGGGTAGGCTCCGTCGAGAAGAGAACTCTTTCACTCTCTCGCTGAGGAGACTGAGCGGACTGAGAGCAGTTTCAACATTGCCTAGAGAATGCTTACCCCGGACACGAACTTGGCGGTCATCACCACACTGTTGGTGGGTGAACAGACAGAGGAGACAGTGAGTTAGCACGGCTGAGAGCAGGTTGGAATGCCAGATGGCGAGACGGGAGAGTCCCATGGCCTCATGCGGGGAGACCGACGCATTCAGAGCGGCTGGAGGTGCAGGTGTACCTGGAGTGGCGGAGACACCACCGAGACGGGTGGCGAAATATGGCAGATTCCAAGACATCAAGCGGGTAGCCTGTTTCCACACGCGGCCGTGGCTGTGTTTTTACCATTTACACAGTGTTTGTGTGTTCTGTGCCGAGGTTTGCTGTAACAGCGAGGGTCGTCGTGATGTATCCACGAATCGCCTGGTGGCCAGAGACTTTTCAACGCACTCAAAGCGGACAATCGGTGGATTCCGTATGACAGGCTGGGGACTGGCCTGTGTGGCAAGTTATTTTTGTTTTCTTCGGTTCCTCTCGCTTGGACAACATGAGTACAAGACTAGACTGTGTGTGTGTGTGTGTGTGTGTGTGTGTGTGGGGGGGGGGGGGGGGGGTTCTTGTGCGTTCAAGTGGAGTCGGAAACTTTGGGGATGCGAGTTTAATGTGGGTTTGTTTTTATTCTTGTGATGTGTTTGCATTTTAGCAAACATTGGAATCACTTGTGTGGTTTGAAAATGTCTTTATTTTAGTGTTATGAATTTAAATAAAGGAATTTATATGTTGTCAATAAATGTTTCCTCTCTGAATGAAAGTTCACTTACCAGGACAACATTCCACACCACCTGTTGCTGAAGGGCCTAATACCCTTAACTGGACATTGGACCCAAAGCACCCTCTCATAATGAAGAATGAGTATTATAGAGTGGTGGTAAGGGTGCTACATAATTAAAGTAGTTACATTATTTGTCACATTTGTACAGTGATGGGCACTGTTCATTACTTAATTTAGTTCCGATAATTTTCAGTCTGCTAACATTTTTTTTTTTGCTGGTAAAGTGAGCAAAATTTAACAGTCAAAAATGTTTGTAAACCATGAAATTTGTATTTTTTTATTCATTCATTTTTCATGCATTTTTTTGTGTTTGTGATCCTTGAATTTACCCAGCAGCCCAGTGGCAGTTGGTGAAAAACAGTCTTGGTGGGGCTGATGTGCCAATAGATTTCCTTGCCTTGTCCAGTAGAGGCATTCAAGTGAACAGTCGGAAAAGTACTACAATTCCACAATAATCATTTCATTCCTTCTCAAAATCAGCAGTTTTACAGATCAAGTTCCTTTGAATGGCGCCCAAGACAAGGAACGTACGTTTTCTGCTCCTGTCGGTGGAAATGCACTGTTGAATGAGAGTCAGTTGGAGGAAGTGTTGTTTTAATTATTCATATTACATGTAGGCACATACAAGTAAGTAAAAACTGACATTGATAATACTTTTTAAATATATATATATATATATATATATATATATATATATATATATATACAGGGGTGTAGGTTTGCATATGGACCATAGGGACAAGTCACAACCAATATTTTGGGATGGCAAAATAGTCCCTACCAATATTTAGCATTTTTTATATAACAAAATCATTCACTATTTTTTTGCGAACTCGATACTATAATTTTAGTCGTCACGTTTTGTGTTTTCGACGTGCCAGAGTGACAGGGTTTGTTGCAATTTCACTGGCTCACGTTCTTCTCACATGGACGTAAACAAAGCGCATCTCGTGGTGGCAGGCAGTGCTTAATTTGTAAAGTGGGAGGTCCCGGAGCGCAGAGGATGGGTGGCTCTGGTACAGAAAAACAAGAAGGGCGGGGGGGGGCTTGCGAACAATGCTGTGCGCCACACTTAAAATAAACTGCACACCCACACAAACATGCACACACACCTTCACAAATGACACTAACACCCTGCCTTTTCCTCAGAAATTACTACATTTATGTTTGCTGCCTGTCTCTGTACTTTTCTGTCACTTTTGCGCTCTTTTTCATACTTTTCCCTCGTTTCAAAAGTCACCGAACGCACTTTACCGTAATATATGCAACATATAGCACACTGTTGGAAAGCACGGGTTCTTGGCTTGCTGTCAGTGTTGAAATTTTTCAGAGTGAGGGCTTACATGAGAAGTTACGGTAATGAGAATCAGCGGCACACTAGTGTGAAACTTCTGTGTTTTTCCTCCGCGTTATGACATCACAGGCTTACGTTTACCGTAATACACCATATATCATTGGAAAGCCCTTTTTTTTGGCAAATTAGGTTGCCAGATACCTACAACTGCATTATTGATGAAGAGAATAGATTATACATCTTGGTTGCAAAAACTTTTTTTTTTTTTTTGTTAGCTCCACAAGTATTTTTTTTGTTGTCTTGTTCTCTCAGGTGTAGGCATATAGAATAGATTCGTGATTTTGGGTGCAATTTTGTTATTTAAGCTATTTGTTTGTTTGCCTACACACTTAATAATGTAAATAAAGTGTTAAATTATTCAGCATTATGTTGTCATATGTTATGTACTATGCTGTACTTGTGCGTCTAATGGTATGAGTGGGTTAGGGGGTGGTGGTGGTGGGCAGGGGGGCCAGGGGGGTGGTAGGTGGTGGTATTGTCCCTACCAAAGCTGAGACCAAACCTACGCCCTTGTATATATATATATATATATATATATATATATATACACTCAACAAAAATATAAACGCAACACTTTTGGTTTTGCTCCCATTTTGTATGAGATGAACTCAAAGATCTAAAACTTTTTCCACATACACAATATCACCATTTCCCTCAAATATTGTTCACAAACCAGTCGAAATCTGTGATAGTGAGCACTTTTCCTTTGCTGAGATAATCCATCCCACCTTACAGGTGTGCCATATCAAGATGCTGATTAGACACCATGATTAGTGCACAGGTGTACCTTAGACTGCCCACAATAAAAGGCCACTCTGAAAGGTGCAGTTTTATCACACAGCACAATGCCACAGATGTCGCAAGATTTGAGGGAGCATGCAGTTGGCATACTGACAGCAGGAATGTCAACCAGAGCTGTTGCTCGTGTATTGAATGTTCATTTCTCTACCATAAGCCGTCTCCAAAGGCGTTTCAGAGAATTTGGCAGTACATCCAACCAGCCTCACAACCGCAGACCACGTGTAACCACACCAGCCCAGGACCTCCACATCCAGCATGTTCACCTCCAAGATCGTCTGAGACCAGCCACTCGGACAGCTGCTGAAACAATCGGTTTGCATAACCAAAGAATTTCTGCACAAACTGTCAGAAGCTGTCTCAGGGAAGCTCATCTGCATGCTCGGCGTCCTCATCAGGGTCTCGACCTGACTCCAGTTCGTCGTCGTAACCGACTTGAGTGGGCAAATCTTCACATTCGCTGGTGTTTGGCACGCTGGAGAGGTGTTCTCTTCATGGATGATGCGAAGGAGATGTGTTGCACTGCATGAGGCAAATGGTGGTCACACCAGATACTGACTGGTATCCCCCCCAATAAAACAAAACTGCACCTCATACAAAATGGGAGCAAAACCAAAAGTGTTGCGTTTATATTTTTGTTGAGTATATATATATATTATGACCAGTGTTGTGAAAAGTAACTTTGACAAGCTACTTTTTTAGTTACTTTTTTAGTTGCTTTATACAGTTGCTTTATGCAGTTACTTCATTAGCAGCATTATGCAATTACTTTATTAGAATCTGCCGAAAACGTGCAACTAATAAGTAATGTAACTAATAAGGTAACGAGTAATGTAACTTGGTTACTCATAAGATTGAGCAATCAGCAAAGTAACTAACAGTTACTTTTCTGAGTACTAAATCTTAAAAATAATCAAATTAGATTATGAGTAACTTTATTAATTACATTCAGCAGCTGCCGACAAGGTGTCAGCAGCTGCTAATGAACTAACTGTATGAAGTAACTGTAAAATATAACTGTATAAATTAACTAATGAAGTAACTTTCCAAAGTTACTTTCCCCAACACTGATTATGACTTTTCCCCTCCTATGGGCCACTGCGGCACTTAAAGTGAAACTGGCTTATCAGAAGCAGCGTAATCTGATGTGGCCACATCCAAATAAAAGTTATCGGTAATAAAGATAATTTTTTTAGCAGTTTATTAGTTTAGCGTCATAAAATATAACTTTTCAGTTATTGGATTAATGGTTATCGAAGCTAACGTTTTGGTTAGCTGTGCCCACCACTGCATTTGTAGCAGCATAACTAGTAATCTATAACCTATTAAATTTCAAAACTAAGCTTCCCAACACTGACTACGCCAAGCAACATCATCTCCCTATAATGGCATAATGGCTGTGAAGTAAAGAATGATGTCACAGAAAAACAGGCCATATCTAAAAGAATTCAGTGGTTACACAATCTGTTGGATCAGAATTAGTAATTCTAAAACTTATGTTTGGACACCCCGAACAAAGAACACCATGGGTGCTTGTCCAGTGGGCAGATGCTAGATCAAATGATTGGCCGAACAACAATGTTTACTTGGGCCTTCTGTGCTTCTGGCAGACCCAAATTTCCAAAGACATTTCTGCAACCTTTGCCAGTCATGACATTCTTCCTTGAGAAATGCCCTTTTGAGACAGAAAGGATGAACTGAAAGAATGAATTGAAGAACAAAAGGACTTACACTTTTGAGTGACTTGATTTGCATGTTCCTGTTCATGAATCACTGTATCATCCTTTGCAGCAGTCTACAGATTACTTGTATTCTTTCTATTGTACAAATCCATGGTTCTTTCATTTAGTGTTTAAACCTAAATAAGTTACTTTTTTCCAGGGTGACAGTCAGTACTTTGGTTTAAAAAAAAAAGAAAAAGGCCAAACTTTTCATTCATAGGCAAAGGGTTAGGTCTACAATCTTTTTCAAGTAGAACATCAAAAAAAAAAAAAAAAAAAAAAAAAAAACACAAATTAAGTATTGAGAGTTGAACTAATGGCAATTAATTCAGAGTTGTCCGTGGAACTACACCATGGACAACCTGATCTCAGGACAAGTTTATGATGGCATCATGATAAAAGATTTATTCTATTTGTTTGTGATACTGTCATGAAATGTGTTATTGTTGGGATTAAAAATAGTGATTGAAACTTAACCGCATCACAAAAATTTGAAGGGGGGGAAAAAAAAGTTAGACTGGGCTGACCATGGGAACCCTGGCACCCAGAAAGAAATTCTTGCATTGGCAGGTAATGTGAGTCATGAAAAGTGTTGCATGTTCTGTATGGCTGCCTCCCAGGCTGAGCATCAGAGGGCAGTGTCTTGGATCCCACCTCCCCACCAAAAAAAGTTGCATTTAGTTTTTTTTTAAGTGTACTGGTTCTATAAATACTTACTGCCTTTTCAGGGCCAATATAGACAAAGCATATTGTTGTGCTTCCATCTATATGTCATTCTGTCTGCTTGTACATGAGTGCTTGGCCAGTGACATGTTTTTTTTATTCTGTTTTTTTGTCATTTTGCATCTGTACATCACCACAAATGAGTTGAAGTGAAACATTAAAGATATCCTGTATTTGAAGTGTTGATTTTTCAATTTTCATTCAAGGGGTTTAACAAAAAATTTTTATATCCATTTTATACAATACATGTATACATTTTTATACACGGCCCCTGCATTTTCAGAGGTCATAAATAATTATAGACCTGAGACAAACTGAATATAGTGATTTTTGTCAAATCAAATCAAATCAAATCAATTTTGTTTTTGACAAATCAGAGATGAATACATGATTATTTCAAAGTCACTTTATATGTATTGCATGTCTTGTCTTAATTTACATCATTTATTAAGAAATACAAACAGTGTGATAAATCTGTCCAGAGATGGCAATTCTAGAAAAAAATGATTGGCAGTGCAAGAAGGAGACTAGTGAGGGACGCTACCCATGACAACTCTGACAGTTAAAGTACACTATTTTTGTGAGTGGATAGCAGGTGGGCAGTGCAATTTTGTTATTGTTTTATCACCAGTTATATACATCATCAAGAAAGAGAATGGAAGTTGTGAAATTTTAGTTACAGTTTGTCAGTAGGCACATGGGAGATGTGAATCTAGCTTTGATGTGTTTTCTTGGATAAAAATTATTCCCTGGTCCACTTATTTGCATTTAAACTGCACCATCTGCTAATAATCACTCAAAATTGTGTTTCTTAAAACCTTATTAAATGCAACCACATGTACTTGGAAATTGCATATGGACATTTCACATAAATTAGTCAGTTTTGTGCTTCTATATGTTACCAACAGTAGAAGAAAGGGGGTAGTGATAATTTACATGTCACAGCACAGCCATTTGTGCTCTATCACCTAGTACACAGGTGGATAAAATTGTTGGTACCCCTATATTTTATGTGCACATTTAAATTTACGTTCAGAAATAAATGCAAACAAAGCAATTTTTTAATTATTATTATTATTATTATTAATTTTTTTAATGTCCAAAGTTGAGCAACAAAAAATAAAATGAAATGCTTCCATAAAGTGAAACATAAAATCCTGACATAAAATGTATGCTGGACACAATTATTGGCACCCTTTGATGAATTTACAGCAAATCATCTCTTTTTCAGCCAGATTTCTTTAGATAAGTCAGGGGCTAAATCATGTCTAGGACATGATTTACATCAATCCATAAGAAATACAAACAGCATGGTACTGTATGGTAAATCTGCCTGGAGGAGGCAGTTCTCAAAAACTGAGTGATAAGAAGGAGACTAGTGAGGGAAGCCACAAAGACACCCAAGACAACTTTGAAGAAGTGATAGGCTTACAACCTGTTGTGTGGGCCGCTGAAGAGGAGGTACTGCTGGCCCACCACCACTAGAGGGCGCCCTGCCTGGAGTGCGGGCTCCAGGCACCGGAGGGCGCTGCCGCCTTACAGGAGCAGCCAGGATGACAGCTGTCACCCATCACTGGAGACAGCTGATCCCAATCAATAAGGAGGTATATCAGCAGGACGGCATCTCCACCTCATTTGCCGAGATATCGCCTTACCAAAGAGGTAACAATCTCAGCCTACACATACGTGTGACTTTAAGTGTATTCTTGTTGATTATCTGTAGGACAGCTGACTACCAGACAGCATTTGGATAAGTACTCACCTTCCTACATTTCTTGATTGTTGTTGACGAGAGGTGGAGGTGGACTCTCCACCCTCCGTGTTGCTGGGTGCAGCCGCATCCACACCTGACTGTTTCTGTTTCCTGCCAGCAGTACCGGATCCGACGAGCGGAGGCAGTGGCCACCTGGGAATTCGGGACTTGGCGGCTCCAGTATTCCCGGGGTTCGGTGGCAGAGGAAATCGGGTTGGTTCCGGTTCGACTTGGACAGACGTCTCCTATCGTCGAGCCTGCCCACACGACACCATTGTAATTAAGCTCAATCTCCATATCGTAATCGGTTATATTTGTTGTGCCTGTTTCACAACAGTAAAAACAGTGTTATTTGACTCCTCCATTGTCCGTTCATTTGCGCCCCCTGTTGTGGGTCCGTGTTCCTACACTTTCACAACAGGATATCTCGGCCAACGTCATGGATCCCGAGGGGCGTCAACCGGCTGTTGAACGGCCAATGGAAGACCAGGATGCGCAGGCGTCCTCGGGAGGGGTGATCGGTGAGTTGCAGCGGATCCTCGCCGCTTTCACGACTCGGATGGATTTAATGACCGAGCAGAACGTCCTCCTCAACTGCAGGGTGGAGGCTCTCGCCGCACAAGTGGAAGCGCGCCCCCTGGGCGCCGCTGCGGCTCTCCCTCCCATCGACCCTGTGCGTAACAGCGATGTTCCACTGGTCGTCCAACGACCCCCCCCCCACCTTCCACTGAAGCTTACATAAGCCCCCCAGAGCCGTACGGAGGCTGTGTGGAGACGTGCGCAGATTTTCTTATGCAGTGCTCGCTCGTCTTCGCACAGCGTCCAGTCATGTACGCGACCGATGCTAGCAAGGTAGCTTATGTAATAAACCTGCTTCGCGGTGAGGCACGCGCTTGGGCTACAGCGCTCTGGGAGCAGAATTCACGGCTCCTTCTGACATATGATGGGTTTGTGAGGGAGCTCAGAACCGTGTTCGATCACCCTAATAGAGGCGAAACCGCTTCAACCGTGCTACTGTCAATGAGACAGGGGCGTCGGAGCGCAGCTGCCTATGCAGTCGACTTCCGCATCGCGGCTGCGAGGTCCGGCTGGAATAGCACTGCGCTCCGCGCCGCCTTCGTAAACGGACTGTCATTTGTTCTTAAGGAGCATCTGGTGGCTAAGGACGAACCGCGGGATTTAGATGGGCTCATCGATCTCGTCATACGGTTAGACAACCGGTTAGAAGAACGTCGGCGGGAACGAGATGAAGGGCGTGGCCGGGCACGCGCCGTCCCTCTCCCTTCCAGTTCCAACCGCGCTCCGCCCTCCCCACGCTCCACGGCCCCTGCGCTCCATGGGACCACAGCTCCCCCTACTGACGAAGCTATGGACACGAGTAGGGCAACATTTAGGGCACCGGATGCACAGAGGAGACGGGCCCACGGAGCTTGTTTTGTTTGTGGTGCCATAGAGCACCATGTGAGAGACTGCCCCGAGCGGTTAAAACTCCAACGCCCGCCCCTAGAGACTGGGCTAGGGGTGGGCCGAGACATTCACGTGGGACACAACCACATTGCCACACGACTCCCAGTCGCGATCCTTTATGAGGACTCAACCCTGAAGGCCCCAGCACTGGTGGACACGGGCTCTGAAGGGAATCTGTTGGACAGCAGATGGGCCAGGGAGATAGGGCTCCCTCTGGTGGCGCTTACCTCGCCTGTTCAGGTTCGGGCGCTAGATGGCTCCCTACTCCCTCCGATCACGCATAAGACACCTCCTGTAACTCTGGTGGTGTCAGGAAATCACCGGGAGGTGATCGAGTTTTTTGTGACCCAGGCCACCTCCCGTGTGGTTTTAGGATTTCCCTGGATGTTGAAGCACAATCCCCGGATTGATTGGCCGTCCGGGGTAGTGGTGCAGTGGAGCGAGACCTGCCATCGGGTGTGTCTAGGTTCCTCGGTTCCTCCCGGCTCCCAAGCTAAGGAGGAGGTCAGAGTCCCGCCCAGTCTGGGGACGGTGCCGGTGGAGTACCACGACCTTGTTGACGTGTTCAGCAAGGATCTGGCTCTCACTCTTCCCCCCCACCGTCCGTATGATTGTGCCATTGATTTGGTTCCGGGCAGTGAGTTCCCGTCCAGTAGGCTGTACAACCTCTCACGGCCTGAGCGCGAATCAATGGAGACCTACATCCGGGACTCGTTAGCTGCCGGGTTGATCCGGAATTCCACCTCCCCGATGGGTGCAGGTTTCTTTTTGTGGGTAAAAAAGACGGCGGACTTCATCCATGCATTGATTATAGGGGGTTGAACGAGATCACGGTTCGCAACCGATACCCGTTGCCCCTGTTGGATTCAGTGTTCACACCCCTGCATGGAGCCCAGATTTTCACCAAGCTCGATCTTAGAAATGCGTACCACCTGGTTCGGATCCGGAAGGGAGACGAGTGGAAGACGGCATTTAACACCCCCTTAGGTCACTTTGAGTACCTGGTCATGCCGTTCGGTCTCACAAACGCTCCTGCGACTTTCCAAGCGTTGGTTAACGATGTCTTGCGGGATTTCCTGCACCGGTTCGTCTTCGTATATCTAGACGACATACTCATCTTTTCTCCGGACCCTGAGACCCATGTCCAGCATGTACGTCAGGTCCTGCAGCGGTTGTTGGAGAACCGGCTGTTTGTGAAGGGCGAGAAGTGTGAGTTCCACCGCACGTCTTTGTCCTTCTTGGGGTTCATTATCTCCTCCAACTCCGTCGCTCCTGATCCGGCCAAGGTTGCGGCGGTGAGAGACTGGCCCCAACCCACAAGCCGTAGGAAGTTGCAACAGTTCCTCGGCTTTGCTAATTTCTACAGGAGGTTCATTAAGGGCTACAGTCAGGTAGTTAGCCCCCTGACAGCCCTGACCTCACCAAAAGTCCCCTTCACCTGGTCGGATCGGTGCGATGCCGCGTTCAAGGAGTTGAAACGGCGCTTCTCATCTGCACCTGTTCTGGTGCAGCCTGATCCTAGTCGCCAGTTAGTGGTTGAAGTGGACGCCTCGGACTCAGGGATAGGAGCCGTGCTGTCCCAGAGCGGGAAGACCGATAAGGTCCTTCACCCGTGTGCCTATTTTTCCCGCAGGTTGACCCCAGCCGAACGGAACTATGACGTCGGCAATCGAGAGCTCCGTGCGGTGAAAGAGGCTCTTGAGGAGTGGAGACATCTGTTGGAGGGAACGTCCGTGCCATTCACGGTTTTCACTGACCACCGGAACCTGGAGTATATCAGGACCGCCAAGCGGCTGAATCCCAGGCAAGCCCGCTGGTCACTGTTCTTCGGCCGTTTTGACTTCCGGATCACCTACCGTCCCGGACCAAAATCAAAGATCGGATGCTTTGTCCGGGTACATGAAGATGAGGTCAAAACGGAGTCGTCGGATCCCCCGGATCCCATCATCCCAGAGTCCGCTATCGTGGCCGCCCTCACCTGGGACGTGGAGAAGACCGTCCGGGAGGCCCTGACACGAGACCCGGACCCCGGAACCGGACCGAAGAACAAACTCTACGTCCCACCAGAAGCCAGGGCTGCAGTTCTGGACTTCTGTCACGGTTCTAAGCTCTCCTGTCATCCTGGGGTGCGAAGAACCGTGGCAGTCGTCCGGCAGCGCTTCTGGTGGGCGTCCCTGGAGGCCGACGTCCTCGGGTTACATCCAGGCCTGTACCACCTGCGCCAGGGGCAAGGCCGACCACCGCAAGACATCGGGATTGCTACAGCCGCTGCCCGTGCCTCATCGCCCCTGGTCTCACATCGGCCTGGATTTTGTCACGGGTCTCCCGCCGTCCCAGGGAAACACCGTCATCCTCACGATAGTGGACCGATTCTCCAAGGCGGCCCACTTCGTGGCCCTCCCGAAGCTACCAACGGCCCAGGAGACAGCGGACCTCCTAGTCCACCACGTCGTCCGTCTGCATGGGATACCATCAGACATCGTCTCCGATCGCGGTCCCCAGTTCTCCTCACATGTTTGGAGGAGCTTTTGCCGGGAACTGGGGGCCACGGTCAGTCTCTCGTCCGGGTATCACCCCCAGACCAATGGACAAGCAGAACGGGCCAACCAGGAGATGGAGCAGACCCTACGCTGTGTGACAGCCGCGCACCCGACGGCCTGGAGTACCCACCTGGCCTGGATCGAGTACGCCCACAACAGTCAAGTGTCATCAGCCACCGGCCTCTCCCCTTTCGAGATGTGCTTGGGGTATCAACCCCCGTTGTTTCCGGTGGTTGAGGGGGAGGTCGGTGTGCCCTCGGTCCAGGCCCACCTACGGAAGTGCCGTCGGGTGTGGCGTGCCGCCCGTTCTGCTTTGTTAAAGGCCCGGACGAGGGCGAAGAACCATGGCAGACCGGCGGCGGGGCCCCGGCTCCCACGTATCGTCCTGGCAGGAAGTGTGGTTGTCCACCAAGGACATTCCCTTCAAGTGGACTCCCCAAAAACTGCAAGAACGATACATCGGTCCGTACAAGATACTCAAGGTCATCAATCCCGCCGCAGTGAGGCCGGAGCCTCACTGCGGATTCATCCAGTATTCCACGTCTCTAGGATTAAACCTCATCACACCTCACCCTCTGCACTCCGGGTCCGCGCCACCTCCTGCCCGGATCATCGACGGTGAGCCGGCTTGGACCGTGCGCCAGCTCCTCGACGTCCGACGGATGGGCCGGGGTTTTCAGTATCTGGTGGACTGGGAGGGGTACGGCCCCGAAGAACGCTCCTGGGTGAAGAAGAGCTTCATCCTGGACCCGGCCCTCCTGGCCGACTTCTACCGTCGCCACCCTGACAAACCCGGTCGTGCGCCAGGAGGCGCCCGTTGAGGGGGGGGGTCCTGTTGTGTGGGCCGTGAAGAGGAGGTACTGCTGGCCCACCACCACTAGAGGGCGCCCTGCCTGGAGTGCGGGCTCCAGGCACCGGAGGGCGCTGCCGCCTTACAGGAGCAGCCAGGATGACAGCTGTCACCCATCACTGGAGACAGCTGATCCCAATCAATAAGGAGGTATATCAGCAGGACGGCATCTCCACCTCATTTGCCGAGATATCGCCTTACCAAAGAGGTAACAATCTCAGCCTACACATACGTGTGACTTTAAGTGTATTCTTGTTGATTATCTGTAGGACAGCTGACTACCAGACAGCATTTGGATAAGTACTCACCTTCCTACATTTCTTGATTGTTGTTGACGAGAGGTGGAGGTGGACTCTCCACCCTCCGTGTTGCTGGGTGCAGCCGCATCCACACCTGACTGTTTCTGTTTCCTGCCAGCAGTACCGGATCCGACGAGCGGAGGCAGTGGCCACCTGGGAATTAGGGACTGGCGGCTCCAGCATTCCCGGGGGTTTCGGTGGCAGAGGAAATCGGGTTGGTTCCGGTTCGACTTGGACAGACGTCTCCTATCGTCGAGCCTGCCCACACGACACCGTTGTAATTAAGCTCAATCTCCATATCGTAATCGGTTGTATTTGTTGTGCCTGTTTCACAACAGTAAAAACAGTGTTATTTGACTCCTCCATTGTCCGTTCATTTGCGCCCCCTGTTGTGGGTCCGTGTTCCTACACTTTCACAACACAACCCCTGGCAAAAAATATGGAATCACCGGCCTCGGAGGATGTTCATTCAGTTGTTTAATTTTGTAGAAAAAAAAGCAGATCACAGACATGACACAAAACTAAAGTCATTTCAAATGGCAACTTTCTGGCTTTAAGAAACATTATAAGAAATCAAGAAAAAAGATTGTAGCAGTCAGTAACGGTTACTTTTTTAGACCAAGCAGAGGGAAAAAAATATGGAATCACTCAATTCTGAGGAAAAAATTAATGGATCACCCTGTAAATTTTCATCCCCGAAACTAACACCTGCATCATATCAGATCTGCTCGTTAGTCTGCATCTAAAAAGGAGTGAACACACCTTGGAGAGCTGTTGCACCAAGTGGACTACCATGAATCATGGCTCCAACACGAGAGATGTCAATTGAAACAAAGGAGAGGATTATCAAACTCTTAAAAGAGAGTAAATCAACACGCAATGTTGCAAAAGATGTTGGTTGTTCACAGTCAGCTGTGTCTAAACTCTGGACCAAATACAAACAACATGGGAAGGTTGTTAAAGGCAAACATACTGGTAGACCAAGGAAGACATCAAAGCGTCAAGATAGGAAACTTAAAGCAATATGTCTCAAAAATCGAAAAATGTACAACAAAACAAATGAGGAACGAATGGGAGGAAACTGGAGTCAACGTCTGTGACCGAACTGTAAGAAACCACCTAAAGGAAATGGGATTTACATACAGAAAAGCTAAACGAAAGGCATCATTAACACCTAAACAGAAAAAAAAAAACAAGGTTACAATGGCTAAGGAAAAGCAATTGTGGACTGTGGATGACTGGATGAAAGTCATATTCAGTGATGAATCTCGAATCTGCATTGGGCAAGGTGATGATGCTGGAACTTTTGTTTGGTGCCTTTCCAATGAGATTTATAAAGATGACTGCCTGAAGAGAACATGTAAATTTCCACAGTCATTGATGATATGGGGCTGCATGTCAGGTAAAGGCACTGGGGAGATGGCTGTCATTACATCATCAATAAATGCACAGGTTTATGTTGATATTTTGAAAGGATGTTTGGGGATGATGAAATCATTTTTCAAGATGATAATGCATCTTGCCATAGAGCAAAAACTGCAAAAACATTCCTTGCAAAAAGACACATGGGGTCAATGTCATGGCATAGGGTCAATGTCAACAAGCAGATCTGATTTGATGCAGGTGTTAATTTGGGGGGATGAAAATTTACAGGGTGATTCCATAATTTTTTCCTCAGAATTGAGTGATTCCATATTTTTTTCCTCTGCTTGGTCTAAAAAAGTAACCGTTACTGACTGCCACAATCTTTTTTTCTTGATTTCTTATAGTGTTTCTTAAAGCCAGAAAGTTGCCATTTGAAATGACTTTAGTTTTGTGTCATGTCTGTGATCTGCTTTTTTTCTACAAAATTAAACAATTGAATGAACATCCTCTGAGGCCGGTGATTCCATAATTTTTGCCAGGGGTTGTATGTGGCTGTGAATGAAGAAATTGTGCATAGTGCAACTTTTGCCTTTTGTAACATCACTCACAGTCTCATAGTGAAGTGGAGAAAAGAAGGATTTTCATACAATCAACGAGATCAAATTGAAGCTTGCGTTTCTCATGTACCTTCAAGCAAACTGAAGCTGAAATTTCACTAATTATTTTTTTAATAAATTCCTTCTCTGTGCTGTATAACTGGTGATACACCAGTTTAAAAAGTTCATATTTCTTGCCTTAACAGCATGATTTGGGTCAGTTTTGTCCTGGGCCAAGAATTCCTTCGTAAGTACCTATGCTGAATTCTGAAGTGCAAGTCGATTTGTAATGTGTAAATAGACTAACATGAATGATTAACTCCTAAATAATGTGTCAGAGAGCATGGATTGTGTGTGTGTGTGTGTGTGTGTGTGTGTTTCTTAAAAAAACAAACAAACAAAAAACGCTTGTCTCTGGAGAAAATATGAACTAGCATACGATATCATGTCCTGTTTTCCCTTTGACATGAAAACACAATAGCCATAATGATTTAAATATATTTTATTGAAAATTAAAATGAGAAAAACATTGGAGAACTGTTTGCATATAACATAACCATGAGGGGCTGTAATTATAGTTTTTACCTCCGCCAAGGAGGTCGTGTTTTCGGTCGAGTTTGTTTGTTTGTCTGTCTGTCAGTTTGTCAGCAGGATAACTCAAAACATTTTGAACGGATTTTGATTAAATTTTGTGGAGTGGTTGGAAATGACAAGAGGAACAAGTGATTCAATTTTAGTGGTGATCTGGATCACAATCCGGATCCAGGAATTTTTTAAAGGATTCTTCTCCATTGTGGGATAGGGGGAATTTTGACATTCAAGTTTCTAACTCCACAAAAACAAGGCAGAAAGGCTTGAAAAAAATTAAGGTGTAACATAGTCAAATGTTCTATCAAACAACAAAGTTTGGTGATGATCGGATCCGAAGTCCGGATCTGGTGATCCAGAATATGCAAAAATATAGGGAAAATAGAAAATGTGTGAGTTGACAAATGAAGCTAGAGATGCACAACTAACACCAAATTGTAGCTGAATATGTACTGATTTAGTAAGGTGTCATCAGATTTGATGTAGCTTCAAATGTTATGAAGCTAGACCCAGAAGAAAACCGCCATTACCTAAAAATTGTTTTTATACTTTAACTTTTGAACTAATAAAGACATAAAAGTGATTCCAAGTTCTAGTGGTATGTTTTCATGGTCAAGGATGTCAAATATAAAGGACAGAAAAGTGTATGTATCATAGTTTTGGTTGTAACACTGACTTGTTGAATAGATCACTGTGCCAAGGAAGGAATCTCTTTAGGGTCAGTGACCCTATGGCCTTGGCGGAGGTTTGCACTCTCTGAGTGCTTCTAGTTTCTCAATGTTGTCTTCCTGTCTGACACATCCTCCTCCAAATCACAATTTGCTTCTTCATCTTGGAAGATCAGATCAGTGCCCTCCTGTCCAGTACAACCCCTCTCACAGAGAGTGTTCTTGTGACATGTAAAGGCACATGTAGCACTCACCACCTAACTTGCCATTATGCACCAGAAACACATCACACAGTGCCACACAGGTGCCATTGTAGTGGCTTGCTCTGCATTGTGTTTTTGACTCCTCCCACTCAATCCCCTTGGGATGCAAACTCACAATCTCCAGCGTGGGAGGCAGACGCTCTGACCAGATAGCTAAAAACCTGGGATTTGGCCTGAGTGGCCAGAGAGTCCTTTGGTTGTCGGGGAAGTGAGGCATATTGATGACCACATACATAGAGACTGCTGCTGGCCTCTGCCTCACTTGGGTGTGGCGAGTGTTTTGGTCTTGTTCCAAACAACTTCCATCCATGATAAAATTGAAAAAAAAACAAAACAAAAACAGTGAAAGTAGATAAAACACAGGCCAGAAAGCAGCAGATGATGCTAACAACACATTAACCCCGTACCACCCGCCTCATTTTGGCTTGTCAGTATCTCACAAATAAAAAGTGAACTTTCCCATCGATGGGATATACAGGCTTATAAGATCCAGATTCAGATAACTTTTTTGATCCCTAAAAGGGCATTTCATTTCACACCCAATTTCCTCAGACAAATACAGCAATTAATCCACAATTATTACTAGTTGAACGTAATAATAGCACACAGAATTAAAACAACCGCACATATACATTTGATTGTTTATGTACGCTAAACTTTGAAACAGTCCATCATCCGTATTGAGGCAATGTGAGTGTGTGTGTGTGTGTGTGTGTGTGTGTGTGTGTGTGTGTGTGTGTGTGTGTGTGTGTGTGTGTGTGTGTGTGTGTGTGGGATGCAGCAGCATGTGGCCACGCAGCCAGCTTGGGGAGGAACAGAGAGCTGCTGCAGCTAAAGCTGTGCTGCGTCCTGGAGGGGCAAGGGAGTGGCGTGAGCAGGGGCTGGGATCGGGGGGTGGGGACAGGATCACAAAGGAGGGGTAGAGGGTGGAAGCATGCATATCAGTCTCTGTCCCTGTGTGAGTGGCAGTTACTGTCAATGTCTGGAGAGAGGAGGGGAAGCGACTGCCCTCGCTGGAGTCCCAAGCAGAAGAGGGGGAGCAGAAGGGATTAAATATCGCTGAATGCCGCACTCATGCAGTGGTCACATGCTACCACTCACCGGTATAACACACCAATGGTGACCACTGATTTTATGGCCCATCACACGGCATACGACGATAGATGAATGAAGGAAAAAAGCCACAAAGTCACAAATCTTCGAGAAAAGGTGAACGAATGAGCTTTCACTTTTTCCATCACCGAATACCCTGCGAATCAAGAGTGCAAAAGGAACGAAATGAAACCGAAGCTAACGTTGACCTTGAAGCTTTAAACGAAACGTGCCTGGAGCCACTGCTGGAGCAGTGTGTGTCTGCATCCTGCTCTGCGTTCCAGGACTCAGTGCTGGGACGGTGCTCTGTAGTGTCTGAGTCCTGGAGAAGCTGCAAAGAGAAGCATGCGATCCGATCCACTGTAGAGATTTGTGCGCACGTTGGTGGATCCACCTGCTCTGGTTGCTTGTCCAGAACAAAAGAGGGATCATCTCCTTCATCATCAGAATCCGCACTGTCTAGTTCAGACTCTGACAACACGCTGCACACTCCATCTTGCTCTAATTAACTCACTCGATGCCACTGGCTCTTAAACGCGTCTGAAGTTTCTTTTGGTATGTTTGTTGTTGACATGGACATAGAACTCAATTTTATATGGGTCTTGAAAAAACACTCAAATGCTGAAAAAATCCTGGCACTGGGATGTTCTGAACTTTGAAAATGGCTGGCACTCAATGAGTTAAAAAAAAAACAAAAAACTGAAGCACTTGCTCAGCATTCATAAGATCCCTATTTTTACAAAACAAAAAAACACCACCACACTAACCACACACAGGAAATACTCCAAAATACACCAAAATAATGCACATTCCAAACACGCCAATTATTTCTCAAATCGCTCAAATACCAAATCTCTAATCATCTGTATGCCTGAAATAAGTGCGTACTCAGCGTTTTTCACATTGTTGCATTCCTAGATTTGCTTGCAGCTGTGTATGTTTGCTTTTAATGTATACATACTGTCGCATGTAGTCCTCCGTTCTCAAAACGGTAAAGCAAGTGGCACTCAGGTGTGCGGATTTACAGCGGGACACACTGCTTCTCTGTCAGAGCTAGGAACATCAGATCACAAGGTTCAGAGTCCTTCTGTGCCCCCCCCCCCCACAAAAAAAAGTAGAAAATATTGCCATTTAAACTCACAAGCAAACTTAAACTTCACATTTCTTGTTTCAGCATTGAGAGTGAGATAGAAGAAGAGAAATAGTGCTGTCTCTCTGCGTTTTTTTTTTCAAAATCCCGGTGTTTCTGATCACGGGGTGCTGCAGCTGTGTGGACCAAGCAGTCAGTCACACGCACTCATGCCGGTTCGATTACCAGTTCTGATCAAGCATGCACAGGTGCTGCATACGTGGATCAGCCACAGACATATGCACTTCACCTTTTCTCCAGCTGATTCACTATGGATGAATGCATTCAATGTTTGGATGTGTTGTAGCACACGTGCACATACACGCCCGCACAAAAGGACTGTCTCATATATAATTCAGTGACTGAAACATTGTTCAGAAAAGAATGCAGCCATTTGTGATCGCACTGGGTTTTCTGTTTTTATATGTCACACCTCTGTGGATCAAAGCTGTTCACACGTGAACACGTGAGCTCACACTTGATGCTCAAAGTCACACTTCTGTAAACTGCCACCTGGTTTGCACAAACCGAGGCACAGTTTGCTCTGAGAGATCACCGCAGATGACAAGAAATATTATGTCGGCCCTCAGCAGCTCCACGGCAACGATGCTGACCGCGCTCCTGCAAAGCCCCCTGCTGTGAACAAATATGCAGCCATCAAGGTTCACCTCCTCAAAACCTTTGAACTGTCAAATGCTGAAAGGGCCAGCAGGCTCTCCTCTCTGCATGCATGGAGGACAGCAAGCCTTTCAGAGTTCATGGACAGAATGCTGCAGCTCCTGAAAGGACACAGACATTTTGTGCAGCAACTCCCTCCCCAGGTGCATGCAGTGCTGGCCAACACCACGGTCATGGACTGCTGCGCGTTGGCGGAGGAAACCGACAAATTCTTCCTCGCCGGCCAGCACCATGGCATGACAGCAGCTGCACTCTCCCCATCACACGCAGCAGCAGCAGCCCAACACTGCACACCAGCAGCTGCATCTCTCCTCCACAGCAGTGCTCACAAACTGGCTTCTGTACTGTATGAAAATGTTCAGCTGGTCAAACTATGTCGAACAAAGCGCTATTATTACAAAAACTAAGCAACCAATTAGAAACTGTCAAGAACAACAGCAAAAAGAAATACGGATTAATTGAGGTTTTCGGTGGCATTCATTCAAATTTTTTGACACGTTAAAAATCCTGATGAAGCTGCAGGATAGAAGCTGCACAAAGGTTAAACGATGCCAGCGGAAGTCCTGATTTCTTGTTTCGTTTGGGCTTCGTTGTCCTTCGTTAGTGCCGTGTGAATGGGCCATAACATTATTTACTTATAGTGCAGACACTTGTGCTTGCAGATGCAGATATTGTATCTGTATCAAGGCACTCTCTGACCGCTGTGTGACCTCTGTTCCTTATGTGCACTAGAGGGTGACACAGGAGTAGATTTTCACTCCTGGTCCATCCCACTCCCATAGAAAAGTTCCTGTCCTATCCGGCCAGAGTAAAAAAAAAAAAAAAAAAATCTGTCCCATCCCACTCCTGGTAAAATGACCCCCACTCCCATGCCGCTTCCATTCAGAATGACTCCCACTCCTGTACCACTCCTTTTTTTTTCCCTTCTTTTAGTTTTACGCAATACACTGAAGCAGGGAATTTACTTTGGTATTTATTAATGTGAGAGAAGATTAGTACTGTTGGATAGAGTTAAATAAAGCCACTGTTTTTTTGTTTTTTTTTATCTGACACTGTAGCCCGGTCTTACTTTGGAGGAGCTGTGCAGATCGGTCTCTGTAGGTCAGGTGCTGGAATCGTCTCATTTTCAGTCGATGACCGTCCGTCCCACAGCTGCTTCAGAGGCCTTGGCAAAGAGATTCTGCCGGTCAACCCACCCGGTTTTGTTGTTTACAGGGAACACTTTCAGTTGTTAGGCTGTGACTTGTGGCGGCGGTTCAAATTGCTGTTGACGTGTCAGCTGACCCGGGTGTTTTTATCTTTGCAGTGCGTGTAGTCTGGGCTCGTCAGAATAAAGGTTTGAGCGTCTTTATTCTCTATTAAAAAAAATCAAAAATCCGTCTTTCGTCGTTGTCGGTGAGAGCCAGGTCAAATCAAAAACTCAATACAAAAATAGTTGACTTTATGGGAAAAATGTTCACGAGAGGAATTTGGAGTTGAAGAAGAAAAACGTTTTAATTTGAAAATTCATCAAAGGAAGTTAAATGCGCCTGCACGTTTAACTTTACAAAAGTTGAACGAAAGTTATCTGTAGGAAAAAGGAAAAAGTAATTTCTTGTTGACGTGCACAAACAAGAAATAGGTTTAAGCCATGTGGTGGGTTGTAAAATCTGGACGCCAAGGCAAGTGTCTCAGGACCCAAGAGCAGAAGAGAAGAGTCAGGTGAAAGAGAGAAGAGTTCCCGGGGGATGCAGGCTTTTAAAGGGTTAAAAGCTCCACCCCCAAGAATTCTGGGTACTGTAGTTTTTTTCTGTGTTTCTTTGTCTGGTTTTATATATAAATCACTGTCCACTCCTAGATTCCCCTTTAAAACCAAACAAGTCCTGTAGGATAACTCTTGTAACTGCTTTTCTGTGGAAATACACACACAACACAATTATATATGAAAAAGCACATTAGATAAACTTTCCACAATGAGCAGAGTATAAAATACCAGATATATCACTTTTCATGTGTGATGTTAAATGGTCATGTTTCTTTTTGTTTTCTTTTCTTTCTTTTTTTCTATTACAACAATACAATGTACTTTTTAAAACGTGGTTACAACTATACAGGTCAGGCATATGTCCTTCCCCAATTTGTCCAACAAGGGTCACTCTTGTTCCATGGACTTAAAGGGACTGGGTTTTGGATTTCATCACAAAATGTGAACGTGGTCAATATTGGATCTATTTTGATCAGAAAAACTGGACTGTGGTCAACAAGTTGATGACAATTCTTCAGTGAGATGGTTTTTTTCTTGAATCTGGTTGTAAAGTCATATTTTTAGGACTTTTGGGGAGAAAGTATGTTCTTCTGGTGTCTGTGTTTTTTCGATGAGAAAGGAATTAGCACATCTGGTTTTGGACTGATAAGGGCATTTGCAGCTCTGTGAGGAATGCACTTTGGGGAGTCTTAAATCCTGGAAAGGGTGGGGGGTTTATGACACCGAACCATCCTGTGTTGGCTCGGAGGGTCTCCCTTTGACACCTGGAGATATACCAGGCCTTGCTGTGTTGAGTTTCTCCTTTTGAAGAAATTTTATGGCCTCTGCTTGATGCAAACATAGGATGTTGAATGTTGGCACAGCTTTCTGCTACAAATAATAATATAATAAAGAAAACACTGGTCACACCATGCCTACCTTAGTTGAACAAACCCAAACATTACATATAAAGTTGCATTTTACTAATTTACTGAGTAATTGTTTCCTTTAAAACAGTGGCATTACTTTTATGTTTTAAATTGGTAAAACAACAACAATAACAACAACAACAAACTGTGCCAAGCAAGAGAATTGTCCTCAATGAACAAAAGTGCATAAAGGCATCAGTACCTTCACAATTCACATACTGTACCTGAGTTTTGGAAAAAGAAAAAAAAAAGTGCATATGATGCAAAAATTAAAAAAACAAAAACAAACAATAGCCACATCACTCTACTTGATCACTCCTCAGCACACTGGAATATTTGTCTATTTGCAAGAAAACACTGCCCAGAAACTAATTATGGCTAACTATCAGAATCATCACATTCAACTAACATCTTACACGTTCTTACCTTAAATGTTGCTATGTAGGAACAAAAGTGCATCTACATTTTCTGGACTGAGGGTGGCACGCCTCTCCTGACGTTTTACAAGCAACATCGGCATGTTAACATGTCACACTCAACTCCTGAAATTCAGTAATATTTGTGACTTCCCTGCCAATACTGTAAGCTTAATAGATAAGCCATTATTTCTGACTTTGCATTGCAATCACTTTTTAAGACACTGGTTTCTTCGCTGGTGTTTGCTCCGTCCATTGCTCTTCTTTGAATTTCGTTGGAAAGCAGAAACATTGTTGGTTTCTGGGCCAGTCCTTTCTTTTCTTTTCTTTGCGATTAGTTCGTTCCCAGTCCCATCTGCTCCCGTTAATTTTTTATCCTGTACTGTCCCAATCACGTGATGAATAGTAAGGTTGACTCCCATCCCGTGGGAATCCTGTGACCCACTGGATTCCCATGAGATGGGAGTCAACCTTACTATTCATCACGTGATTGGGACAGTACAGGATAAAAAATTAACAAAAAAATGTCAGCCTCTAATGTGCACCATGTATGATCACACCTATGCTGTTTCACAGTTTCACTGTTTTGACCCTTCAAAGACCAGAAGGTGCTGTCTATAGTTCTGTGACAGTGTCAAGGTCCCCTTGAAGTGTGCCACCACTGACCCATAAAGCAATGCACACAGACATGGCGTGTACAGTTTCAAGCTTCCAAAAAAACAACTTTTTGCTTGATTTGGTCCACACTGCTGAATCACAGTGGGGATGAAATAACCAAGAGCACAAATAAAGACTTTTCCCGTTATTAAGTGACAAGTAATTAGCAGCCATGCAGTTCTTAATAACATGAATGCAATCCTTAAAGATAGATCAAAACTTGAGATTTGCTTCACTCAAACCCCCTATGGAATATATGTTGACGCATGAGTATGTGCAGGGAAACAGACTGTTTGGCCATATCTCACCAGTGCTTACTAAGATAAAGTTCATGCTTGCACCATGGGTACCACCTGGGGGGTGATGATGCAGTGTAAGAACTGCCATACCTGTGTACATTTGCAGAGTAAGTGCTTTGGGTCAGAAGTTCATCTCAGCATCTTGCTGGATAAGTTTCTGTCCAGCCCAGTCTCACATTCTTTTATTTCGTGCTCCCGTCAAGAAATTATTCAAATTTTCATGACAGAATTTTTTTAAGGGCCCTTTCACACATAGTGCGAAGTCTGGTCGGATGCGGCGAAACAGTTTGAATTAGCGCACCACGAAACATTGTGCCAACGGGCAGGCATGCATAATCCTGGTGCAAGGATTCAAGCATGCAATGGTGTCTTTTGAACAGGAACACAGTGCGAGGTGCACCGTATCATGGCGCTGATGTGGAATAAATTAAACATAAAAAACAACTGGTACCTGTGGATCCACATCACGCCAGTAATGTAGATTAAATAAAACATCAAAATCAGCTGGTACCTGTGGAACCACACTGATGTGGAATTAAAAAAAAAAAAAAAAAAAAAACAAAGGAAAAAAAAACACCACCCACCAGATTTGTACCTGCAGCAGATGTGGACATGATGAGATGAGCGAACTGCTTCCAATTCATGTTATTTCATGACTGTACGTCTGTGACCATGGGTCATCTACAGAGGAGGAGACAGATCATATTTTTATTGAGGAGGAGACAGATCATATTTTTATTGCCCACTTGATAAGAGGGATTCAATATAATGCAATTTTTTTTATATGGTGTGTGATTTTATTTTATTTTTTTAAATACATCCATGTCCTTCCTGATATCAGGTAGTTTCCTGCACCTTTCACAGGCCAGCGATGGGAGCATAGTGGTAAAGTTTCTGACTGGCAACCGGAGCTTTTGAAAAGTGTGGGTTCAAATCCCGTGGGTGACATATTTTTTATTTTTACAGCTACTGGCACTGTGTTCCCGCAAGCACGAAACGTTGCACCGGCATTGTGTGCATTGTGCACGCCTGCCTGTCGGTGTGATGTTTCGTGGTGCGCGCATACGAGCTGTTCTGACGGGAGTTGCCCTGAGTTGTACATATTCACACTATGTGTGAAGGGTCCCTTAGTGCCGTGGGACTGGGCCTTTATGGAGCCAGCCTCATGAGATTATTTAAGGAACTTTTCCACTTCTAGGTATGCTTCATTTCAGATGGCTGAAGGTTGGGGCTCAGCTAAATAGCTACACAGTGTGATTGTGCGAGGCCAAGCTAAAAACACTCACAGTAAACGACCGATTATACAGTTAGCCACTTACCTTAGATCAATGCCCATTCTGCAGTACCGCTCTCTACTGAGCGGTTACAAGTAGGTTGTTGATGAGGGGCTCATTGCTGTTGGAAGCAGAAGAATAAGTCCCTCATTGACAGTCACTGGTGATTGTATTCTAAATCAATACAGGAGTGAATAAAATCTTTTTTGCCCCGAGTGAAAAGATGAACTAAAAGAAAAAGAAACCCTAAAAATGCAGCCCAGGTTGAAAAATAAAATGGGCAGAAGGCACGACATTAGGCTAGACACTGGCTTATAGAAAAACACCTCTTCATATACATACCAAGTTTATACCATGTGGCAGGGAGGACATACACTGTGTTTCTATCCACCCTATCAGCTGATGGTTCCTCTGGGTGTTTTTCTGTTGGCATGTAATTGACATTTTCAAAGCCAAGGAGGGTCTACAGCTGAGAAAGGTCAACAGCAATGGTGAAAAGCATCAAGAACCAACACAGTAGAGAGGCTAATTGTGCAAGTAACAGGAAAAAAAGAAAAAGAAAGCATGCATTTGCTGAATTCACCACATACTTATAGGAACCATTTATTCAAATGTGATATATGGTGTTTTTCAGCAGTCAGCTCATTAAGGTGACTGACAGGTGATGTTCTACAACCTTGATGAGCTGAGGGGGTGGATGGAAGGACAAACCACACCCTGCCTGCCTAATGTCACAAAGTTACATTTTAATACTAAACTAAATTACTTTTTCCACTTTTTATTGTAAAGCAAAGTTTCTACTTAGTCAATGTTCTTTTTTTCCACATTAACCTCCTTCACACTCACATGGTTGCGTGCGCATTTGGTAGTTTGCCAATAAGCTCGAGCTTTTATTGCCAGCCACTTTGCAGTTCTTCTGGCACAGTCTAACATGCTTTGCAGGGAAAAATATAAAGTGGAATATGATGTACTCCTCTGCAGTGTTTTATGTGGAACTCAAAGTGATAAAATTCCAGTGTCAGCCAGTTTTCACACAACTACCAGTGAGCCACACCTGTACAGTCTTTTCTCTGCCATTCAATGGTGTAAGAGTTTGCTCTGATATTATATTATTATGACTTTGCAAACATCTAATCTGAAAAAACGATGTTCTATTAACATAAGGCTTGTTTTGTGCAAAGAAGTGAAACTGTGTTGACTGTAATCCTCCTGTTAACATATTTTTAATTTATCCTCTTGCACTGGGATTAGTTGTTGTCGTGTGTAACACTCATTCTTAAGTACTCAGACCTTTGCTGAATTGCAAAAATAACTTATTTTTCATTGTTTTCTGTATATGTGAATTCACATGGGATTCTTTCCAGAGAAAACTTGAGATTGAACTTAACCCTTCCTTTTTTTAATCTTATGCTGATTTAGAATTTCCAGTGCACCACTCTGATGTGATCCCTGTGGGAATAGGTTGAGATATTTGATGTAGCTTGATGCACATTTTCACACATTCAGTTTTTTTGAAAGTAACATATAATTGACCTTTTTTTCATATCTATGAACTTAAATGTGGAAAATTTCAGAAACCAGCTCAGTCATTGTGATTTCTGGCTTGTGCAGTGGGTGCCTGCAGGCAGGTATTGTGGTGTTGCTGGGTAATTCTACTACTACTATGGCTATTATTTTTGCTGCTACTACTAGTTGTACTAGCACTACTGGTATTAACCAACAATGTATTTATACAGTGCTAAATCACAACATAAATCAACCTAAGGTGCAAGGAAAAATGTATAACCTTACCCAGTATTGGGAATTACTGGGATGGTTTCCATGATTTAAACATGTACATTGGTTGTATATGATCAGAATGTATCCAAATAACATATTTTTCCAATGTTTCTAATTGAGATACATTAAATGGACTGCATTTATATAGCATTTTTCCATCTGCATCAGCCGCTCAAATTGCTTTACAAGTAATGCCTCACATTCACCCTGATGTGAAGGTGCAGCCATACAAGGCACTCACTACACACCGGGAGCAACTAGGGGAGGCCCTTGGTGATTTTCTGGTCAGGCTGGGATTTGATCAGAAGATCATCTGGTCTCAAGCCCATAGCTTTAACCACTATGACATCACCTCCTACATTACATAAGAAAATTATTTAGACATTCCGATTATATGGAACCAAAGTACATATGTAGCCCAGTCTCAAGCCAAGTCTGTGATGGCATCAGGAAAAGTGATTTAATCTATTAGTTTGTGATGCATCAGGAAATGGAGTAGATTTTTGGGACAGTATCATGAAATTTGGGGTGAAGGAGGTGTTGGGGTTGTGGTTAGGGTCAAGGTTAGGGTTAAAATTAGTGAATAAAGGGTGACCACTTTACGGAAATGTAATACATTTAGTGATGGTATCACAAAAAAAAAAAAAAAACGATACTAAGCTAACATATACTCAACAAAAATATAAACGCAACACTTTTGGTTTTGCTCCCATTTTGTATGAGATGAACTCAAAGATCTAAAACTTTTTCCACATACACAATATCACCATTTCCCTCAAATATTGTTCACAAACCAGTCTAAATCTGTGATAGTGAGCACTTCTCCTTTGCTGAGATAATCCATCCCACCTCACAGGTGTGCCATATCAAGATGCTGATTAGACACCATGATTAGTGCACAGGTGTGCCTTAGACTGCCCACAATAAACTACTACACAATCAACTACTCAATCTACTCTATCAACAATGTTGGGAATTTGCCCAAAAATATTATGAAATATTCTCCTGATGTACCTTGGTGATCAAATTTATATTGGTGAATCTATGATAAAATGTCGGATGATGCCTGGTGTTGGGGTGTTCCCACGATATCATGAAAGGACTTCCCTCCATTTTGCCAGGATTTACAGCAATTAATTGGGGTGGATTTGTCATTATTTCCAGATTAAACGTGGAAAAAGCACTGAATTTCTGCTTCTCTAACCAGCAAGTCCACACTCACAGCCGGAAACACCATGTTGTTTACACACTGCTAGGATGTGAAAGCTGAGCAGTGATTGGTTCAAATGGATCATGTGGGGTTCCAGTTCTTATTGAAGAAAATTATAAACTGTTTTCTTTCTGGAGATTATAGCTCGCTACTGTGTAGATTTGTTTGAGTTGAACTATGTGAAATGTACGGAGCCCTGGAAGTGTCATCGCAAAATGTTTTGCATGTGGAGAGAATGTGCGCACTTTTTATTATATGGTGTGCTCATTACCTCCGCCAAGGAGGTTATGTTTTCGGTCTCGTTTGTTTGTTTGTCTGTCTGTCTGTCTGTTTGTCAGCAGGATAACTCAAAAGGTTTTGAACATATTTTGATGAAATTTTGTGGAGTGGTTGGAAATGACAAGAGGAACAAGTGATTAAATTTTAGTGGTGATCCAGATCCAGGAATTGTTAGTGCACGTTTTATTAATTCGAGGACTCAAGTAAAGGAAAACATGCGCATGTTTAATTAATTTGAGGGCTCAATTAAAGGAAAACATGCACATGTTTTCTTAATTTGAGGACTCAAAGGAAAATGTGCACACTTTTTATTAATTTGAGAGCTCAATTAAAGGAAAACATGCGCTTGAATTATCACAGCCAGGACAACGTGTGCATGAATTATCACAGGCAGGAAAACGTGTACACGTTTTATTCATTCGTGGGCTCAATTAAAGGAAAATGTGTGGACAAATTTGTCATGGCCAGAAAAAAAAAAAAATCACTTTAATCGTCCTCTCCCGGGTTCCGTAGAAATGTACTGTTGAATTTTTTTTTAACAAAATTGCTGCTGTCAGATGCCACCAACATTGGAGCTGTCACTCACCCACGCAATCAAATCTTCGCTCGTCCTTATGTTATCAGTGCTCACTGATCTCTCATCAGGAGGAGGGTGTGCTGGCAGGAGTGTGTGTCTCTCACATGACGGAATGCACATGTGTACGTGCGCAGAACATGTGATAAAACACAGCGTGTGAATGTGTGGCCAGATGAAATGTACACTCAGCTGTGCACGTGTGTTCATAATGGCTGAACCAGCAGCTACACACGTGTGTAAAACAGGTGATCAAAGCAGTGTGCGAGTGTGTGGTCTAAATGTTCACTCAGCTGCGTGAGCACAGGAGCCGTCCATCCAGAGAGCGCACAAAAAGCTGACAACTGTCAGTGATGGCCTGCTGTTGTACAGTCTGGTGAAAAATCCCTTTGAACAGTGTATATACAGTTGGGAAAATAAGTATTTGATCCACTGTCAATTTTGCAGGTTTTTCCATTTACAAAGAATGGAGATGTCTGTATTTTTTATTGTGGGTACACTTCAACTGTGAGAGACAGAATCTACAACCCCAATTCCAATTAAGTTGGGACGTTGTGTAAAATGTAAATAAAAACAGAATGCAATGATTTGCAAATCCTCTTCAACCTATATTCAGTTGAATACACCACAAAGACAAGATATTTAATGTTCAAACTGATAAAATTTATTGTTTTTGTGCAAATATTTGCTCATTTTGAAATGGATGCCTGCAACACGTTTCAAAAAAGCTGGGACAGTGGTATATTTACCACTGTGTTACATCACCTTTCCTTGTAACAACACTCAATAAGCTTTTGGGATATGAGGACACTAATTGTTGAAGCTTTGTAGGTGGAATTCTTTCCCATTCTTGCTTGATGTACAACTTCAGTTGTTCAACAGTCCGAAGTTTCCATTGTCATATTTTTTAATTAATTAATTATTTAAAAATCATACAATGTGATTTTCTGATTTTTTTATTTATTTATTTTATTTTATTTAGATTCTGTCTCTCACAGTTGAAGTGTACCTATGATAAAAATTACAGACCTCTCCATTCTTTCTAGGTGGGAAAATCTGCAAAATTGGCAGTGGATCAAATACTTATTTCCCCCACTGTATTTGCATTGCTTGATTTTATTCATCTGGCTAGACTCTATAACTGCTTCTAAACTGTGCAGGCAGTGTGCTAACTTCCCACGTGTGCGCAACATTCTTCAGACACAGCCAGTGAACTGTTCCTTCTCTCTTTTTTAAACTCTCTTTTTGTCCCCATTTCAATTGATACACATCTTGACACAACTGTACTTGGATCATCAGTGCGGGACAGCACTTCACATGGGATTTATTATGCCAGAGGTGGATTATGCATTTGTGACCCGAAGGATGTAGCCAGCACACAGCACAGCCGGGTGAAAGGGACTACAGCTGTCTGCGCTGCGCTGTGGAATGTGGGGTATTAGGTGAGTTGCATATTTACTTATGTTATCATGGGCTGGGCAAACATTTCCACACCATACCTGTTACAGACTTGTTGAACATGTAATAATACATGCATTACAGCAGTGACATCCCATTCAGCTGCATTGTGGAGCGCCGCACTGAGCCTCTGACATGTGCAGAGTGCCACACGTTATGCCACACAAGCTCAGACTGCGATGAGATGATGAAAAAACTGCATATAGAGCGCTGTCAGATGTGCGTTGTATCTCAATGGTGCCAAGAGTGTTTTGAATATATGCAACACACTCGGGACAGCTGAGCGAATGGGACCAAATATGTAGATGTTCACAGTCTGCTGTCTGTTGATCTTCAGACGACAACTCAATATTTCCTGATTGTGTCATTCTGACGCAATTCAGCCTCAATCGTCATTTGTGTGTGTTAGACTGAATTTACTGGCATGGAATGGAAATATTTTTCATCCATGCATCTAACAAACAACTGATATAATATTTACAGTGTTATTTCCATATGTACAGGTACTAACAAATGTGATTGAGATTTTATTTATATCCATGTTGAAGTCACCAACGATCAGAATGTTATTGGCACGGGTTGCCAGATTAGAGATAAACTCACCAAATCCATCTAAGAATTCAGAATATGGGCTCGGGGGCCTTTATATGGTGATGAAATAATATGGTTGATTTTTATTCTTCTGACCTTGGCTATATGTAGTATCCTAGGCAGAGCAGAGAGTCAAATATTCAAACAAATTATATTTTAGACCACCAAGACCCAGTAAACTAAACTCAGGGCCCTGTCCCACTGGCGTTTAGGAGGATTTGCGCATGAAATGAGGAGACAAAAGCTGAGCGTCAGCAACAAAGGTGGGCGGAAATGACAAATGTCCCGGGGTGGATCAGCGAATACATGAGGAAGAAAAGCGGATATAACAGGGAACAGAAGCGAAGGCAACCGCGGAGGCGGCCCCATGAGGGGCACAGCGGCCAAAATCAATCAATCAATCAATCAATTTTTTTTATATAGCGCCAAATCACAACAAACAGTTGCCCCAAGGCGCTTTATATTGTAAGGCAAGGCCATACAATAATTATGTAAAACCCCAACGGTCAAAACGACCCCCTGTGAGCAAGCACTTGGCTACAGTGGGAAGGAAAAACTCCCTTTTAACAGGAAGAAACCTCCAGCAGAACCAGGCTCAGGGAGGGGCAGTCTTCTGCTGGGACTGGTTGGGGCTGAGGGAGAGAACAGGAAAAAGACATGCTGTGGAGGGGAGCAGAGATCGATCACTAATGATTAAATGCAGAGTGGTGCATACAGAGCAAAAAGAAAAAGAAACAGTGCATCATGGGAACCCCCCAGCAGTCTACGTCTATAGCAGCATAACTAAGGGATGGTTCAGGGTCACCTGATCCAGCCCTAACTATAAGCTTTAGCAAAAAGGAAAGTTTTAAGCCTAATCTTAAAAGTAGAGAGGGTGTCTGTCTCCCTGATCTGAATTGGGAGCTGGTTCCACAGGAGAGGAGCCTGAAAGCTGAAGGCTCTGCCTCCCATTCTACTCTTACAAACCCTAGGAACTACAAGTAAGCCTGCAGTCTGAGAGCGTAGCGCTCTATTGGGGTAATATGGTACTACGAGGTCCCTAAGATAAGATGGGACCTGATTATTCAAAACCTTATAAGTAAGAAGAAGAATTTTAAATTCTATTCTAGAATTAACAGGAAGCCAATGAAGAGAGGCCAATATGGGTGAGATATGCTCTCTCCTTCTAGTCCCCGTCAGTACTCTAGCTGCAGCATTTTGAATTAACTGAAGGCTTTTTAGGGAACTTTTAGGACAACCTGATAATAATGAATTACAATAGTCCAGCCTAGAGGAAATAAATGCATGAATTAGTTTTTCAGCATCACTCTGAGACAAGACCTTTCTGATTTTAGAGATATTGCGTAAATGCAAAAAAGCAGTCCTACATATTTGTTTAATATGCACTTTGAATGACATATCCTGATCAAAAATGACTCCAAGATTTCTCACAGTATTACTAGAGGTCAGGGTAATGCCATCCAGAGTAAGGATCTGGTTAGACACCATGTTTCTAAGATTTGTGGGGCCAAGTACAATAACTTCAGTTTTATCTGAGTTTAAAAGCAGGAAATTAGAGGTCATCCATGTCTTTATGTCTGTAAGACAATCCTGCAGTTTAGCTAATTGGTGTGTGTCCTCTGGCTTCATGGATAGATAAAGCTGGGTATCATCTGCGTAACAATGAAAATTTAAGCAATACCGTCTAATAATACTGCCTAAGGGAAGCATGTATAAAGTGAATAAAATTGGTCCTAGCACAGAACCTTGTGGAACTCCATAATTAACTTTAGTCTGTGAAGAAGATTCCCCATTTACATGAACAAATTGTAATCTATTAGACAAATATGATTCAAACCACCGCAGCGCAGTGCCTTTAATACCTATGGCATGCTCTAATCTCTGTAATAAAATTTTATGGTCAACAGTATCAAAAGCAGCACTGAGATCTAACAGAACAAGCACAGAGATGAGTCCACTGTCCGAGGCCATAAGAAGATCATTTGTAACCTTCACTAATGCTGTTTCTGTACTATGATGAATTCTAAAACCTGACTGAAACTCTTCAAATAGACCATTCCTCTGCAGATGATCAGTTAGCTGTTTTACAACTACCCTTTCAAGAATTTTTGAGAGAAAAGGAAGGTTGGAGATTGGCCTATAATTAGCTAAGATAGCTGGGTCAAGTGATGGCTTTTTAAGTAATGGTTTAATTACTGCCACCTTAAAAGCCTGTGGTACATAGCCAACTAACAAAGATAGATTGATCATATTTAAGATCGAAGCATTAAATAATGGTAGGGCTTCCTTGAGCAGCCTGGTAGGAATGGGGTCTAATAAACATGTTGATGGTTTGGATGAAGTAACTAATGAGAATAACTCAGACAGAACAATCGGAGAGAAAGAGTCTAACCAAATACCGGCATCACTGAAAGCAGCCAAAGATAACGATACGTCTTTGGGATGGTTATGAGTAATTTTTTCTCTAATAGTTAAAATTTTGTTAGCAAAGAAAGTCATGAAGTCATTACTAGTTAAAGTTAATGGAATACTCAGCTCAATAGAGCTCTGACTCTTTGTCAGCCTGGCTACAGTGCTGAAAAGAAACCTGGGGTTGTTCTTATTTTCTTCAATTAGTGATGAGTAGAAAGATGTCCTAGCTTTACGAAGGGCTTTTTTATAGAGCAACAGACTCTTTTTCCAGGCTAAGTGAAGATCTTCTAAATTAGTGAGACGCCATTTCCTCTCCAACTTACGGGTTATCTGCTTTAAGCTACGAGTTTGTGAGTTATACCACGGAGTCAGACACTTCTGATTTAAAGCTCTCTTTTTCAGAGGAGCTACAGCATCCAAAGTTGTCTTCAATGAGGATGTAAAACTATTGACGAGATACTCTATCTCCCTTACAGAGTTTAGGTAGCTACTCTGCACTGTGTTGGTATATGGCATTAGAGAACATAAAGAAGGAATCATATCCTTAAACCTAGTTACAGCGCTTTCTGAAAGACTTCTAGTGTAATGAAACTTATTCCCCACTGCTGGGTAGTCCATCAGAGTAAATGTAAATGTTATTAAGAAATGATCAGACAGAAGGGAGTTATCAGGGAATACTGTTAAGTCTTCTAAAAGGCACTCGCTTCATCCATGCCCACTCTGTCTGCATGCACGACATACCATTTGCGACCATGATGTGGCCGTGCTGGGCACGCATCATATCTGTTTTGCACGCTGTCCCGGTCCGCCGCCAAGCCGCGCCAACCCGTCGGTTGCGGATATCAGCGGATGACAGGGGATATGCAGCGCGTTGGTTGTGTATGTCCTGCATATGTCTTCAGTAGGTGTTCAGGCAGTGATGCAGATCTCATCCGCAGCCAGGATTTTTGAGCTGCTCAAAAATCCTGGCTGCGGACATGCGTGCCTCTGCAGATGATCACGGACGTGTTCGGATGGCGGCCGACTCATACAGGAATGTTACACAGTTATTGCGGTTGTTTGGCGGATGTGGGCCACTTTTGTGCGCATTCCATCTGCAAATCCTCCTAAACGCCAGTGGGACAGGGCCCTCAGATTGATAAATTAGAGCAACACCTCCACCTTGCTTTGTATAAAATCAAATCAAATCAATTTCATTTATATAGCGCCAAATCACAACAAACAGTTGACCCAAGGCGCTTTATATTGTAAGGCAAAGCCATTCAATAATTACAGAAAAACCCCAACTGTCAAAACGACCCCCCTGTGAGCAAGCACTTGGTGACAGTGGGAAGGAAAAACTCCCTTTTAACAGGAAGAAACCTCCAGCAGAACCAGGCTCAGGGAGGGGCAGTCTTCTGCTGGGACTGGTTGGGGCTGAGGGAGAGAACCAGGAAAAAGACATGCTGTGGAGGGGAGCAGAGATCGATCACTAATGATTAAATGCAGAGTGGTGCATACAGAGCAAAAAGAGAAAGAAACAGTGGATCATGGGAACCCCCCAGCAGTCTACGTCTATAGCAGCATAACTAAGGGATGGTTCAGGGTCACCTGATCCAGCCCTAACTATAAGCTTTAGCAAAAAGGAAAGTTTTAAGCCTAATCTTAAAAGTAGAGAGGGTGTCTGTCTCCCTGATCCGAATTGGGAGCTGGTTCCACAGGAGAGGAGCCTGAAAACTGAAGGCTCTGCCTCCCATTCTACTCTTACAAACCCTAGGAACTACAAGTAAGCCTGCAGTCTGAGAGCGAAGCGCTCTATTGGGGTGATATGGTACTATGAGGTCCCTAAGATAAGATGGGACCTGATTATTCAAAACCTTATAAGTAAGAAGAAGAATTTTAAATTCTATTCTAGAATTAACAGGAAGCCAATGAAGAGAGGCCAATATGGGTGAGATATGCTCTCTGCTTCTAGTCCCTGTCAGTACTCTAGCTGCAGCATTTTAAATTAACTGAAGGCTTTTCAGGGAACTTTTAGGACAACCTGATAATAATGAATTGTGTCCCCTGTGATTTGTATCACAAGGGACATGACAGAATTTGTATGCATTTGGGCAGGCTTCATTTAACTCATTGAGTGCCAGCCATTTTCAAAGTTCAGAACATCCTAGTGCCAGACCCATAGAAAATTGAGTTCTATGCCCATGTCAACAACAAACATACCAAAAGAAACTTCACACTTTCCTTTATCATCATAAAAAAACCTTTGTTTGTACCTCTTTCCATTCTTTAGTAATTGTCTGCAGAACATTGGTGGGTATCACTAAAAATGCTGATTTGTGACAAAAAAACTGAGAAAATTGGCTTTTTGTGACAAGCAACATTTCAAGGAGAAAGTGTCTTTGATTATACGAGGGCTGTCCCTCGTATAGGTCCTTTTTATTTTTTTCAAAAACTATATGGATTTCATTCATATGTTTTTACGTCAGACATGCTTGAACCCTCGTGCGCATGCGTGAGTTTTTCCACGCCTGTCAGTGACGTCATTCGCCTGTGAGCACTCCTTGTGGGAGGAGTCGTCCAGCCCCTCGTCGGAATTCCTTTGTCTGAGAAGTTGCTGAGAGACTGGCGCTTTGTTTGATCAAAATTTTTTCTAAACCTGTGAGACACATCGAAGTGGACATGGTTCGAAAAATTAAGCTGGTTTTCAGTGAAAATTTTAACAGAGACGTCGCGCAGTGCTCTCAGGCGGCGTCATCAGCCTGTTTCAAGCTTAAAACCTCCACATTTCAGGCTCTGTTGATCCAGGACGTCGTGAGAGAACAAGAGAAATTTCAGAAGAAGTCGGTTTCAGCATTTTATCCGGATATTCCACTGTTAAAGGAGATTTTTTTAATGAAAGACGTGCGGACGGGTCCGCGCGTCGGGACGCAGCCGACGCGGCGCGGCGGCACAGGAAAAACGCCTCCGTGTTGATAACCATTTGTTAAAATCCAGTTGGCTTTTGATGGCTTTCAGTGGAGTGAGTATATGAGAAATTGTTTATCAGCTGGAGATGTTCCAATTTGTCCTTAAGGCTTCCAACAGAGGTGTTTTTCCTGTGACGGAGCGTCGCGGCGGCTGCAAGCCGACGCTGCAATCCGCCCACACGTCTTTCATTAAAAAAATCTCCTTTAACAGTGGAATATCCGGATAAAATGCTGAAACCGACTTCTTCTGAAACTTCTCTGTTCTCTCACGACGTCCTGGATCAACAGAGCCTGAAATGTGGAGGTTTTAAGCTTGAAACAGGCTGATGACGCCGCCTGAGAGCGCTGCACGACGTCTCGCACCGTGAAAAGTCCTTAAAGCGACAGAATCACCTCAAAATCTCTCATCAGCTGTTAAAATTTTCACTGAAAACCAGCTTAATTTTTCGAACCATGTCCACTTCGATGTGTCTCACAGGTTTAGAAAAAATTTTGATCAAACAAAGCGCCAGTCTCTCAGCAACTTCTCAGACAAAGGAATTCCGACGAGGGGCTGGACGACTCCTCCCACAAGGAGTGCTCACAGGCGAATGACATCACCGACAGGCGTGGAAAAACTCACGCATGCGCATGAGGGTTCAAGCATGTCTGACGTAAAAACATATGAATGAAATCCATATAGTTTTTGAAAAAAATAAAAAGGACCTATATTTTGCTCTTGCTTGCCTCTACTGGTGGTTGGCTCTCACTGCGGTATTGTATCACTTCCTGTTCCGGAGCACAGCGGTGTTTTTCTGTATCTGTTAACTGTTTAATCTGCGCAGTTAGATTGATCTAGTTATCTAGATTACGATTTGTTTCCCAGTGTAATCTTTACGTGCCTTAACTAAAGCACTCCTTCTGCTGAATCACCTCTAAATTATTTACACATTATTCACTTTGCGTGTTTTTAGGAATCCGCTAGCTTAGCATAGCTACTAGCTCTTAGCCGATTTAGCATGGCGGCTTCTCCTGTCTCTCCCGCACTTTTCTGCTCTGGGTGTGAAATGTTTAGTTATTCCTCGGCCTCCTTTAGCAGTAACGGTACTTGTAATAAGTGTAGCTTATTTGTAGCTTTGGAGGCCAGGCTGGGCGAATTGGAGACTCGGCTCCGCACCGTGGAAAATTCTACAGTTAGCCAGGCCCCTGTAGTCGGTGCGGACCAAGGTAGCTTAGCCGCCGTTAGTTACCCCCTGGCAGATCCCGAGCAGCCGGGAAAGCAGGCTGACTGGGTGACTGTGAGGAGGAAGCGTAGCCCTAAACAGAAGCCCCGTGTACACCGCCAACCCGTTCACATTTCTAACCGTTTTTCCCCACTCGACGACACACCCGCCGAGGATCAAACTCTGGTTATTGGCGACTCTGTTTTGAGAAATGTGAAGTTAGCGACACCAGCAACCATAGTCAATTGTCTTCCGGGGGCCAGAGCAGGCGACATTGAAGGAAATTTGAAACTGCTGGCTAAGGCTAAGCGTAAATTTGGTAAGATTGTAATTCACGTCGGCAGTAATGACACCCGGTTACGCCAATCGGAGGTCACTAAAATTAACATTAAATCGGTGTGTAACTTTGCAAAAACAATGTCGGACTCTATAGTTTTCTCTGGGCCCCTCCCCAATCAGACCGGGAGTGACATGTTTAGCCGCATGTTCTCCTTGAATTGCTGGCTGTCTGAGTGGTGTCCAAAAAATGAGGTGGGCTTCATAAATAATTGGCAAAGCTTCTGGGGAAAACCTGGTCTTGTTAGGAGAGACGGCATCCATCCCACTTTGGATGGAGCAGCTCTCATTTCTAGAAATCTGGCCAATTTTCTTAAATCCTCCAAACCGTGACTATCCAGGGTTGGGACCAGGAAGCAGAGTTGTAGTCTTACACACCTCTCTGCAGCTTCTCTCCCCCTGCCATCCCCTCATTACCCCATCCCCGTAGAGACGGTGCCTGCTCCCAGACTACCAATAACCAGCAAAAATCTATTTAAGCATAAAAATTCAAAAAGAAAAAATAATATAGCACCTTCAACTGCACCACAGACTAAAACAGTTAAATGTGGTCTATTAAACATTAGGTCTCTCTCTTCTAAGTCCCTGTTGGTAAATGATATAATAATTGATCAACGTATTGATTTATTCTGCCTAACAGAAACCTGGTTACAGCAGGATGAATATGTTAGTTTAAATGAGTCAACACCCCCGAGTCACACTAACTGTCAGAATGCTCGTAGCACGGGCCGGGGCGGAGGATTAGCAGCAATCTTCCATTCCAGCTTATTAATTAATCAAAAACCCAGACAGAGCTTTAATTCATTTGAAAGCTTGACTCTTAGTCTTGTCCATCCAAATTGGAAGTCCCAAAAACCAGTTTTATTTGTTATTATCTATCATCCACCTGGTCGTTACTGTGAGTTTCTCTGTGAATTTTCAGACCTTTTGTCTGACTTAGTGCTTAGCTCAGATAAGATAATTATAGTGGGCGATTTTAACATCCACACAGATGCTGAGAATGACAGCCTCAACACTGCATTTAATCTATTATTAGACTCTATTGGCTTTGCTCAAAAAGTAAATGAGTCCACCCACCACTTTAATCATATCTTAGATCTTGTTCTGACTTATGGTATGGAAATAGAAGACTTAACAGTATTCCCTGAAAACTCCCTTCTGTCTGATCATTTCTTAATAACATTTACATTTACTCTGATGGACTACCCAGCAGTAGGGAATAAGTTTCATTACACTAGAAGTCTTTCAGAAAGCGCTGTAACTAGGTTTAAGGATATGATTCCTTCTTTATGTTCTCTAATGCCATATAACAACACAGTGCAGAGTAGCTACCTAAACTCTGTAAGTGAGATAGAGTATCTCGTCAATAGTTTTACATCCTCATTGAAGACAACTTTGGATGCTGTAGCTCCTCTGAAAAAGAGAGCTTTAAATCAGAAGTGTCTGACTCCGTGGTATAACTCACAAACTCGTAGCTTAAAGCAGATAACCCGTAAGTTGGAGAGGAAATGGCGTCTCACTAATTTAGAAGATCTTCACTTAGCCTGGAAAAAGAGTCTGTTGCTCTATAAAAAAGCCCTCCGTAAAGCTAGGACATCTTTCTACTCATCACTAATTGAAGAAAATAAGAACAACCCCAGGTTTCTTTTCAGCACTGTAGCCAGGCTGACAAAGAGTCAGAGCTCTATTGAGCTGAGTATTCCATTAACTTTAACTAGTAATGACTTCATGACTTTCTTTGCTAACAAAATTTTAACTATTAGAGAAAAAATTACTCATAACCATCCCAAAGACGTATCGTTATCTTTGGCTGCTTTCAGTGATGCCGGTATTTGGTTAGACTCTTTCTCTCCGATTGTTCTGTCTGAGTTATTTTCATTAGTTACTTCATCCAAACCATCAACATGTTTATTAGACCCCATTCCTACCAGGCTGCTCAAGGAAGCCCTACCATTATTTAATGCTTCGATCTTAAATATGATCAATCTATCTTTGTTAGTTGGCTATGTACCACGGGCTTTTAAGATGGCAGTAATTAAACCATTACTTAAAAAGCCATCACTTGACCCAGCTATCTTAGCTAATTATAGGCCAATCTCCAACCTTCCTTTTCTCTCAAAAATTCTTGAAAGGGTAGTTGTAAAACAGCTAACTGATCATCTGCAGAGGAATGGTCTATTTGAAGAGTTTCAGTCAGGTTTTAGAATTCATCATAGTACAGAAACAGCATTAGGGAAGGTTACAAATGATCTTCTTATGGCCTCGGACAGTGGACTCATCTCTGTGCTTGTTCTGTTAGACCTCAGTGCTGCTTTTGATACTGTTGACCATAAAATTTTATTACAGAGATTAGAGCATGCCATAGGTATTAAAGGCACTGCGCTGCGGTGGTTTGAATCATATTTGTCTAATAGATTACAATTTGTTCATGTAAATGGGGAATCTTCTTCACAGACTAAAGTTAATTATGGAGTTCCACAAGGTTCTGTGCTAGGACCAATTTTATTCACTTTATATATGCTTCCCTTAGGCAGTATTATTAGACGGTATTGCTTAAATTTTCATTGTTACGCAGATGATACCCAGCTTTATCTATCCATGAAGCCAGAGGACACACACCAATTAGCTAAACTGCAGGATTGTCTTACAGACATAAAGACATGGATGACCTCTAATTTCCTGCTTATAAACTCAGATAAAACTGAAGTTATTGTACTTGGCCCCACAAATCTTAGAAACATGGTGTCTAACCAGATCCTTACTCTGGATGGCATTACCCTGACCTCTAGTAATACTGTGAGAAATCTTGGAGTAATTTTTGATCAGGATATGTCATTCAAAGCGCATATTAAACAAATATGTAGGACTGCTTTTTTGCATTTACGCAATATCTCTAAAATCAGAAAAGGTCTTGTCTCAGAGTGATGCTGAAAAACTAATTCATGCATTTATTTCCTCTAGGCTGGACTATTGTAATTCATTATTATCAGGTTGTCCTAAAAGTTCCCTAAAAAGCCTTCAGTTAATTCAAAATGCTGCAGCTAGAGTACTGACGGAGACTAGAAGGAGAGAGCATATCTCACCCATATTGGCCTCTCTTCATTGGCTTCCTGTTAATTCTAGAATAGAATTTAAAATTCTTCTTCTTACTTATAAGGTTTTGAATAATCAGGTCCCATCTTATCTTAGGGACCTCGTAGTACCATATCACCCCAATAGAGCGCTTCGCTCTCAGATTGCAGGCTTACTTGTAGTTCCTAGGGTTTGTAAGAGTAGAATGGGAGGCAGAGCCTTCAGCTTTCAGGCTCCTCTCCTGTGGAACCAGCTCCCAATTCAGATCAGGGAGACAGACACCCTCTCTACTTTTAAGATTAGGCTTAAAACTTTCCTTTTTGCTAAAGCTTATAGTTAGGGCTGGATCAGGTGACCCTGAACCATCCCTTAGTTATGCTGCTATAGACGTAGACTGCTGGGGGGTTCCCATGATGCACTGTTTCTTTCTCTTTTTGCTCTGTATGCACCACTCTGCATTTAATCATTAGTGATCGATCTCTGCTCCCCTCCACAGCATGTCTTTTTCCTGGTTCTCTCCCTCAGCCCCAACCAGTCCCAGCAGAAGACTGCCCCTCCCTGAGCCTGGTTCTGCTGGAGGTTTCTTCCTGTTAAAAGGGAGTTTTTCCTTCCCACTGTAGCCAAGTGCTTGCTCACAGGGGGTCGTTTTGACCGTTGGGGTTTTACATAATTATTGTATGGCCTTGCCTTACAATATAAAGTGCCTTGGGGCAACTGTTTGTTGTGATTTGGCGCTATATAAAAAAATTGATTGATTGATTGACTTTACGGACAGACCTCGTACTTGTTTTTGCTTCAGTGACATCTCAAACATTATGAAAAGTGATCCTATTGTATAATGCACCAAAAAAAAAAAAAAAAAAAAAGTCAGGGGATGTACTCCGTCTGTCTCTTCTCTCGGTGGCGCGTCTTTTCCCTCTGGCTCCCACGTATCGGACCTTTTTATTGTTTTTCAAAAACCTGATTGATTTGAATCACGTGTGCTTGCATGAGCCTGTCGATTGCATCATTTGCTTGTAAGCAGCCTTTGTGTGAGGTGTGTGTCGTGCGCTCGGCGTTTTTTCATTCCAAGGAAAAAGACAGAACAACTGGAGCAGCGCGACTGCATCATAGTTTGACAGACACTGGGCGACAGCCAGGTGGAAACCATTTGGATTAGGAACGGTACAACCGTAAGATGTCCGCACAACGGTGGAGAGCAAGCCACGCTCCGGTCCACACTCACACTGCTACCACCCACAGAATGGGTTCCCTTGTGATTACAACTCTAATTTTTTTACACAAGCTAGATCAGCTGATTACCCCGCCCCCCCTCCCCCCCATAAAAAAATGTAATTGGCGCGATAACTCGTCTTTGGCGCTGAGCGTTACTATCTGAAAAGACGCGTTTAAGCGTTAATGGCACTCAATGAGTTAAGGGGAAGACATCGGTAGGTTTCATAATCACCTTTTACATAAACCAATCATATCTATGCGATCTTCCATAATTAGATCATTTATGAACAGTGATTTTGAAGACAGTGACCTTACGTTAATGAGACCCAAAATTAGGCTTGGGTTCATGAAGTTCCACATGGGTTGAAGGTAGCAGACACAGAATATTTGATGTTGCAGAAACAGCTAGTGGGGCACCTTCAATTTTACTGTTTTCCAGTGTATTAATGGGAACTATATTTGCCAAGTATGTCCCTCTATGCTCTTTATACATCTGCAGAAACAAACCACAGTCTTAACTTGAAAAATTTCCCTTCCTGGCATATACATACACTGTCACCATAGTGGATTTCCTGCACTATTTTCCCCACTAGGCTAATGGATTTCACACCAACATTAATGGTAGGCCCTGTATGATCACCAGTCACCTGCTCTGTGGCTTGCTGTAGAGTCCTAATGTTACCCTCCCTGCAGTCTTCTATGTTTGCAGATAATATGACGGCACCTTCCCCAGTAGGGTGAAGGCCGTCCGGCATCAGCAAGCCATGGCGACACTAGAAAGAGGGTCGGTCATCAATCAAACTAAAGCCTTGCTGTCTACAAAACTGCGCTAGCCATCTATTCAACAATGCCAGCCTGCTAAACACCTCATCATTACCCCGAGAGGAGAGGGGACCAGACACTATTAATTGATGCTGCCACATCATTCTGGCAAGGTCACAAGTCCTCTCTATGTCAATTTTTTGTGAACTCTGATTGTCTCATCCTAATGTCATTAGCACCAACATGAATAACTGTCGGACTATCCTTGTGCAATGTCAGCACCCTAAGGTGAGAGGCAATGCTGGGTGCTCTGGCCTCAGGAATACGCTTATCATCAGCTGGTGTCTGTAATCTAATTTTGCGAGTGATCAAATCCCCTATCACTAATGCACGGTGTTTTGGCCTGGAGATCGGGGTAGAAGCTAACTGTGGGCTTGGAGGGCTATCAGCAGGTATATTCAAGGCTGAAAAAGGTTCACAATTGGCAATGATGACTGTGAACTGGGTACCACAACCGGGCACCAGGCCTTACAAGAGTTCTTCTGCCTAACAACAGTCCAAAAGCTGTCATCTGCAGCTGGCAGAGCTAAGTTAATGCGAATGGGTGTGCAAACTGGCCCTGCACTCAGCTTGTCTGGAGTGCCCGTGATGACAAACTCCACTGAATTAAGAAGCTGCTCTAACTTATGGACACAGCTTTCCAAGAGGGCCACCCTTTCTGTCAGAATCATGTAAGATTGATATAAAGTGCTGTGCACCAAGAGAGCCTAAACGTGTAGCAAAAGGTAGTGAAGCTAAGCTCTAACAAAAAGCTAACCGCGATTCACACAGTGGTAAAATAATGAGCTAAAATAAGTACCTATTGCACCTCAGCTCTAATAGAAGTGATAGACAGGTAACAGAAATAAAAGAAACAATTACAAACTTGTATTAATTAGAAGAGTGCTGTTCAGTCTGGTCACTGAGGAAGCAGTCTATCCTGTTTCTTTATTCCAGGGTCATTTTAAACAGTAGGTGAGACCAAAAAATGTGCACAAATAATCACTAAAAATTAAGAAATGTTCCTGAACAATAAAAGTCGATGATACTTTTGGACTCCTTTTGGACTAGATAATTTTATATTTGGCTAAAGGGGTAGGTGTTAATAAGCTTTGCTTCTGCCTATACCCTTTCAGGCATACCGATGCATTGTAATCATTTTCTTTCTTCGTTGTAAGTTTTTTGTTGTTGTTTTGGACTGTGTGTGTGTGCTGAATAAATTCATTCATAAGTGCGCACGTGAAGGGTAACAACTGTCTGAAGCTTGCACTTTATTCCAGCCCTGAGCTGCAGCCATATTGGTGTGATGTCATTGGGAGAACAGGACCTGCTGATTCAAGCCCAAATCAATAGCAAACACAGCAGAGGACGACCTGTTTTTGGATTTTTTTTTTTTTTTTTCTAGTGTGGAGCTTTTTTTTTAAGTAAGTCTTAAGGTGATTCTGAAGAAGCTGTGGGGGATACAGCCTTATGGTTTGAGTCTTACTTAGACTACAATGAGGGAGACCGAACCTTGGAAGAAAACCTTCAGTCTGACAACAGTCACTATATTGGCAGACTTCAGAACACAGAATGGTGATTATTTAAAAAAAATAAAAACAAATAATGCAGGCAATTTTGGCATACGGGTGGTGATGATAAACTGTTTTTTTTTTTGTTTTTTTTGCTACGTTTTTGATGATAAACGACTAATAAAAAATTTCAAAGAAGTTAGTTTTACTATCCTTGACATCAGAAAAAAGTGATGTAGTGTGGATTTTTTATGTTTTCTTTTTTTTTTCCTAGAAACAGGTACATACATTTCAAGTCTGAAAATGACAGCACCTGCGAGGGACTGAAAATATCAGCTATTTTTAAAAGAAATCTTGTTTCCTTCTTGAATACAGTTAGTGTACTGTATGTTAGTAGCGTAACATGTTATTAAATATTAAAACCATTCACACACTGAGTAAATATAAAGACTTACCTGTTTGTTTCAGTGGGATCATCTTCACAGTCTGACAAAAATGTGTCCACACATAAAGCCTGATTTTGGAACACAACATCTGAAAATAATTTAATTCCTTGTCCTGGCTGAAGAAAAGTCCCCCTGTGACACCGGCAGTTTGTGTCAAGTTGCAGCGCCGACACAGGTGTGATGCATTGATTGCATCTGTGGGTGCTGGTCCAAGGCTTTGCTGTGAGCAGGGCCTCCTTTCCCTTCACTGGGCCACTTTGCACTGCAAGTTGAAACATTTGCAGCACCTCAACTGCTCATAAGGTCTCGGTTACCACAAGCGTCAGTAGATTCTGTCTGCACGCAATGAAATTATCCAGTGATCCACATTGAAATAGAGTAGAATAATGTTAAAATACTTAGTTATGCCTCCATGTGGAGTGGAAACACCTCACGACACTGTGCACGCACGCTTGTCAATATAAGTGTTCCACCTGCCAATCAAAGGGGTTCTGACTGCCAGACTTAACTGTTCTGACACGTATCATACAGTGCAGCACTGACCCGAACCACTCTGTGGAAACGGGGCTGTCAGTAGCCTGTAAAAATCCATAAATTAGCCATATCATTGTTTAAGTTGCAGTGTTCAAAGAGTGTGAAAAAAAGTAGCACCACTCGTCCACAATCCACTCATTCTGACGCACGTAATCCTTAGGAAACTGAAACCAGCTGACTCCACCTGCAACAGTGTTTTAATAAAAACTTGCAACAAGCACATCCAGCTGGCATAACTTCAGATATTAAGCACTTAAACATAGAAATAGGTCTGATCACTAACCAAACAAATGGTGCTGTTAAAATAATGGTTCTCCTGCTATCACTTTGTCCTTCTTCTCCAGTGTCGGGAGTCCCTGCTTTTTATCTATTCAGGCTGGGAAAGCATTAATTTCAAACTGCTGTTTAATTTTAGTTTTAAATACTCAAAAGCAGGTGTTTGCAAAATACACCAGGTGCAATAAAGGACATATACATTTTTTTGTTCTTTGGCTAACAAAACTGAAGCAGACTGATTTTCCTAAACCCATCCTAGAAAACGGAAGTGATTAACAGAAACATTGTTTTCAACATGACAATATATTAATGCAATGTTTTTAAACCACTGTGCCGTGGCACACCAGTGTGCCGCGAGATATTACAAGGTGTGCCGTGAAAAATTATACCGTGGAAATTGGTCATTACTTGGTATCGAAGCGGCACATTGTCAAGGAACTGTGATTTAAAAGTAATGTTTCTTCCGTGTCTGTCAGTGGCAGCAGATAGCTAATTTCCTTAATGCTTTGAGACAGGAGATGTGATGCAGCTGTAATGATGCGTGAAACAGGTGGACATGGAGACATTTTGAAGAGGATTAATTCAAATTCTGAACTGGGCCCAGGACAAAATTCAGGTCCTGATGAAGGCTCGAGTATGGGAGGGAGCCAAAAGAAAATAAAGACAGCGAACTCAAGGCAGTACAGTGAATGCTATCTATCATTCAGATTTAGTTTTACCGGGGATGCGACAACACTGACTCCGTTGTGCCTGGTGTGTGATGAAAAGCTAGCAAACAGTGTCATGATTCTGATGCCATCTCCAAAGGAAACACCAGACACTTCAAAACAAGCATGTGGACTATTTTGTTCACCTGTGTGAAAACAGGGAGAAGCATACAACTTTAATGAAGAAACACCACAAAGGTGAATGAGTGAGCCCTCACAGCTAGCTATCATGTTGCTGAACTTGTACTAAATCAAAAAAGGTGCAGTCTGTGGCAGAGTCATTAGTATTACCTGCCTGCAAAGCCATTGTTCGGGAGATGCTCGGTTCTGATGCAGTAAAAGAAATGGCCAAAGTCCCTTTCACAGATAACACAATTGTCAGATAAACTGATGACATGTCTGCAGACATTGAAAATGTTGTTTTGGAAAAGATACACATCTGTCAGAAATTTGCTTTGCAACTTGATGAATGAAAGAAAGAAACATGTAGCAGATTAAACTGTAATATAAATTTTGTCTTTGGGTAACTTTTTCCTTTGGGAAAACAGGAAAAGAAATTGCAATTCCTCTTTTGTTAAAAGAAAGGATATTCATATTGAAGGATCAGAGTCCTTCCTCAAGGTGACACTGAGTTTCTCTCCCAATGTTGGTCATTTTTAATTACCTTTTGTCATCTGGCTGGTTGAGCTGATCTGGTTTTGTGGTAAGACATGTACAAGAATGCTTTGAGGGCCCCCTCGGAAGACATGAGATTTTTGCCATGTTGGCCTGGTTCCTGCACATTATTAAAATGTGTGACGGTAGCTTAAAGGTGATAGACAGATTCCATGTAAATTTCATGACAAGATGGTCATTAGGTTAAAGAAGAGTTGAGCTTACTTTGGTGGTGATTTGAAACTGCTTAAGAATATTTACTTCACCTCTTTCTTCAGTGGGGTTATACACTACATACATCTTCTCTTTTTAGCTGATTAAAAATACAAGAGATATCCATTTGATTTGAAGTCGTCACTGTGAGCTATGTGATGAGTAAATTCACTAAGTTTAACATCATGTCCAAGATCCAGTGGCAGGCACAGATAACCAAAAAATTAACTTAAATAACAGATAATCAGATAACTGAAAAGTTATCTTTGATAAAGATAAAATGATAAACCACCCAAAAATGTATCAGAAGTTACAGATAACCGATAAATTCCAGTCTCTGGTACATTTGCAACTACTAATAAACTGAATTTGAGTTTTAACACCATGATCATTTCTGGTAGCATCAAAAGTGACAACAGACCCAAACAATGAACCTACACTTCTGTTTTTGAACATCCTGCCCCCTGCTGGAAGCTCTTGTTTACTACATGGCTTCCAGCACAGAAGCAAGCTGAGAGCAGCCATAAAGCACAGCTCTCTACCAATCACAATGCTCCAGTCAGGCGGAGGTCTTGGAAAATAAAGCAGTGCTGACTTATGGTTTTGATTAATAAATAACATTAATACTGATAGAATAACTCCATTAATGTCAATTCTGTCATTTGTACAAAGTTAAAATATAACATATATCTTTTATTGTTGAATAATGCATTAATTCTGAGGGTATGTAACAAACACAGACAGATTGCAAAGGATTCTGGGTAAAATGCGCCTCTGCTAAACACTGATTGGTTCAGTCATTTTATGTAAACCAACACATTAATGTGACGTGTGTCGTGTGTTGGTGTTTACAGATAAATGTGCTTTTGTAAAATATTCCATATTTTTATTTGTAAAAACAGGCATTTTTACACAGCCCCAGAAGTGTCATCGCAAAATGTTTTGAATGTGGAGAGAATGTGCACTCATTTTATTATATTGTAAAACGTGCACTCAATATTGTCTTGACATATAAATGTTGGCTATTCTCCCTATTGACGTTTCAAATCCCACAAAACCTTGGAGAGGTCGCTGCGCTGCAAGATTTCAGTAACATTAAGAACTGTATTGAGACGCAGTTCACCTTTATCTACAGAGGATTTTTTTGTCTAAGTGCGGAGGGTTTTTCTTAAAGCAGCTCATCTTTGTTTTGCAGTGGATAGAACTACACATCAGCTACGAAACATTTAACAGGTAAGTGCTCAACTGATTTTAAGTTTTATAAATATTTATAGCTGTTCAGCTTTATTTACCACGTTATCGGTCTAAAAATTATCGCGTTCACACCGGGCACGACCAGATGCCACAAAGTCACTTCGGTCGTGTGGCGACGGACGCGCCACCATCGCCAGGTGTGTCGCTCTGCTTTCGCTGCGAAAATTCACCCCAGTGCGTCATCAAATAGGAGGAGCTTCCATTCCGCTCGCCGGTTTCGGTTGTCAGTCAAGTTAACATGACGGACCTTGATCACACGGAGCAAACTGTGGTGCTCCCAATTCAGGGAGTATCATTATTTCCTGCAGGAGCTGTATCTGGATGACGCCATTTTCAGCGGTCCTTCCGCCTCTGCAGGACCCAGTTTGAGGACCTCCTGTCCCATTCACGCACATGTAAACAATTAAAAAAAAAGAAATTCTGTTGCTTGCTGTGGGGTTGCGCCTTGCTTTTCCCCAAAAAAACTATGTCATAATTGTGTTTAGAAACTAGTCACCATTTGCTTTATTATGCATCTGTGTAGTTAATAAGTAAAATAATCTTCATGGACGATTCGCTCGCGCGCACGTAATAAAGAAAATAGCTGTGGGGCTGCTGCTCGCCCTCCCCTCAAACTCTGTCATAATTGTGAAATAAAGTCCTGCTCACAGGCTGGCTACCAGAGACAGGACATGTTCACATCCTCAGTCAAACTCCAGACATCTCCACATCACTACATATTCAGTCCCTGATTGGTCATCGACAAGATGAAAAAGTTCAGATTTTTCAACTTGGGGAGGAGGGCAATGCGACGTGATGCGACGCAATATCGTGCCACAAATGCGCCAGTCGCTCAAAATCGCTTCACTCACGTTGCTTCATTCACGTCCATCGTGTCGCGCTGCATGGCTTGGCGCCAAAAAGCGTCCTTCCATAGGGATTACATGGCAATCTGTCGCTGCTCTTGCTCGCGTCGTGCCCGGTGTGAACGCGGCATAATACATATATTCACTTTAACTGAACAACAACACCAGAAATACAATACTCACTAATACAAACCAGGAAAATCATAATGAGGAATCAAACTGTGAAATTTTAACACCCGGTTTTAACACTTTCCGATGCATTCTTACTGGCTGAATTTGAGGTATTTAAAACACTCTTATTGGTAGCAGATACTGGATCAGTTGTATCTGAAGTTTTATTGATTGACATGTGATGCTTCTCCATTCATTTCTGTGCTCAGAATAAACTATGAACTTTGTACATGAGAATACATTGAATTTTCGGGGAGATTTGAGCTTTGTTTGCATTGAACTTTGTGACATTTGTGCTCCTTTGTGATGAATTAGGAAATAGGGCAACTTGATATGCTTTATGATGTCATACGTTTGGTTGAATTTCATGATTATGTGTTATCATGCCCATGGTTGGACTCAATATAAATTAACTCTACTTAAAACCTAAATAGGTAAAGAGCTTTTGACAAAATGTGAAATTGTGTTTAAAAAAAAACAAAAAAAAAAAACAATATAACAAGAACACAGAATTAATTAACACAAATTAAAATTGCTATTACAATTTAAATTTTTACAGACGTGTATGAACGTGCGGGGTTTTTTTTTTGGTTTGTTTGTGTGTGTGTGTGTGTGTGTGTGTGTGTGTGAACAACATATTTCAAGACTCTTGATTGGACCAAATTTCGTGGATCTGATGTTACATCTATTCACTTTAACAGCAAAGCCAGGAATACAGTACACACAAAGGCAGGGAAACTGTAACAAGGTATCAAACAGTCAAAATGAGAAACTCTCTGGTTTTTAACACTTTATGAATTATTCTCCCTGGCTGAATTTGAGTTGTTGAAAATTCTCTTCCTGGTAGTAGACACAGGATCAATAGTATCTCAAGTTTTATTGACTGAAGTCTGATGTTACTCCATTCACTGCTGTGTTCAGAATAAACTATGAACTTGGTCTTTGAGGATACATTGAACTTTCTGTGAGATTTGAGCCTTGTTTGCATTGAGCTCTGTGATGTGTGCTCTGTGATGAATTAGGAAATGGGGCAACTTTATACTCTTTATGATGTCATCAGCTTGGTTCCATTGCTATGTGTCATCATGCCTGTGATCTGATCCAATATATATTAGCTCTATTTAAATAGTTAAAAGAAAGCTTTTGATAAAATGTGAAATCTTGTAATGAAAAAACAAACAAAATATGAAGAACACAGAATTAACACTGAATTAAAATGGTCAATTTCTCAGTTTTTGTGCCATTGATATGCTTTTTATGATCTAAATGTGTAATAATTAGTTGCATTTCTTCATGATATACCTCCATAAATTCATTTATTTATTACTTTTTATCATTTTAACACCAGAAATATTTTCTTTGTTATTTTCTTCTCTGAGAACAGTGTCACAACCGAGAACACAGAGATATGAATCCAAAAACATTTCTTGTCAACAGCACATTGCTCCATTTGAGCCACACTCACTAAATGGCTTTATCATTTTACAAGTATGTGCACGTACATGTATGTAGGTTTTTGGTTTTATATGTGAATGAGCAACTTGAATGGAGGGGTTTGGCATGAACCAACAAATAATTGATTGCATTTTTTTTGTGTGGAAGAAGGAACATTCATCACAAATGCAGGCTAGTGCATTTTCTGCAGTGTCAACAACTTGTCGAGAAATAATGCATGACACACACAGAAAAAAATGAATATGTAGAATTTTAAGGTCCATAAACAAACCTGAAGCTGTGTTTAACAGTGTGGATCCAATAAAAATGAGATGCAGACAGTTTGCTGTGAGTGGTTTAGAGTTTGATGGGTTGGAATATGAGTTGAAGTTAATGTGGTTGAACGTTCTCTTATACAATTTTTCCTTCTTGTTTTGTTTATCAGTGATTATCTTTGAGTGTGCTGCATTTTGACATACAGGAGATTAGCTTTTATCCCCTGCTGGCCAAAAGCCTGAAGGGATGTTATGTCGTGGCGATTTCTGTCTGTCGGTCTGTGGGCATTCTGAAATCAACTCCTCCCACCCTGTTAGGAGAAATTTTGTGAAACTTGGTACAAGTCATTGTTACAGATTGGTCATATACATATGATCATATTGTTCGAGTTGGGTACATTTTCGAAGAGTTATGGCATTGAGTAATAATTTAGACTCTGTCAGTTTCATGAGTATATAAATATGATCATATTGTTCGAGTTGGGTACATTTTTCGAAGAGTTATGGCATTGAGTAAGAATTTAGACTCTGTCAGTTTCATGAGTAGGGATAGGTATCGATAAGATTTTCTGGATATCGATGCCATTACCGATTCTGATTATTGAGCCGATTCCTTACAATTCCCTTATCGATACCTTCTGCGAATTTTCTGTGTACTAAATGTAGGCTTTGCAGGCTTTCTATGTCAACAATATTTTATTGAGTCTGAAACTAAATTAATATGAAATTGGTCAATGGATCCTTGATCTCTGGATATAAATAAAAATTCATAAAATCTGTACATGGTCAGTGGATCTCTGGACATACATAAATAAAAATAAACAAAATCTGCAGTTTTTGTCAAAAGCATTTCCTTTCAGATAGTGAGACAAATTTAACTCCATAGCCTCTGAGCTGAGCTCTTACAGACAGCTGCGCTGCACATCAACATCAGTGTAATTCATAAAGAAAGGAGGGCAACTTATTTTGGGAGAAAACAAAAAAAAAATGTTTTGGTCTGTTGTAATTTGTTGTCTGTATTACAACGCTTGGAAAGAGGTATCATTTGATTTAAAACGGCAATTTGCTTTGAATTAATTAATACCGACCAGCCTCTATCTCTCTAACATGACTCGGCAGAGAGTGGTGCAGCGTTTTGAGCTGTGCGGATGGAACTGATGACAATTCTTGTTTCTTGCCCCAACAAGACAAGCTTTTTTTAATTCCTTATGAAAACTGTTAACAGAATTACATAAGTGGAGGTGAAATGCAAACATTTCGCAGTACTCATCCTGACCCGCTTCTTGTGTCTACTTGTGAAAATTGTTATATGCTGTGTTCAAATAATGTGCTTTACCTTGGAAAGTAGTGGTAAATCTAACACAACAACAACAACAACAAAAACAAAGCTTATACAGTGTTACAAGATTGAAAATTGGCAAAGTAGCTCTGAGAAACTGAGGGCCTGAGAAACTAAGAGCTTGTACATACATGCAAATCAGCTCACCAGCTGATTTGCAAGACACAGCGGTCAAAAAGCTATAAATGTATTACGCACAGTGATCAGTGAAAGCAGACGGAGAGCCTGTGATGGCAATCCCACGTGCTCAAACAGTGTGTAACTATCAGGATTGCTCCACTAGTTTGCATGTGAATGTTACTGGATAACTCTGTTGCTTTCTCGGCATAAAGCACTGTATACCATATCAACACAGTGCACATGTGTGGGCAGGCGCTCATGCCCTCATGAGGACTGGCCAGCGTCTGAGTGTGCGGCACAGTGTGCAATTTTTTTAAATATGAATTGCTGCTTTCTGGTTTGTAGCAAAGTCCCACCACAGCACTACTTGATTTGTTAAACGTCATAAGTTCAACCTGTCAGTGCTGAAGGTCGCTGTCCCACAGACTGGCAGAGAAGAAGATAGCGGTGTGCAGACAAGAAGTGTGTATTTATTCATATGTTCATTTGTTCATCTTCATACATAATGTTATTTACAGTTCCTTGCATTTTTTTTGTGTGAAGGTTATGCTCAGAGTCTCTGTGAATTGATCATATGATGCAAAACATTTAAATAAATATTTGTGTTGAGTGTGTTACATTAAATTGTTATACCTTTTTGATACTTTTTACTGCAGTCAGATATCAGCCTCCAAACCTAGGCGATAATCTGTATCGTCCCTTAGGGCCCCTTCACACATAGTACAAATACGAGGTCTGTTAGAAAAGTATCCGACCTTATTATTTTTTTTAAAAACCATATGGATTTGAATCACATGTGATTGCGTCAGACAAGCTTGAACCCTCGTGCGCATGCGTGAGTTTTTTCATGCCTGTCGGTTGGGTCATTCGCCTGTGAGCAGGCTTTGAGTCAGGTGTGATCCACCCCTCTCATCTATTTTTTATTGCGAATAAATGTCTGAACGATTTGGAGCTTTGCTGCATCATTTTTTTTTTCCAGAAACTGTGAGAGACCTCCAGGTGGACACCCTTCGAAAAATTAATATGGCTTTCAGGGACGATTTTATGGGGATTAAAAAGATTACGGGGTGTTACTGCCACTTTAAGGACGGCCCACCACTGCTGAGAGCACGGCGCGCTCCCAGCAGTTGTGGGCCGACCAACCGACAGGCATGAAAAAACTCATGCGCACGAGGGTTCAAGCTTGTCTGACGCAATCACATGTGATTCAAATCCATATGTTTTTTAAAAAAAATAATAAGGTTGGATACTTTTCTAACAGACCTCGTAAGTACAACTCAGGGAGACTCACGACGAAACAGCTTGTATGAGTGAACCACGAAAACATTGCGTCAACAGCAGGCATGCATGATCCCGGTGTGACGGTCCATGCATGTGACGGTGTCTTTCAAGCAAGAACACAGTGCAAGCAGTTCCACCACATCACGGCGCTGATGTGAAGAACAATCAAATAAAAACCAGCTGTGTAACTAGTGAATATCACTGGGATGATATAAATAATACATAAAAGAAGATGCAATACAGAACCCCGTGGTTAAATAAGCCTGTTTAAAAAAAAAAAAAAAATCACTCATGGGATTTGAACCCATAGGTTCTGATTACCAGACAGAAACGTGACCACTGCGTGACCATTGCTGGCCTGTAACCAGTGCGGAAACATGCCTGAAATCAACAAAGACATTGAGTAGGTGCGCTGTGTCCAGCCACTGCAGCCCGGTGCAAAGGATAAAGATGTTTTATGTATTCCATGTGAGGACAGCAGGCAGAGACACATGCTTCACGGTGGACTGTTGTAAGTTCATGTCCTTCCAAACATAGAACGTGTTCTGAAGCTGGATGTCCAGGAGCAGAGACCTTTACAGCCGTGGGCTGTGAGCAGACATGCCCCTCCTGTCTGTTCAGTGCCCAGACCAACGTGTCATTATGTGTGTTATGTGGTCATTCATTTTTGTTATTTGTTATGTACATGTGTATGTAGGTATTGTGGTATTACATATATACTAACGTATTACATATATACTTAACTGTCTTGGCGGTGGTTTCTTCGTTTGTAATGTGTGCACTGAGCTGTCAGCCTGCTGTCAGCGTGCTGTGATCAGCTGACAGGCCCCTCCCCGTGCTGTGTGTGATCAGACCTTGCTGTGATACCCATGTGATCATATCTGTACATATGTATAAGCATTTTATGCAAGTTTTGCCCCCCCCTCCCCCCCCCAGCATGCCAGATGTGTTCAGGGAAGTGTGTGTGTGTGTGGGGGGGGGGGGGGGGGACATGCACCACATGTTTGTGTGGCTTTTTGCAACAAAACAGTCATGGGGCACTTAGACAAATTTCACATCCAGCTTGACAGTGACTGACTGTTTTCGTGATGATAGTGCGAATGGCCACACATTTTGTAAGTGCCAAATGAGCGGGGCTCTCACAGCTCATGAGCAGGGCTCTCACAGCTCACAAACTTTGTCTTTCAGCCATTGGTGTGCACAAATAGTTGTAGCAACAGGTGTAAAAGCCATTGGAAGCAGCTACGATTTGACATGTTTTGCATACGATTCCTGCTTTATGCACACTTCATGTGCAGTTCTACCAAATTCGTAGTATGTGTGAAGGGGCCCTTAGAAAGTCATATCGGTTGACCCTTATTGAACAGCTTGTTTTCTTTCAGAAGCACAGACAAAACATGTTCCTTACTTTCCTTACTCATTAATTAATTTATTTTTAAAAGGCAAAAAAAAAAAGTTGCACTTTTTGGTTTTGTTTTGTTTCTGATCCCAAAAAATGATCAGATCTGTTGCTTAAACCTCTAGGGCAGACACCGTCATATACAATGGCGAAGACCAGGCTTTACTAAATTCTAATTAACTTTTTAATGATATGAGATAGAAACTTACTTTTTTTTGCTGAAAAGTTAACTCCGCGGATTTTCGAGCCAGCCATCGGACATTTTTGTACTCCTCATAGAAGCTGTATGATGGCGTCCACAATGTGAGTGTCTAATCAGAATTGGTTCACCATCACATGGTTTTAGCAGACAGACATAGCAGACAGACATTGCGTTGAGATGAAGACAAAAAAAACAAAACAAAACGCAGACTATTTTGTATATATTGTTCAAAATCTGCATTTGTGTTTATTGTTTGAACCTTTTTGTTGTACAGTCTTTCACACAATACCTCAAATTACCTTTATAAAGTGTCAAAACAGTTATTTATTATACTTTGCTGTGTGTTTTGAATAAATGTGTGTGGAAAATGATTTCCGCTTTACTTTTTCATTTCTTATTTCTGATTGTAAACCTTTATTACACTTATAAAACACAACAAAAGCATATATATTATGAAAGCACAGGTTGTCCTGAAAAAAAGGAGACATAAAACTTGATTGTGGGATGTAGGGAGAGCTGTTAACAGCAATAATAAAACATTTATCCCAGGCGAGTGAACTGTCCAAAAAATGCCCTCGGACCCCAAAGGGTTAAAAGCCTTTTGTGATCTGTGACACCACTAATCAGCAGGCTTTGCAAGTGCAGAAAAGTGGTTCACAGTCAGTAAAGGTGACTGTGGGCACCATGACTGGATGCTGAGCTTTTCAGGCTTTTTTCTCACCACAGTCCAAAAGCCATAGTCCTGTGCTGGCGGGGCTAAGCTAAAGCTAACGGTTGAAGTCACCCCCAGCATTAAACTCATGTGGAGTTCCTGTATCATTGAACATTTTTGTGTACAAAGTAAACTTAAACCAAGTACATGAATAGACCATTGTCACATTGTTTGGTGCATGCGTGCTTAGTACTCTGCGTAACTACAGGGGCCATGGCTGAATCTATGGATAATACTGCGGCAAACTTGCCAAAAGAAAAGTGGACAGAGTCCCTTTAACATGACCCAGATGTGACAATTAGAACAATAAGAAGATGCTGGCATCCCGTACGCACTGTGCGCACATTTTTTAATGGCTTTATTTGTGAAAATCATTCAGTATTACAACAGTAAAAATAGCTTGTGTGAAACTCCATTTAATGTCTTGATTCAAATGTGCTTCACACAAAGTATTGCTATGTTTGGGAGTGGGAAGCCGGAAAACAGCAGAGTTTTCTATCACCAAATGCAACATTCCATTCATTCATCAAAACATTCAAGTGTACTGCTCCAGTCATCATGAAAAGAAAATGCCAACTCTTTTTTTCAGGCGTTTAGAAATGGTGAAAGGTCCACTATAAAGCAGCTGAACTTGACCTCACCTGTTGGACTTTGTCCCTGCACTTGAAGGTCTCAGGGTCTCAGCGGCTTTTTCACCAGACACCTGCTGAATTCATCATAAATCTAAGTATCTCTGTCAGCGGGGCTTTTGGTCTTTGTTCGGGAGGCCATCAGGTCCTCCTCAGCCTGTGCTTTAGAGAGCCGTCTCTTGGACATGTTTTGGATGAATATGCACTTAATGCTGTGCACAACCCCCCACCGCCGCGTGCCGACAGTGGAGCTGGGACTTCACACTTTGTCATGCAAGATACGGTCCATTTAGCTCAGGCTGAGAGCTATTTTACTAAGCTAACCACTCCTAAAACACATGTATAATTGACTGCAGGGTTTATCAGCAATTACAGTAAAATGAGAACTAATGAGATTTAACCACATATAGTTTAACTAAAACGTGGAAGAATTCCAACCTTTTGGAGAAGTACTTGTAAGCCCGCGCAGCTTAGCTGGTTTATCCGGTACACTGTATAATTTTGGCCGACACTAGAGATTTGGACTCCACGACTAATCACGATAATGGCTGCGGAGTTTTTCGATCCAGGAATACTTCTGTGTGTGTGTGTGTGTGTGTGTGTGTGTGTGTGTGTGTGTGTGTGTGTGTGTGTGTGTGTGTGTGTGTGTGTGTGTGTGTGTGTGTGTGTGTGTGTGTGTGTGTGTGTGAACCAGTCTGCTGCTGGGGGAGGGTGTTCTGAACTGAGATGACTGACTCTCGCTGCTGTTCATGTAAGTTTGTGAGACACCTGTTCTGTCGCTGATATTTGCAAAGCCGTCGTTTATGTATTTCAGCCAACACAATGGAGGAAGGCAGTGGCTCCGTCACGACCTGAATCAAACATTTTAGAAAGCGCCACGTTAAATAATGCAAGTTTTTTTTTTTTTTAACTGGATAAGAAAGACAAAATCAGCCAGGTAATGCCAGTTTACCCAGACTGACATCAAATATGAGTAAATTAAGTATTTTTATAAAATGTTTTGGTCGTTTCGTGTTGAGTTTTGTAAATGAGGAAGTGACCATCCTGAAAGCGCTTTATGTATTCAGAGTGGGTGTACCATCTACTGTTCAAGAGATGAAACTCCAACCACTGACCATAAATTTATTTAATTCTTTCACCAAAATATCAAATCGATGCTTGCATCTTAGATGTACCTTCTGCCAAATTGTACCATTAGTTTCGAGGTCTCCACGATATATATATATATATATATATATATATATATATATATATATATATATATATATATATATATATATATATATATATATACACTCAACAAAAATATAAACGCAACACTTTTGGTTTTGCTCCCATTTTGTATGAGATGAACTGAAAGATCTAAAACTTTTTCCACATACACAATATCACCATTTCCCTCAAATATTGTTCACAAACCAGTCTAAATCTGTGATAGTGAGCACTTCTCCTTTCCTGAGATAATCCATCCCACCTCACAGGTGTGCCATATCAAGATGCTGATTAGACACCATGATTAGTGCACAGGTGTGCCTTAGACTGTCCACAATAAAAGGCCACTCTGAAAGGTGCAGTTTTGTTTTATTGGGGGGGGGATACCAGTCAGTATCTGGTGTGACCACCATTTGCCTCATGCAGTGCAACACATCTCCTTCGCATAGAGTTGATCAGGTTGTCAATTGTTGCCTGTGGAATGTTGGTCCACTCCTCTTCAATGGCTGTGCGAAGTTGCTGGATATTGGCAGGAACTGGTACACGCTGTCGTATACGCTGGTCCAGAGCATCCCAAACATGCTCAATGGGTGACATGTCCGGTGAGTATGCCGGCCATGCAAGAACTGGGACATTTTCAGCTTCCAAGAATTGTGTACAGATCCTTGCAACATGGGGCCGTGCATTATCCTGCTGCAACATAAGGTGATGTTCTTGGATGTATGGCACAACAATGGGCCTCAGGATCTCATCACGGTATCTCTGTGCATTCAAAATGCCATCAATAAAATGCACCTGTGTTCTTCGTCCATAACAGATGCCTGCCCATACCATAACCCCACCGCCACCATGGGCCACTCGATCCACAACATTGACATCAGAAAACCGCTCACCCACACGATGCCACACACGCTGTCTGCCATCTGCCCTGGACAGTGTGAACCGGGATTCATCCGTGAAGAGAACACCTCTCCAACGTGCCAAACGCCAAAGAATGTGAGCATTTGCCCACTCAAGTCGATTACGACGACGAACTGGAGTCAGGTCGAGACCCCGATGAGGACGACGAGCATGCAGATGAGCTTCCCTGAGATGGTTTCTGACAGTTTGTGCAGAAATTCTTTGGTTATGCAAACCGATTGTTTCAGCAGCTGTCCGAGTGGCTGGTCTCAGACGATCTTGGAGGTGAACATGCTGGATGTGGAGGTCCTGGGCTGGTGTGGTTACACGTGGTCTGCGGTTGTGAGGCTGGTTGGATGTACTGCCAAATTCTCTGAAATGCCTTTGGAGATGGCTTATGATAGAGAAATGAACATTCAATACATGAGCAACAGCTCTGGTTGACATTCCTGCTGTCAGCATGCCAATTGCACGCTCCCTCAAATCTTGCTACATCTGTGGCATTGTGCTGTGTGATAAAACTGCACCTTTCAGAGTGGCCTTTTATTGTGGGCAGTCTAAGGCACACCTGTGCACTAATCATGGTGTCTAATCAGCATTTTGATATGGCACACCTGTGAGGTGGGATGGATTATCTCAGCAAAGGAGAAGTGCTCACTATCACAGATTTAGACTGGTTTGTGAACAATATTTGAGGGAAATGGTGATATTGTGTATGTGGAAAAAGTTTTAGATCTTTGAGTTCATCTCATACAAAATGGGAGCAAAACCAAAAGTGTTGCGTTTATATTTTTGTTGAGTGTACATGCACCTGTATTTGTAGTGTAGACTTTCAGTGTTAATTCAAGGAGATTACCATGACTATCACATTATCCATTTAGGGTGGACAGCATTTTTTTTTCCAGAGTTCCTGCATTTTCAGTGTGTAGGTAAATTTACAAACTAAGGTTTTACTGTTGATATAGATTATCACTTTGCAAACGGTTTGCTTTAGACGTCACTCTATCTATCTATCATTTATCTATCTGCAATTTATAGCAAGTAATAAACAGAGTGGCAATTAATTAATCCATAGCTAGCTGGTATATTTTAATAATAACACCAAAATGGTCCTCAAAAGGCAACACTGCAGTGTACCTGTCAATATTTAATGTGATTTTGATATAATGGTGCAGACTGTTCTTTTTCTCTGTCTAAAACAGGCTGTTAGAGGCTCATTACTTTGTCACTGTGCTATGTTGTAATGAAACAATAATGCTACAACAAGAACCTAATGAGAAAATATCTAGTGTTGGAATGCCTGCCAAACTTTGTGATGTGCATTATCCAGCCTGTGCCTGCATTTGTGGCATGTGTAACAAGCCATGAGACCAAGGAAGGGCATCACTTTCAGAGCTGTCAGTGCACCACCTTATTGCACCATCCACATTACTTCATTAATAACGTGTGTCTGGGCTGTGGTAGCCTGGACACAGGCGTGCACAGTTCCAGCTACACAGCCGTACTGCATATACACACTTTGAAAAGATGCAACATACTTGGTATGCAAGTCCCACACACATTCCGAAGCAACAGGCTTGCACTAGCTATGTAGATCACTACATGTTTGGCCAGGCCATAGAATGGCAGGATGGTAAGTAACTTTTCTCACTGCCTTGTTTCCACATGTGTAGTCAGTTAGATGCAAAGGTGTCAAATCCAGCTTCAGAAAGTAAAAACCCTCCCATGTGTTACTTCTACCTGTGCATCTAAAACAGGTGATCTCAATAATTAGCTCATCGACCTGCCTGAAGAGCTGAACTAATTACAGTCAACTGGTTTATTGGGAAGATGGAACAAATATGTGGCTGTGTCTCTTTTGCCTCCAGGTCAGGTGGGAATCAGGTGAGGTGTGTGTCACCTGGAATTTGGTTGACACCTGCCGAGAGAGGGATCGAATGGGCTCTGACAGGGCACTCTCTGTCTTTCGGCCACTGGTGTGTGTGAATAGTTGTAGCGACAGGTATACGAGGCATTAGAGGTGGCTCCAATTTTTCACAAATGGCATGCAATTCCTCCTTCGTGCGCTAGTTAGCTTCAGTCGTGTGTGAAGAGGCCCTAAGAAATGTACTGAGCTTGAGAGATACTTTTATGAAAAAAGAAATTTTAAACCATGATCACAAGAGCTTTGCTACATTGACTGTATCAGGTGTCATTGTGTCAATACGTTTTATAGGGGATGGAGAGTAGTAGTTGCTTATGTTGAATAAAACTGATGTAGTAGCCTTTCACAAACATCTCACAGCATTTGTCTGGAATTTGTACCCAGTTTCTCTAACAGAACTGCAGCAATTTACCAAAGTCAACTTTAAATTCCTCTTTGGTCTTCCGTGCCCTAATATCTATCTGTAGTGCAAACTGAATGAATGAATGAATTATGGTGAAAATCCTTGTAGTAGTTTTAACGTAATCCTTCAAAGCCTTTATGAAGTGAAATCTTCTTCCAGAATTCGGATCCAGAGCCAGATCACTTCCAAAATTAAGTGCAGTCTTTCATGTGCTAATATCTATCTGTGGTGCAAATGCGCTGAGAATCCGAGAAGTAGTTTTGACGTAATCCTTCGAAGCCTATATAAAGTGAAATCTTGAGCCAGAATCTGGATCAAGATCACCTCGAAAATTCAGGGGAGTCTTCCATGGCTTAATATCCATGTGTGGTGAAAGTCTCATCAAAATCAAATGCAGTAGTTTTGATGTAATCTTTCTAAGAGGTAGATAAACAGACAGACAAATAAATAAACACGGATGATTTTATTACGTCCCTGGTGGATGTAATAATACAGTAATATATATATTGTGACTGTAATGCCCAGTCAAATTCCACACAAACACAGCTGCAAATGGTCATGCAATATTAAAATCATTACTGAAAAATCCCACATAAATAGAAGCCAGTTTTCATATTGATTATCATTAAAGTTGAAATTCATCACACATTTAATGTATTTATGCATATTTATCAGGTTTTCATCATTTGAATGTATTTATGGTGCATTTAATGTGTTTAACATTTGCACAGTACTGTGTATGTGTGTGTGTGTGTGTGTGTGTGTGTGTGTGTGTGTGTGTGTGTGTGTGTGTGTGTGTGTGTGTGTGTGTGTGTGCATGTGTGTGTGTGTATATGCATGGCTCATAAAACCTTTGATTCAATTTTTTATTGATTGATTCTGAAATTGTGATATAGAGAATAAAAATTACTCCCTGCTCAGAGTCCTGCTCTCATTGGACTGACATCTCTGTTATTTTGGACTTGTGGGATAGCTCGCGCCCACAGGTTGAGCTCGCTGGGCTACTTTCATCACCCTGCTCAGCATGCCACTCTCGTTGGAGCAACAACAGACAGATTGTGTCTCTTCCCAGGTAGATCTCTTTCAGTGCAGCTTCTTGTTCTGACTTTAACACAAAATTAACACCGAAGTCTTTCATCGCCAACTGTAAGTACTTTTGTGTTTTTAACCAATATCAGTAGTGGCCAGGCTCTCCCTACGCAATGGCACAATGTTGCTGTGCTATTGCGTAGATTTTTAAGTTTAGGTTGTTCCCTCTCTCTCTGTTTTACCAGGTAATTATTTATTTTTTCGCATTATTAAGAGTTCTGGAGCTTTGCCAAACCTTAAGCACAGGTGGTCTGTGAAATCTTCAGTCTGCAGACAGGACATTCTTCTTTTTTTTTTCTCGTATTGCGCATTTCATTTGCACTTTTTATTACTGTAATTTATTCAGTGTTTAGTGTATATTTATACATGCCATACAAAGTGCAGCTCAAGCCAAAGTCAAATTCCTTGTTTTCTGTGGATATTTGGCGAATAACAAAGCCTTTGAAAAATGGCTGTGGAGTTCAGCATTTCTACAACAGCTGCACTGATAATTTAACTGTACACCCTGTTGATAAAAACTCTTATCAAATCTGAATATAGGCATTTAACATGATTCATTTAAAGCTGCGGAGGTGGAGAGCAGCTAGTGGAGCAAACTGTGTTTTTTTTTTAATATACAAACACACTGTTGTGAAAGTGACGTGACACGGACCCACAACAGGGGGCGTTAATGAACGGACAATGGATAAGCTAAAATATAACAATTTAATGTTGTGAATCGCACAACAACGTACAGACAATAACAATATGGTGACTGTCAATCATACACCAGGTGACGTGTGGGCAGGCTCGACGATAGAAGACGCCTGGCGAGAGAAGAGCTGGATCCCCACACAGCTTCCACCACCAACGGAGCTGAAGAACACCGGAGCCGCCAAGCCCTGCGCCCCAGGTGGCCGCTGTCTTCAGCAGTCAGACCCGGTACTGCTGGCAGAAAACAGAGACAGTCCAGATGAGTGTGAGTTCGCACACTCAGTAATCCCACAGTCTGTCTTAAGTAAAGGAGGGAAAACCTCCACCTCCAATCACACACACTCGTGCAGCTCCTGGTCAACCACTTATCTGAGTTGGGGTGTGAGGCGAAGCCGTCGCTGTCACACCAAACGCCAATCCCCCAGATAAGGAAACACTCCAGGAAAACGGCTGCAAATAGAAGTTCAGGTTAAACACACACAGTGTCAGGCAGCAGAGAAATTAACTGAATGGTAGTTGATTTCTCGGCGAGGAGGTGGAGTTGCAGTCCGGTCTTTGTAGTGGTGGTGATGGGTGACAGCTTGTGTTGATTGATGACAGCTGTCACTTCCAGCAAAGCCGATGCCCTCTCGTGCTTGAAGCCCGCACTTCAAGCAGGGCACCATCTTGTGGTGGTGGGCCAGCAGTACCTCCTCTTCAGCGGCCCACACAACACACACTACTTCACTTTAAATGCAAAATAAGTCCATTTCACAAGATCAGTCTGGACCCTTTCTTTTAAAAGTCTTTATTTTACTCAGCTTGTGTCTTTGTAAACTTGTAGTGTCACCTGCTACATTAGTTAAGGGCATGCTTTGTGGTCTTCTTCCCTGTTTTTTGTGGGAGTGTTACAGCGCCACCTACAGGCCTGGCATATGTACCTCAGCTTTAAACGAAGCCTCAAGGCAAATAATTTGCCTCGGACATTTTTTGTAATTGAATTATTTGAATTACTCGATTAATCATTTCAGCTCTATTTATAAGTGAAGATATGTACAAGCTATTTAAGCAAATAAATATACATTCTAGATAAGGCACAGAGAAAATTAGATTACACATATTTGTATGAGTACAACCCATAGGATTTCAGTTATTACGAATGGTGGTCAGTTTTATTGCACATGTAATGTCAAAGTTATTGCACATGAGTGTTTAATGTTCTCACAGCCCAGGGAAAGAAAGTGTTTGTCATCCTGGAGGTTTGGCTGTGATTGACCGGTACCTCCTGTCCAAGGGGAGCAGACTGAACAGGTGATGTGCTGTGTGAGAGGGGTCTGAGAGGATGGCTCTGGATCATCTATCTCCTCAAGCTGGGGCAGGGGCAGCTGATGATTTTTTAGGCAGTGTTTTTCTCTCACTGCAAAGCCTTTCTGTCTGCAGCTGTACTTCCAGTTAACCACACTGTGACGCAGTATATCATCACACTTTCAATTGTAGCATGACAGAAGGCCACCAGCAGCTTCTGCTCCAGTCTGGTCTTCTGCAGGAGCATCAGGAAGTGCAGTCACTGCTGGGCCTTCTTTATAACAGCCATGGTGTTGGTGGACCAGGAGAGCTCTTCTTGGATGTGGACTCCCAGAAGCCCAAAAGATGAGACTCTCTCCACTGATGTTGATAGGGGCATAATCCCCCTGGTTTCTCCTATAGTCTATGATGGCCTCCTTTGTCTTTGTGGTGTTCAGTAGCAGGTTGTTGGCCTGACACCACTCTGACAGGTGCTGGACTTCCTCCCTGTAGGCAGTCTCATCTCCCCTCAAGATGAGTCCAATCACTGCCATGTCATCTACGAACCTGATGATGGTGTTTGTGGAATGATGGGGGACACAGTCATGAGTGTACAGAGGGTACAAGAGTGGACTCAGCACACAGCCCTGTGGTGAGCCTCTGTTGAGTGTGTGTGTGTGTGTGGGGGGGGGGGGGGGGGGAGAGCTTCACACGCTCTGGCCTGTTTGAGAGGATGTATTTAATCCAGGCACAGGTGGAAGGTGGACTGCGCAGGTCCAGTAGGTTGGTTAGCAGAATATCTGAAGTAATAGCGTTTAATGCTGAGCTATAGACTATGAAGAGTAATCTTGGATAGTTGTCAGGTGGCTCAGAGTGGTATGTAAGGTTATAGCAATGGTAACCTCAATGGAGGAATTGCTCTTGTAGGCGAACTGGTGGGGATCAAATGCAACAGGGAGACAGGACTTCATGAGCTGCAGGACCAGCCTCTGGAAGGCTTTCATCACCACTGATGTTAGGGCAATGGGCTTGTCATTGTTGCAGTTACTGTTGCCTGATGCCTTGGGGACAGGGATGATGGTGGCTGTTTTCAGGCAGGATGGGCCAGTGGCTTGAGTCAGGGAGAGGTTAAAGATTGTAGTGAGGATCCCTGAGAGCTGACTTGCACAGGCAGTGAGTGCCTTTCCAGTAACATCATGTGGGCCGGTGGCTTTCCTCTGGTTTACCTGGCGTAATACTCCATGTTGTTGAACAGTCATTGAGATGCTGCTGTAGGCTGGTGAAGGCATCGGTTTTCTGCAGGACTCAAAGTGTGCAAAGAAGCCATTTAGTTACTTTGCCAGCGAGGCAGCAGCACCCTTGTAGTTCGTGATGCTCTGGATTCCCCACCACACCTGCCGTGGGTTGTTGTCCATGAGGTATCTCTCTGGTTTCCTCTTGTATGCATCCTTTGCAGCCCTCATGCTTCTCTTTAAGTCTGTTCTGGCCCTGGAGTATAGCTCTTTGTCCCCTGATCTGAAAGCACTGTCATGGGCTCTGATGAGTAGCCGCACATCAGTCATCATCCAGAGTTTCTGGCAATTACATGCGCACCATCTGGATGGGCCTTCTGTAGTATTGTTATAATGATATGGAGGTGTGTCAGAGCTATGCCTGGTTTGCATTCTGGAGTATGTAAACAGCTGTAATGTTATCACTGTTAGTTCATGTGGTAGAGGAAGAGGGCAACACAGAACAGTGAGAGCTTCAAGCTGGGGGGGGGGGGGGGGGGGGGCAGTGACTGTCGATAACACGACTGTGTGTACACCAGTTCAGTTCAATTTATTTTCATTTATATAGTGCCAAATCACAACAAAGTTGCCTCAAGGCACTTTACACAAGTAAGGTCTAATGTTACCAACCCCAAGAGCAGGCACACAGGCAACAGTGGTAAGGAAGAACTCCCTCTGATGATTTGAATAAGAAACCTCAAGCAGACCAGACTCAAAGGGGTGACCCTCTGCTTGGGCCGTGCTACCGACACAATTTACAATACAAATATACAGGAAATTTTGGGGAGTCCATGCTGGCTCTGTTATGGCAGGTGAAAGCCACATTTCTGTGATAATCATCACTGAACAGTCCAAAACAATGTTGTCTGTGGCAATCCAGAGTTTCAGGTCACTAATTTTGTTTCCAATTATACATTCTGGTGTCAGTCAGGGAAAGGCTGGGGAGTGGTGGTCTGTGTGGGACCCTCCTTAGCCTGGCTACCAGGCCTCCTCAGCACCAACACATACCATTCTTAATTGTCCTGATTATATTCATGATCTCAAGCTTAGTTGATTTATTGCAATGTAGGCACAACATAGCCTCTGCTTGTTCAACCCCAATTCCAATGAAGTTGGGACATTGTGTAAAATGTAAATAAAATCAGAATGTGATGATTTACAAATCCTCTTCAACCAATAGTCAATTGAATACACCACAAAGACAAGATATTTAATGTTCAAACTGATAAACTTTATTGTTTTTGTGCAAATATTTGCTCATTTCGAAATGGATGCCTGCAACACGTTTCAAAAAAGCTGGGACAGTGGTATGTTTATCACTGTGTTACATCACCTTTCCTTCTAACAACACTCAATAAGTGTTTGGGAACTGAGGACACTAATTGTTGAAGCTTTTGTATATATTTGCTTTTTGTAGGTGGAATTCTTTCCCATTGTTGCTTGATATACAACTTCAGGTGTTCAACACTCCGGGGTCTACATTGTGGTATTTTGCGCTTCATAATGCGTCACACATTTTCAATGGTTGACAGGTCTGGATTGCAGGGAGGCGAGTCTAGTACCCGCACTCTTTTACTACAAAGCCACACTGTTTAACATGTGCAGAATGTGGCTTGGCATTGTCTTGCTGAAATAAGCAGGGATGTCCCTGAAAAAGACGTTGCTTGGATGGCAGCATGTGTTGCTCCAAAACCTGGATGTACCTTTTAGCATTGATGGTCCCATCACACATGTGCAAGTTGGACATGCCATGGGCTAACACACCCCCATACCATCACAGATGTTGGCTTTTGAACTTTGCACTGGATTGTCTTTTTCCTCTTTTGTCTCTTTTGACATGATGTCCATGATTTCCAAAAACAATTTGAAATGTGGACTCATCAGACCACGGCACACTTTTCCACTTTGCATCTGTCCATTTCAAATGAGCTCGGGCCCATAGAAGTCGCTGGATGTTGTTGATGTATGGCTTTCACTTTGCATGGTAGAGTTTTAACTTGCACTTGTAGACGTAGCGACAGACTGTGTTAACTGACAGTGGTTTTCGAAATGTTCCTGAGCACACGCGGTAAGATCCTTTACACAATGGTGTTTGTTTTTAATGCAGCGCTGCCTGAGGGATTGAAGGTCATGGGCATTCACTATTGGTTTTCGGCCTTGCTGCTTACATGTCAAAAGTTCTCTAGATTCTCTGAATGTTCTGATTATATTATGGACTGTAGATGATGGAATCCCTAAATTCCTTGCAATTGAATGTTGCGAAACATTATTCTTAAACTGTTGGACTATTTTTTCATGATCCTTGCCCCATCTTTGCTTGTGAATGGCTGAGCCTTTTGGAGATGCTCCTTTTATACCAAATCATGACAGTCACAGTTAGTGTCCTCAGTTCGCAAAGGCTTATTGATTGTTGTTAGAAGGAAAGGTGATGTAACACAGTGGTAAACATACCACTGTCCCAGCTTTTTTGAAACGTGTTGCAGGCATCCATTTCAAAATGAGCAAATATTTACACAAAAACAGTAACATTTATCAGTTTGAACATTAAATATCTTGTCTTTGTGGTGTATTCAATTGGATATAGGTTGAAGAGGAATTGCATATCATTGTATTCTGTTTTTATTTACATTTCACACAACATCCCAACTTCATTGGAATTGGGGTTGGAGTATGTCTGGTCATTTGTTTGAGGCTTGTATGTTTAGTGCACTTTAAAACGGTCTGTCCCTCTGCTCACTTGGTCCCGAGTCACTGTTTTTCTTAGTTAGTCCTCGATTGGCTTGTCCATCTGTTGGTATTGCACTGCTAGCATGTTAGTAGTTTTGCATAGCTCTTCCGTGTTTTCATAGGCTGCTGTTTCCTCTGTTTTCCTCGGTCAGTTGTCTTACACTCCTCCCCACCTTGTGGGAACTACTGTATTGCTTTTGTGCTTCTGCCTTGTTTGCCCTTGCTCTGCAGTTGTTCAGTATGACCTTACTCTCCTGTCTCTGTTGAATCTTATGAAACATTTCGGCAGATGTCCAGCCTTTATTCCAGTCTTTGTTCCTGCACACATTCCCCTCCTATGTCTAATTTAACATTCACTTTATTCACTGCCATTTTCGCATACTGCAGTTAGTCTCTAATTTTTTTTTTCCAGTAAAAACATGATCAATCTGATGTTCTTATACATGTGCCATTGATATTCATGTTCTCGTGTCACAACTTTTGAGGGGGACAAGCTTGATACGACTAAGTCCTATACACTATTGCTTTGAGTGAAATATGAGAGCTTGCACTTACATACAATTTTTGGTATTGTGTTTTAATTGCACAATTGGAGAATTAATATACCAATATTCATCTAATAACTGCCAATCTCTGATTGTTTATGGGTCAAATTGTGTTTAAAATTGCTTCTGCATTGATAAAAGTGTGTATTTTCTTAATGGCATGAGCCAGGTATGAATATATATACAGACTCGAGGAGGAAAAAAAAAGAAAGTGGAGTCATGTGAGGGATTGTCTTTTAAATTAACAGATCTATACCAATGTTTGGACATTATGGCATGCCATATGTTGTATTTGACAACTGTTTGAGAATCAATCAACAGAAACACTCTGTTGTTAAAGCAATTTTTTCCAGCTACATCTGGCTAAAGTAAAGACATTTCTCAGCAGACGTGATCTTGAGTCAGCCATTCATGCTTTCATCAGCTCCAGACTTGATTACTGTAATGCACATTATACTGGTATTATCCTGCCTCCAACTTGTGCAAAATGCTGCTGCTTGTGTTTTAATGAACACTTCCAGACGCGAGCATATTACACCTGTACATTACTCACTCCAGTGGCTTCCAGTTCATTTTAGAATTGATTTTAAGATTATAAGCTATTAATGGCCTTGCACCATCCTACTTGAAATTTTAACTCTCCGCACTTACAGTAGGACATGATGGGCAACTGATCAACTTTACTTAGATGTTCTTAGGTTGAAATACAAACCCTGGGGTGACTGCTCTTTTGCAGGAGCTGGTCCTAGACTGTGGAACAAGTTGCATCCTTATTTACACACTATTTGTGACCGAGCACTTATTTTTTTAAACTGGCTTTTAATACCTAGTGATGCTGTGACATGTTTAGGTTTTATGTACCTCTTTAACTCTGTTGTATGTTTTTTTGTTTTTTTTGTAAATAGTTGCTCTTTGATTTTATTGTAAAGCACTTTGGACACTTGCTGGCTGCTGTAAAGGGCTATACAAATAAATCTTGATTGAATGTGTCAGCTTTCCAATGGACATCAGCTACCTAGGCTCTCTGAAGTGAAGCACGGAAGCAGAAAGGTGAACTTTGATATTTTCCCATGAGTGTTTATTCATTCATTCATTTTCTATACATTTCTACTCCAACCAAGGGTCACAGGTGAGCTGGAGCCTATCCTAGCAGTCATATGAGATGAGTGGGGTACACTCAGTCTATCAGAGAGCCACATATAGACAGACAAACTCACTCACACGCACACCTGCACTCAATTTCCAATTCACCAAACCTGCATGTCTTTGGAAAGGGGAGGAAGCCAGAGCACCTGGGGTGAACCCATGTGAACACGGGGGAGAACATCCACACAAAAAGAGATGAACACATTCCAGGACTCTTTAAATGTGACAATTCAAGCTCATCTGATGTCACTTTTGTTGTCAATCCAAAACTCATTCTGTCCTTTCCTCTCTCATCATGAAATGTGATTAATCCCTCCATACACTTGTTGCAGGATTTTGACATTGTGTGACAGAAGGGGCAGAGAGTGTTTGATTGGTTGTGGTGGTTTGTCTCTTTCTTTTTTTTTTCTTTGACCCATTGTTTGTGCATCATGAACCTGCTCTAGTATGAGTTATAGCTTACACACGCCATAAAGGATATAAGTTTTAATATTCTAACAGACTATTGCTCCCTCCTCCCCACACACACATACAGTCCACAGCAGCAACACAAATTATAGCAGAAACAGTAACAAAAACATTAGTCTGCAGGAGGAGAAAGCCATAAGAACAAGCACAGCCAAAGAAGAATGCAAAGCCTGCTGAGGAAATGTGTCACGTGATTGTTGCATCACCATTTGTGCAGCTTCATGGTGGAGTGGAACAGAGAAGGGTTTTCTTTACAAGAAAGCATGAATATTCTGTTACAGCTTGCGATAAGACATGTGGGAAACTCGGGCTTGCATTTGATCAGTTTTCTTGGCTGAAAATCTTCTCTGTTCAACTCTTATTGTGAAGCTGTGACTGATGATGCAACAGAAAAAGTTGTAATGGGTATTGTTTAATCTAGTCATATCTACAGAAGCCTATAACACCTTCAAAATTGTTCGGGCCCCTTTACACATAACATGATTAAGGCAGACTGGTGCACAAGGAGGATTTGAATGGCACAAGTGGAAAATCGGAGCCGGACTCAAACGCCTTATACAGCAGTTGCCACATCCAGGCACAGCACATGCACTCTATATTCACGTGCCACTGAGAAACCCATTCGAATGGTGGGCAAGATGAGGTCGCACTGCCATGTGATCATGTACGCAGCACTTGCACGGCATGTTGTACACAGGTCGGACATATCATAACACATGAAATCATTGGCCATATCGACCCATGGTTTCATGACGTGATCGAGGCAGCCTTCACATCAGTGGCCGAATGTCATCAAGTGCCGGACTGACAGCGTTCTGGCCATTCGGCCCAGTCTTGGCCACCCACGAACATCCAACACCACTCAGTGGGCACTTAGAAAATTCGGGGCCATTCGCACAGCTAACACAAAAACAGAGAGCAGGCATCCGAGTGTATGTGTGCCCCCCCCCAACACAAATGGCATGCGAGTGTGCGGGGTGCTCCCCCTCCCCGCAATACAGATGGCGTGTGAGTGTGTCACACACCTCAAGCCTATAGTTGAGGTGTGGCTGAGGTTGTGGACGGTGGCTGCAGTTCAGTGTGATTGCTGTCAGCAAAGCGTGAACAGCTGGAGGACTGTCCTGTCCATAATGGAACAGCTGACAGCTGTGGCATTATGTGACATTATGTGCATATCGCACACCCACACCACCACAACAGAGATGCAAATACGAACCCAGCCTGCCTGCATGACACAGCTCCAGTCAACCAGACAGGTACATCACATGACATGCAATAGCAACATCCATAGTCTGTCAGTTATGTCACATCCTGACTGAGAGCCTCAAAGAAAAATCAGCATGGTCAGCTCAATTTCCCCACAAGTTGGAGCCGTGAGCACATCTATGTGAACACATTGCTGCAATAGGAAGGTGGGTGTCACGTGGGTGTCACGTGTCAATCATGTATTGATTGACATGGTCACATGCGCACACATGCACTACAGTTATGCGTTTGTCTGGGGACCATGGTTGACATGTAATCACGTCATGGGTTGGATGACATTTGAAATCATGCAGGGAGGGGGCTGACCACTGGCCACGGCCAGTGCTGTGGTCCTTCACTGTGTGCCACTCCAGATCGCAACGGCGGCATCAGCGCAGTGCAAAGCTGGGGAACCCATATTGTCACATGTGCTCTAATCACCAAGGCACAGTGCTGCACATGTGTCTGCAAACGATGATGGCATGAGGAAAAATAAAAAGAAACTGGATCGCCCCAACCACGTCTCAGGGTACACAGCGAAGAGCATGCACCTGACCACCACATCATCGCTATGCACAGCTGGGGAACACATATCGTGCCATGCAGAATATCACCTAACGAGATGCCACGGTGAGGCGCGTGCATCGGCGGGGTCTCCTCATGTAGTAATAAATTAAAACACATTTCACATTTGCAATGCAGTCACCAGCGCTCCAGTATGCGCTGGACAGAGGGACCCACGGAGCAGGCTCATGTGTTCATGGTATGACAGCATCAGGTCATTTATGTAAATAATAAAAGGAAGAAAAAGTCATCCATGTCAGTTCAGTACTTCCATATTTACGTCCAGGAGGAGGATCATTCTTTGTCCGCTCTTTATAACAGGAATTAAATATTTAAAAAAATGTGGTTGCATTTTTATGTGTGTGTGTGTGTGTGGTTTTTGTTTCTTTTTACATTGAGAACAGAATCATGACCAGCAACATGATTGTTTTACATTTAAGCAGTGCATTCATTGTTCTTATGATGTTCTGTTTGGTTCTGTCACATTTCCGTTGATTTTTGCACAGCATAAATAATATGTCCAGCATGTAATCACTGCTGCTGCTGTGTGAGTGCCACGTACGTCCTCGCACTATGTTCCGTCACCGCAGGATTGTTCACACCTGTCCAACCGTGTGTCCCTCCCGACAGCAGGTGGAACTGTTTGTGGTTCGCCAATTCAGTTTTTTACTCTTTTTCATTTGGTTTCTGCGTCTTCTGCCCAACTTCATGTTATGTGTGAAGGTGCCATTATGGGTGTCTTAGTGCCTTCCCTCACTAGTCTCATTCTTGCTCCCCACTCAGTTATTGACAGCTACTACTTGCTCTGGACAATACCATACAGTACAATACTGCTTGTGTTTCATCATGATGTAAATGAAGTCCAAGGCATATTCAGTAACGTGGAAAAACTTCCCAACTTGTCTGATGACAAAATGTCTGTAAGTGATGATTTGCATTAAAAACAACCTATTTAGTTTGACAAATACTTATGTGCTCTGAAAATGGAGTCGCAATGTATACATATAGCTGTCATTCCCAAATGATTAATGGAATATTTTTGTTTAAACCCTTTGAATTAAATCTGAAAGCTGTACTTGACAAGCACATCATGATTGTTTCATTTTATCTCCAGTGTGGCAGTGTACAAAGACAAGATTAGAAAATTGTTGCTGCTCAAAAAATTCTGGACCACACTGTATATTAATTTCTTTTTAGACCTGATTCAAAAGTAGTATGAAATCCAGTACAAGATAGGATGAGGATAAATGTACCAGACTGAAAATGCAGTAAAAATGCAGAACAGTGCCACATGTGGATGCGTAATGTGCAGATCGTTAAGAAGCCACTCTAATCAACTCATCAGCTTCAGCAAATATTGTGGAGAAAGAACAAAGATCACATTTGAAGAATATAATTTATTTTAAGCCAGTAATGTAAATAGCACACAGTTCTTCCTCTGTGTACACAGCAGGACACACGCACACACACGTGCACACAGTGGAATCCTGCAGATTTGTCTGAGATGAAAAAAAGTGACAAATACCCTTTTGCTATTCAAATTGTCTTGCAATATGAAACCAAAAATAAAATGACAATAGCTTACCACAATGTCCACTAAATACCCTACTTGTTGAAGTTGACTCCAAGTAAATTGCTGATAATTAGTTTGTTTGTCTTTCTGGCTCTGCCAGAAATTTAGAGAACGATGTCTGGTCCATGCCAGTTGGTCCAGCAATATGCTAAACTTGCAACTGCCATATGTCCTTCAAGCCAGAAAGTTCAAATAAGAGAATACTGAACATAATCCCATCTTGCAAACCAAAGAAAACTTTACATGCCATTCAACATGGTGATCACATGGCATCAGAATTTGCATATGATGGCCTCACTCCTTGTAGTCTTATTGTGTCACATTTTCATGGTCACCCTGCATCACAGAGCTTATTTCTGTTGTATGGATATCCATTGTACAGTGTCCTCCAAAAGTATTGGAACACTTGACATGTCACACATTTTAATTTGTTTATGCCATTTCAAATATAAAAAATGCAAAAAAACATAAAACAAAATAAAAAAAACTCTAAAATGATCTTCCTTAAACTCAAACTGAAATCAAATCTTGACAAAATATAAAAGCCAAGATGATAAGTTGCATAAGTAATGGAATGCGTTGATATAATACCTGTAAATAATCAGTTTATTTGACAGTTTTTTCAGACAAGTCAGGGATGGATACATGAACATTTCAGAGGAGGATTTTCTTAAAAAGACCTAAAAGTTCAGCTACAATTTGACAGAAGGTACATCTGAGAGGCAAGCCTACATTTGATGTTTTTATGAGAGAAAATCTTCCTATATATCTCTTCATCATGAAGCTGTATAACTGGTGATCAAATCAAATCAATTTTATTTATATAGCGCCAAATCACAACAAACAGTTGCCCCAAGGCGCCTTATATTGTAAGACAAAGCCATACAATAATTACGTAAAAACCCCAACGGTCAAAACGACCCCCTGTGAGCAAGCATTTGGCGACAGTGGGAAGGAAAAACTCCCTTTTAACAGGAAGAAACCTCCAGCAGAACCAGGCTCAGGGAGGGGCAGTCTTCTGCTGGCACTGGTTGGGGCTGAGGGAGAGAACCAGGAAAAAGACATGCTGTGGAGGGGAGCAGAGATCAATCACTAATGATTAAATGCAGAGTGGTGCATACAGAACAAAAAGAGAAAGAAACAGTGCATCATGGGAACCCCCCAGCAGTCTAAGTCTATAGCAGCATAACTAAGGGATAGTTCAGGGTCACCTGATCCAGCCCTAACTATAAGCTTTAGCAAAAAGGAAAGTTTTAAGCCTAATCTTAAAAGTAGAGAGGGTGTCTGTCTCCCTGATCTGAATTGGGAGCTGGTTCCACAGGAGAGGAGCCTGAAAGCTGAAGGCTCTGCCTCCCATTCTACTCTTACAAACCCTAAGAACTACAAGTAAGCCTGCAGTCTGAGAGCGAAGTGCTCTATTGGGGTGATATGGTACTATGAGGTCCCTAAGATAAGATGGGACCTGATTATTCAAAACCTTATAAGTAAGAAGAAGAATTTTAAATTCTATTCTAGAATTAACAGGAAGCCAATGAAGAGAGGCCAATATGGGTGAGATATGCTCTCTCCTTCTAGTCCCTGTTAGCACTCTAGCTGCAGCATTTTGAATTAACTGAAGGCTTTTCAGGAAACTTTTAGGACAACCTGATAATAATGAATTACAATAGTCCAGCCTAGAGGAAATAAATGCATGAATTAGTTTTTCAGCATCACTCTGAGACAAGACCTTTCTAATTTTAGAGATATTGCACAATGCAAAAAAGCAGTCCTACATATTTGTTTAATATGCGCATTGAATGACATATCCTGATCAAAAATGACTCCAAGATTTCTCACAGTATTACTAGAGGTCAGGGTAATGCCATCCAGAGTAAGGATCTGGTTAGACACCATGTTTCTAAGATTTGTGGGGCCAAGTACAATAACTTCAGTTTTATCTGAGTTTAAAAGCAGGAAATTAGAGGTCATCCATGTCTTTATGTCTGTAAGACAATCCTGCAGTTTAGCTAATTGGTGTGTGTCCTCTGGCTTCATGGATAGATAAAGCTGGGTATCATCTGCGTAACAATGAATATTTAAGCAATGCCATCTAATAATACTGCCTAAGGGAAACATGTATAAAGTGAATAAAATTGGTTCTAGCACAGAACCTTGTGGAACTCCATAATTAACCTTAGTCTGTGAAGAAGATTTCCCATTTACATGAACAAATTGTAATCTATTAGATAAATGTTTCTGTGTAGGCTCTCAGTTGTCCAGGTGGTTTCCATAGTAGAGAAGCTTGAATCTTCTACTGGACTGGGTTGCTTGACGCAAAGCGAAACGTCCTCGCGTCAAGCAACCCAGTCCAGTCGAAGATTCAAGCTTCTCTACTATTAGATAAATATGATTCAAACCACTGCAGTGCAGTGCCTTTAATACCTATGGCATGCTCTAATCTCTGTAATAAAATTTTATGGTCAACAGTATCAAAAGCAGCACTGAGGTCTAACAGAACAAGCACAGAGATGAGTCCACTGTCTGAGGCCATAAGAAGATCATTTGTAACCTTCACTAATGCTGTTTCTGTACTATGATGAATTCTAAACCCTGACTGAAACTCTTCAAATAGACCATTCCTCTGCAGATGATCAGTTAGCTGTTTTACAACTACCCTTTCAAGCATTTTTGAGAGAAAAGGAAGGTTGGAGATTGGCCTATAATTAGCTAAGATAGCTGGGTCAAGTGATGGCTTTTTAAGTAATGGTTTAATTACTGCCACCTTAAAAGCCTGTGGTACATAGCCAACTAATAAAGATAGATTGATCATATTTAAGATCGAAGCATTAGTTAATGGTAGGGCTTCCTTGAGCAGCCTGGTAGGAATGGGGTCTAATAGACATGTTGATGGTTTGGAGGAAGTAACTAATGAAAATAACTCAGACAGAACAATGGGAGAGAAAGAGTCTAACCAAATACCGGCATCACTGAAAGCAACCAAAGATAACGATACGTCTTTGGGATGGTTATGAGTAATTTTTTCTCTAATAGTTAAAATTTTATTAGCAAAGAAAGTCATGAAGTCATTACTAGTTAAAGTTAAAGGAATACTCAGCTCAATAGAGCTCTGACTCTTTGTCAGCCTGGTTACAGTGCTGAAAAGAAACCTGGGGTTGTTCTTATTTTCTTCAATAAGTGATGAGTAGTAAGATGTCCTAGCTTTACGGAGGGCTTTTTTATAGAGCAACAGACTCTTTTTCCAGGCTTCCAAGTCTTCAAATTCCATACCATAAGTCAGAACAAGATCTAAGATATGATCTGACTTAGTGCTTAGCTCAGATAAGATAATTATAGTGGGCGATTTTAACATCCACACAGATGCTGAGAATGACAGCCTCAACACTGCATTTAATCTATTATTAGACTCTATTGGCTTTGCTCAAAAAGTAAATGAGTCCACCCACCACTTTAATCATATCTTAGATCTTGTTCTGACTTATGGTATGGAAATAGAAGACTTAACAGTATTCCCTGAAAACTCCCTTCTGTCTGATCATTTCTTAATAACATTTACATTTACTCTGATGGACTACCCAGCAGTAGGGAATACGTTTCATTACACTAGAAGTCTTTCAGAAAGCACTGTAACTAGGTTTAAGGATATGATTCCTTCTTTATGTTCTCTAATGCCATATACCAACACAGTGCAGAGTAGCTACCTAAACTCTGTAAGGGAGATAGAGTATCTCGTCAATAGTTTTACATCCTCATTGAAGACAACTTTGGATGCTGTAGCTCCTCTGAAAAAGAGAGCTTTAAATCAGAAGTGTCTGACTCCGTGGTATAACTCGCAAACTCGTAGCTTAAAGCAGATAACCCGTAAGTTGGAGAGGAAATGGCGTCTCACTAATTTAGAAGATCTTCACTTAGCCTGGAAAAAGAGTCTGTTGCTCTATAAAAAAGCCCTCCGTAAAGCTAGGACATCTTTCTACTCATCACTAATTGAAGAAAATAAGAACAACCCCAGGTTTCTTTTCAGCACTGTAGCCAGGCTGACAAAGAGTCAGAGCTCTACTGAGCTGAGTATTCCATTAACTTTAACTAGTAATGACTTCATGACTTTCTTTGCTAACAAAATTTTAACTATTAGAGAAAAAATTACTCATAACCATCCCAAAGACGTATCGTTATCTTTGGCTGCTTTCAGTGATGCCGGTATTTGGTTAGACTCTTTCTCTCCGATTGTTCTGTCTGAGTTATTTTCATTAGTTACTTCATCCAAACCATCAACGTGTTTATTAGACCCCATTCCTACCAGGCTGCTCAAGGAAGCCCTACCATTATTTAATGCTTCGATCTTAAATATGATCAATCTATCTTTGTTAGTTGGCTATGTACCACAGGCTTTTAAGGTGGCAGTAATTAAACCATTACTTAAAAAGCCATCACTTGACCCAGCTATCTTAGCTAATTATAGGCCAATCTCCAACCTTCCTTTTCTCTCAAAAATTCTTGAAAGGGTAGTTGTAAAACAGCTAACTGATCATCTGCAGAGGAATGGTCTATTTGAAGAGTTTCAGTCAGGTTTTAGAATTCATCATAGTACAGAAACAGCATTAGTGAAGGTTACAAATGATCTTCTTATGGCCTCGGACAGTGGACTCATCTCTGTGCTTGTTCTGTTAGACCTCAGTGCTGCTTTTGATACTGTTGACCATAAAATTTTATTACAGAGATTTGAGCATGCCATAGGTATTAAAGGCACTGCGCTGCGGTGGTTTGAATCATATTTGTCTAATAGATTACAATTTGTTCATGTAAATGGGGAATCTTCTTCACAGACTAAAGTTAATTATGGAGTTCCACAAGGTTCTGTGCTAGGACCAATTTTATTCACTTTATACATGCTTCCCTTAGGCCAGGGGTGGCCAAGTTCGGTCCTCAAGAGCCACATTCCTGACAGTCTTAGTTGTCTCCCTGCTCCAACACACCTGAATCCAATGAAAGGCTCATTAAAAGTCTGCTAATGAGTCTTTTGTTGGATTCAGGTGTGTTGGAGCAGGGAGACAACTAAGAGTGTCAGGAATGTGGCTCTTGAGGACCGAACTTGGCCACCCCTGCCTTAGGCAGTATTATTAGACGGTATTGCTTAAATTTTCATTGTTACGCAGATGATACCCAGCTTTATCTATCCATGAAGCCAGAGGACACACACCAATTAGCTAAACTGCAGGATTGTCTTACAGACATAAAGACATGGATGACCTCTAATTTCCTGCTTTTAAACTCAGATAAAACTGAAGTTATTGTACTTGGCCCCACAAATCTTAGAAACATGGTGTCTAACCAGATCCTTACTCTGGATGGCATTACCCTGACCTCTAGTAATACTGTGAGAAATCTTGGAGTCATTTTTGATCAGGATATGTCATTCAAAGCGCATATTAAACAAATATGTAGGACTGCTTTTTTGCATTTACGCAATATCTCTAAAATCAGAAAGGTCTTGTCTCATAGTGATGCTGAAAAACTAATTCATGCATTTATTTCCTCTAGGCTGGACTATTGTAATTCATTATTATCAGGTTGTCCTAAAAGTTCCCTAAAAAGCCTTCAGTTAATTCAAAATGCTGCAGCTAGAGTACTGACGGGGACTAGAAGGAGAGAGCATATCTCACCCATATTGGCCTCACTTCATTGGCTTCCTGTTAATTCTAGAATAGAATTTAAAATTCTTCTTCTTACTTATAAGGTTTTGAATAATCAGGTCCCATCTTATCTTAGGGACCTCGTAGTACCATATCACCCCAATAGAGCGCTTCGCTCTCAGACTGCAGGCTTACTTGTAGTTCCTAGGGTTTGTAAGAGTAGAATGGGAGGCAGAGCCTTCAGCTTTCAGGCTCCTCTCCTGTGGAACCAGCTCCCAATTCAGATCAGGGAGACAGACACCCTCTCTACTTTAAGATTAGGCTTAAAACTTTCCTTTTTGCTAAAGCTTATAGTTAGGGCTGGATCAGGTGACCCTGAACCATCCCTTAGTTATGCTGCTATAGACATAGACTGCTGGGGGGTTCCCATGATGCACTGTTTCTTTCTCTTTTAGCTCTGTATGCACCACTCTGCATTTAATCATTAGTGATCGATCTCTGCTCCCCTCCACAGCATGTCTTTTTCCTGGTTCTCTCCCTCAGCCCCAACCAGTCCCAGCAGAAGACTGCCCCTCCCTGAGCCTGGTTCTGCTGGAGGTTTCTTCCTGTTAAAAGGGAGTTTTTCCTTCCCACTGTCGCCAAGTGCTTGCTCACAGGGGGTCGTTTTGATCGTTGGGGTTTTTACGTAATTATTGTATGGCTTTGTCTTACAATATAAAGCGCCTTGGGGCAACTGTGTGTTGTGATTTGGTGCTATAGAAATAAAATTGATTGATTGATTGATTAAGTCCAAGACATATTTATTCACTGACTTGGAAATGTTCATGTATCCATCCCCTGACCTGCCTGAAGAAAACTGGCAATAAAATGGATTATTTTCAGGTATTATACCAAAGTGTTCCATTACTTATGCAACCCATAAATGGCATAAACAAATTAAAATGTGCAAAACACCAAGTGTTCCAGTTCTTTTGTAGGGCACTGTATGTGCCATTTTGAATAATACACCGTAGCCCTGTCAGTAGGATGTCAGCACTTTGATCACATCTCTATAACATAAAGATCACCTTTATAAGCTCAGATCTATATATTGTCTATTTGAAGTAAAAGCTATGCTGATGTTTAGGTACCCTCTACTGTTTTATAATCTTAGATGTGCTTGATGGTGTGATGATGCAACATTTAATGACTGGCAAAGTAATTTTGACTGCTATGAAGTTACAACAGTGAAATGGCAGGCGTCATGATGTAATTAACTACAAAAACATAACAGGGTTTAGTTAAAAAAAAGTAGCAGTGATTCACAACATCAGGATGTCACAGTTCAGTGTCAAAAGAGATACAGATTTCAGCACCTCTGTGAGCCAGTTTCCAGATGGAAAGCTGAAACTGCAGGTATCTTGTTAGTTATTTCACAAAAAGCAGTTCTTTTCTCACCTGCTCTCGTTTGTTGGTGCTCCATTGGAACTCTGTGTCTTATGTCTTTTCCTCTCCTGTTAGTAGTGGCACAACCTTAGAGCAGTGACAGCCTTGCATTTCTATACCAGTAGGGTAAGAACCTTTATCTCTCTGTGGTCCAATGACATTTTCATGATTTGAGGCACATGCATATAGTGTAATACCCATGTATTGCATATAAAAATGGCTTTCAGAATCTGAGATATATTTGTCTAGAACTCTATATAAAAGATATAGCTGGGCTCTAAACCTGAGTGTGTGTGTGTGTATATATATATATATATATATATATATATATATATATATATATATATATATATATATATATATATATACATATATATATATACATATATATATATATACATATATATATATATATATATATATACATATATATATATATATATATATATATATATATATATATATATATATATAATATATGTGTATATATATATATACATATATATATATATATATATATATATACATATATGTGTATATATATATATATACATATATATATATATATACATATATGTGTATATATATATATATATATATATATATATATATATATATATATATATATATATATATATATATATATATCAGAAATTGGCTTAGCAAAGAGTGTGTATCAAAAAGTAGTGTACCACATGAAAAAGATTTTAAAACAATGTACAATAAATGTTAAAAAAAAAAAATGTATCATGTCCACAGATTAAGATCAGACATCCCTACAAGACATCCAGCAGATGTCATGCAGACTTTGGAAGATTGGTTGGTTGTCATGTATTCTTTCAACAAATCAAAGAATAGGGCATGGGGAAATGCACCTATTGTGCATCATTTCTGTAGGGAAGAAACTGCAAATACTGAAACAAGTAGGCAGAGGTCTGTTACTGTAACCCAGCAAATGCATTATGTAAATACAACATTGTATTTTGGTTGAGGTTTAACATTGCCACATCTTTCTTTAGACTTGCAGCGACATTGCTTGTACATGGGTCAAAAATTAAAGTTGCTCCAATTTTGTTAAAACATGATCCAAATTATTGGTTAAGCTAATAAATGGAATAGTTTTGACTGTGTTTAATGTTTCTGTCTAAAGTAAAGACCAAAACAATGTTGACGTCCATTGGATTCTATGGCCTATGCCATATGTCACCCTGTAACATCTGTAAGCATAACACATGGTACAGACTATTCCTTTTGGTTTTGGTTAACGTCCGTGCCAACATTAAAGTATTTTGGCGGTGACAGTTACACCATTTGAAGTGCATGCATAGACTTGTATGCATAAATGTAGAATAAAGCAGCCGTAACATTGTCCACATGCTCTCAACAATATGTAGAATTTAGGAGCGACAGCATTTTAACCATGTGTAATACAGAAAAAGGAAAAAAAAATACCTTTTACACTCCAGTATAATTGTAGGTGTTATGAATGATGCTTAACTATTTTGTGCCAGTTACCTTTCAGTGAAGAGCTCATGATAAACTGAGTTTGTCAGATATTGGGGGTTGTGTGACTGCATAATACTTTAAGCAATGAGGTGTGATAATGTATGAGGTTCATTAAATTAAGAAAAGACAAAAGGGTAACAAATTGGGAGAACAGTATCTGAAACCAGTCAACAAATTTCCTCCACAGATTGGCTAAATGCACTGTTAACTAGTGGTTTTGAATACAATCTGAAATGTCATGGACATACTTACATTTTTGTGTTAATGTATTGTGGGAATGAATTATATTGCCTGATCTGTGTAAATACAACAAGCAGCATTTGAGAAAAGCTGCCGTTTAAATAGACCACTCTCAATGCACGAGGCTCCTGCTCATCCTCTACCAAACTGTTATGGTTTATTTTTGTACTGATGTATGCAAGAGAGATGCAAAGAAGGTCACATTTAGGTGAAGGTAGGTTAGAACCTCTGTTGTAATAGGTAGAAGTTTTCAGCAGCCTGTGTAGAAGGCTGTCTCAACTGCAGACTTTTAGAAACATTAAAGCTCTGCCTTTAGTTCTCTACAACAGTGAGCAATGAGAGTGACACACACACACACAAAAAACAAAGAAATAAAGTGATTGCACCCATCATTTTAGTTTGATTTATATCAAATTGCAGCAGCAAAATCAATTTGTCTTACTTTGAGTGTGTCTATTGAAACAAAGACATCTTAAATGGGGAAATCACTAATTATTGGTCTCACTCATATTCCTTTTGGTAGGTTCTGGGAGTACAGGGACCAAATGAGGTGAGGCAAAGACAAGGAGGCATAAATGATGAATGAGACGAGTCCTTCTGGCTCTGGACATGCTTCTCTCAACCCTCAGAGCTGTCTCTGCCACTGCATTAATGATCTAAATGACACAGACAACTTAAATGAAGATGAGAGAGACTGTTACTGAGATAACAGAGAGAGCGAGCTGGAGAGAGCGTGCATGTGGCGAGAGAATGTGTCATAAATGGAGGAGTACTGCCTTTATAGGGAGGTTGAACATCACTGGCGATTATAACAAGGTCATTCGAACATTCACTGCACACAAACCTACACCATCAGCAAAGACAGCCTCACTAAACTATAATGAAGCTCATTAGCATTGATTACAAGCAGAATTGTGTTAGCTGTGTCAAATCATACTATATGATTACTTTGTCTGAACAAACAATTTTTGCATGTTTTGATCTGCAGTTTTTTTTTTTTTTTTTTTTTTTTTTTTTTTTTTGAGATTATAACTATTCCAGAAGATTTAAATCAACCACATGGGGTGTGCAGCCAGTTGATTCTGAGTGCTGGCATCACAGACTGACCGGTCCCCCTCCAAATCAGTCCGCCCTGCCTTCACTGTGCATATGTCGTTTCTGTGCGTCAGCCACAGTTCACCAACTATCACCTCATTTCTGCTTAAAACTGCACTCCAGTCATCATTTATCTCAGTGACAGATATCTGAAGCTTTTGTACAACAATAATTTCCACATGAATTCAGCATTATTTCATAATAAAAGACTGAGGAAGCGATCAGAGTGCCAGAGCCAAAGGAGCAGCTGCTGCTGCGTTCACTGCGCCTCCGTCATTTCAAAGCGTCAGTAGCGACTCACTGATTATCGCCTCATTTCTGCTTAAAACGGCCTAATTTCTGCTTAAAACTGAGTTTAGAATGATTTAAGAGGTTTTACCTTGTCATCTGATGGTTAATAATCACATATTCCCTTTGATCGCTTTGGGTGTATGTAGTCAGTCTCAGATGAGCTGCTGTGGTCCCAAATGGTGCATGCGCAGTGACGGCAAGGCATACAAATTTTAAGGGGGGAATAATTCGGTCTGCGACACCGGTCCCAAGCCCAGATAAATGAGCAGGAAGGACATCCGGTGTAAAACGAGTCAAAAAAATTAAAGATGCATAGTACAAATCAAATATCCATACCGGATCAGTTGAGGTAAACAAAGACTGCCACTGGTGCCATTGCCCAACAGAGTGCCAACAGAAATTGGACTACTGCTGGGCTAAGAAGAAGGAGGAGGAAGAGGAGGAAAATGTGTTCACAGACACCTGGAGAAGAGCAAAACTAGAATGGTAGAAGTGAGAGTCCGGACTTTGAATGTTGGTGTTATGACTGGTAAAGGGAGAGCTGGCTGATATGATGGAGAAGAGAAAGGTAGATATATATGTGCAAGAGACAAAGTGGAAGGGAAATAAATGCTGGAGCATAGGTGGTGTGACGGTTTGCACTAGGAACAGAGTCAGTTAAATTCCCCAAAACAGGACAGCCCTGACACTAGGGTAAGATTAAAAAAATAACAGGTGCTTAATTATCCACAAGTACAAACAAAAATACAACTACCAACCCTAACACAGGGTGGAGAAATCTGGGGAGGTGAGAGGGTGAGGAGAAAACTCAGAGGAACACTGACTAAAAGGAGTGCTAATACAAAACAGGATACTCACGACCGCATGGCATTACTAGTAACACAGGAAACATGTAACAAGAGACAATGGACCCGCAAAGCAAAGACAAACTGGAGTGACTTAAATAGACTAATGATGGACAGCTGCAGTAATCACGGCAGACAGGAACACGTGAATAACAAATGGAACACAAAAGGGCAGCAATACAGGACATCCACCGATGAGAGAAAACAAAGCCTAACAATGACACATAACCAAAATACACAAAATACACATAGGAGTGGACTTCAGTGGGTATGTTGGCAAAATGGGTAGATATGGCATCCAGAACAGGACTGTAGAAGGACAGATGGTCGTGGATTTTGCAAAAAGGATGGAAATGGCTATGTTGAAAACATACATTAAGAGAAGGGCAGAGCACAGGGTGACATATACGAGGTCTGTCAATAAAGCAACGGTCCTTTTTATTTTTTTCAAAAACTATATGGATTTCATTCATATGTTTTTACGTCAGACATGCTTGAACCCTCGTGCGCATGCGTGAGTTTTTCCACGCCTGTCGGTGACGTCATTCGCCTGTGAGCACTCCTTGTGGGAGGAGTCGTCCAGCCCCTCGTCGGAATTCCTTTGTCTGAGAAGTTGCTGAGAGACTGGCGCTTTGTTTGATCAAAATTTTTTCTAAACCTGTGAGACACATCGAAGTGGACACGGTTCGAAAAATTAAGCTGGTTTTCAGTGAAAATTTTAACGGCTGATGAGAGATTTTGAGGTGATTCTGTTGCTTTAAGGACTTCCCACGGTGTGAGACGTCGCTCAGCGCTCTCAGCCGCCGTCGTCAGCCTGTTTCAAGCTGAAAACCTCCACATTTCAGGCTCTATTGATCCAGGACGTCGTGAGAGAACAGAGAAGTTTCAGAAGAAGTCGGTTTCAGCATTTTATCCGGATATTCCACTGTTAAAGGAGATTTTTTTAATGAAAGACGTGCGGACGGGTCCGCGCGTCGGGACGCAGCCGACGCAGTGCGGCGGCACAGGAAAAACACCTCCGTGTTGATAACCATTTGTAAAATCCAGGCGGCTTTTGATGGCTTTCAGTGGAGTGAGTATATGAGAAATTGTTTAACAGCAGGACATGTTCCAACTTGTCCTTAAGGCTTTCAACAGAGGTGTTTTTCCTGTGGCGGAGCGCCGACGCGTGGACCCGTCCGCACGTCTTTCATTAAAAAAATCTCCTTTAACAGTGGAATATCCGGATA